>NC_044041.1:29794049-30110572 GCF_901765095.1 Microcaecilia unicolor | reverse complement strand
AGCACAAAGCAGGGGTAGGTCCAGAGAAGGAGCAGACTCAAGGTTTTCCACAAATAGGTTTATCGATCATTAACCGACTTGGCCAAGTTTCAGCACTTATGCCTTCATCGGAGGTTAAAGATCCTTCCTTACACAAAAGCAAGTGGGCCCAATAAAATACATCCAGTATAGCCTGCATAACCGAACACAGTGATTTTATTTGATCTACTTGCTTTTGTATGTAAAAGAATCTTTGAGCCCTGACAAAGGCATAAGTGCCAAAACTTGACGAAGTCGGGTCAATGATCAATAAATCTACTCAAGGAAAACCTTGAGTCTGCTCCTTCTATGGACTACCTCTGCTTTGTTTGTGTTGAGTCTGCAGAGTGTTTCGCTTCTTTTTGGTTGCACTGTGCTCTTTTCATTGCTACACATATGAATTGGCGATTGCTCTTTATGGTGATTTTATATATTACAATTTTTATGACCACTGATGCAGCTAAGGTGCCAAAATATGTTTTGTTTGTAAGATTCTTGATATACTGCCTTTCTGTGGTTTACGTATTACCATGTTGGGTCTTTTATGCTATGTGTATGTTAACAAAGTCGTTAATACAGTTCTATTTATTAGTTAATTTTGTTATTTATTTCCGCTTGGTACATTCCTAGATCCTGTCCTGACCCTTTGCTCTTCCCATTCATCTTGGTAGCCTGCAAAGTTTATACCCATCATCTCTCCTTTCCTTGATAAGTAAATAAGCAACGTAATCTCCCAGGATGGTCTTCTTAGGACAAAGGGAGAGGAATTTTATAAGCAGATGCCTAACTCGCAGGGCAAGTATGCACATAGGTTCTAATTTCAAAAGGACAGTATGCATGCTTTCCCTTTGAAATACTCCACAGAAAGAACATATCTACTATAATAAAACTCACCCTCAACGTTCTGAAGACAACGTTCTGAAGTCACTCAGTCACTCACTGAAGGGTTCATGGATTCATGGTGGTGAAGCTAGAACACTGACCATGTCTCTCTGCCCCGCCCTCGCATGACGGACCAATCAGAAAAAACACCCTCAACATTCTGAAACACAAAGGACCATCACAACACCGTTCCCAGGCAACACTAGGCAACGTAAGACGGACCAATCAGAGGAAACTACGTGACAATAAGGGAGGAGCATTCCCCAGCAGCACGGAGAGCACAGAACCACCGCTGGAACGAGAGAAGAATATTCCTGCTGTGGGTATGTGCAAAAATAGACCGGGGGAGGGGGGGGGGGAGAAATTTTTAAATGCCTAATGCCAGTACTGAAGAGTGCCAGATGGCCTATAGCACAGACTATATTTGGGATCGCTTGACATGGAGTCAGAGGAACCGGAAAACAACGTGCCCGTCACCATCTGGGACGTGGGCGAACAGGACAAGCTGCGGCCCAGCTGGAAGGATTACCCGCAACCCAGCCAGCAGCAAACAGCGACCAAGGAAGGGGGAGGAGTACTCCTTCCCTGCCTAGGAATCGCTGGAGACTGGCTGCCAAACTAACGAAACAACTGCACACCGACACACCACCTCCATCATTCGAAAGGCATCCACTCTTTCTTCAACAGAAATGCAAACTAATAATACAAAACAAACAAAGAATACATGGTTTCTCAGGCGGCTGCAGGTAACTCCCCACCCCCTTCCTCTTCCCCTTTTGTCGAAGCGGCCAAGGACGTGCCCAACCATCCCCAGCCTCAGGCAAGCTGTCTCCCACCTCGGGGATTCCCCGAGCACCCGGAAAAAGACGGCGCTGATTCCTGCAGCGCATAAATGTTCCAGCATTCCCCTGCAGCCGGCCTGAAATGGACCAAACATACCGGATCACCCCCCGACGGCCCGAGACCGTGCTCTTCTCCCTTCCGCCAACTTAAAACAACCATCCCCATCCTCAGGCAAGCTGTCACCCACCTCCAGGATGCCCAGAACCCCAGCCCAATGGAAAAAGATGGTGCTGCTTCCAACAGCACATTTCTCTTCCAGCATTCCCCTACAGCAGCCCTGAAACGGCCAAAAAATACCGACAGACAAAGAACGTGCTCCTCAACCTTCCGCCCATCTAAAACAACACTGCTGCCTCAGCACAACACAAAAAAAAAAAAACCATGGAAAAAAACAACAACACTCAACAAAGGCTGACCCCCCTACATTTCACCAACAGAAAGACCCCCTCCACAAACCTCCTTGACAGACAAAACTACACACACACAATACAACAGAAACACACCCTCAAAGCCACACACCAATCCAACCCACTTTGCCAGCACAGCACAGCACATCCCCAACCCCCAAGCAAAAAACAAAACAAACCAAAAAAAGACACACATCGACAAGCTGCACACACACCGCACCCTCACACACTCACACACACACACATACAAAAATAACTCTGTGACACATACACACACACAAAAAAAACCCCACATGCTAGCGCCCGTTTCATTGGTTTCGGAAACGGGCCTTTTTTACTAGTCTAATATAATAATTTGCTCCTCCAATATTCCAATGTGTCTCACTGGGATCGTAACCACCTGCTGACATCACTCCTCCAACGTTCCAATGTGTGTCACTGGGATTGTAACCACCTGCTGACGTCACTCCTCCAACGTTCTCCGTCTCCCCTCCCTCCCAGTTCCATGGGACCCTGGAACTGGGAGGGACGGATGGAGGGACAGAGGGAGGGGGGACCCTTGGAATGGGAGGGAGGGAGAGGAACACTGGAACTCGGAGGGGGGAGGGAGGGAGGGAGGGGGGCCTGGAACTCGGAGGGAGGTGGAGGGGTCAGGGGAGAGATAATGCACATGGATGGATGGAGGGGGCAGGGCACAGAGGATGTTGCCTGCATAATGGATGAATTCAGGGGACAGAGCATAATGCAGGGGAGGGAGGGGACCCTGAAACTCAGAGGGAGGCAGGGAGGGGACGACCCTGGAACTCGGAGGCAGGGAGGGAGGGAGGAGACGACCCTGGAACTCGGAGGGAGGGAGGGGGACAACAACCCTAGAACTCGGAGGGAGGGAGTGAGGGAAGGGGGGGACTACCCTGGAACTCAGAGGGTGGGAGGGAGGGGGACCCTAGAACTTGGAGGGAGGGGGGGGGGGGCCCTGGCACACACTCTCATTCTCACACATAAGCTCTCTCTCTCACAGACACACTCGCACCCAGTCTCACTCTCTCTCTGTCACACACACGCGCACATTCACTCTCTCTCTCTAGGTTTCTATGGAACTTTGGAAGGCTAAGTGCTTTGAAAATATGCCTCACAGTCACTCTCACACACACTCTCTCAAACGTACACACTCCGAGGAAAACCTTGCTAGCGCCCGTTTCATTTGTGTCAGAAACGGGCCTTTTTTACTAGTACATATATAAAAAACAGCTAGGCAGAATGGGACTTGATATACCACCTTTCTGTGGTTACAGTCAAAGCATTTTACATATTATATACAGGTACTTATTTGTACCTGGGGCAATGGAGGGTTAAGTGACTTGCCCAGAGTCACAAGGAGCAGCAGTGGGAATTGAACTCAGCTCACCAGAGGTCTGCTGCCCTAACCACTAGGTTAGTGGTACCCAGACTTGATCCTGGAAGCACCCCAGCCAGTTGGGATATCCACAATGAATATTCATGAAAGATATTTGCATGCATTGCCTTCGCTGCATGCAAATCTCTCTCCTGAATATTTTCATTGTAGATATCCTGAAATCCTGACTAGCTGGGGTGCCTCCAGGATCAAGTTCGGGAACCACTGCACTAGGCTACTCCCCCACTCCAAATATCCCAGCTTATTTTACATGTATATCTGCATATTTTATAAAGCATGCTCATGTACTTTTTATTCCACCACAACCCTGCTCCCAGGAACACATCTGCTCAGATCAGGTAGCTTTAGGAGTATAATGGCAGTGACGATACCCAATCCAGGAGGGAGACTTTTTGGCCGGTCCTGATTTTAAACATATCCCAAAGCAGTGTGGGACTTGTAGTCCATGATTCTATCCATTGAAATCAGTGCTGCAGGTCCCATAATGCACCAGGATGAGGTTGGCAGAAATCCAGGCCTGGTCAAAAAGTCTCCCTCCTGGAACGGGTAACTTGGCAGCTCTTTAGGCTGTATGTGTCTACTTTTCCCAACATGTAATCAAGGCAAGTTTAAAAGAAGCCCTTTCTGCACACACATTTCCGTTTTAGGTGTATAAAGGACCTTTAAAAATACCACCATGCAGATGCAGCAGTACAGTGCAGTTCTTGACTTATCCAGATGCTGAAGAAACTGAACCCATGCCCGCCAAAGAGATTTACAGGCAGGGGCGTAGCCAGACAACAGATTATGGGTGGGCCTAGGCAAGAAGTGGGTGGGCACCAAATGTTCTCCCCCCCCCCCCCCCCCCACCACCAAAAAAATATCTAAGCTGGCAGGAAAACGCTTCTTTCCACCTTGGCAGTCTGCAAAGGAAGGCATGCGTTGAAAACTGAGCATGCGCAGGTTCCGGTATCATTGAGAGTAGCGTTTTTGTTACCATTAGGCAGAAGTCTTCAGCTGGCGGAGCTTGGGATCTCCACCAGCTACCGCTAAACTTGTGCTACTGTTGGGTGGGCCTAAGCCCTAAGTAGGCGGGCCCTGGCCCACCCAGGCCCACCTGTGGCTATGCCACTGTTTACAGGTACTTCACAATGCCATTTTACATGTGAAAAGGCTGACAGACCTCAGCAGCATAAGCTACCCAAAAGAAAGGAAAGTAGCCAGCCACTTGTATGCTGATGATAATACAAGCACTGGCGTAGGAAGGGGGGGGCGGTGGGGCGGTC
The DNA here is from genome assembly GCF_901765095.1 of Microcaecilia unicolor. Lineage (NCBI taxonomy): Eukaryota > Metazoa > Chordata > Amphibia > Gymnophiona > Siphonopidae > Microcaecilia > Microcaecilia unicolor. The sequence goes on along the minus strand of NC_044041.1, from coordinate 30,105,743 downwards.
CGCCCCGGGTGCATGCCGCTGGGGGGGGGGGGGGGGGTGTCGGCTTTGCTGCTTCCCTGCTCTCTCTGCCCTGGAACAGGTTACTTCCTGTTCCGGGGCAGAGAGAGCAGGGAACCAGCGGAGCCGATGCAGCTCCCAGCGACATGCACTCGGGGCGGTTCGGCACTTCTGCCCCGCTTTCGAAGTAAGTACGCGCTCCAGAAGGGGGGGTGCATTCCAGAGGGGGTGGTGCGTTCCGGAAGGGGGAGGGTGCGCTCCGGAGGGGGGAGGGTGCGTCGTGCTGCACCCAGGGGGGGGGGGGTGCGCATCGGCGACCCGCCCCGGGTGTCAGCTGCCCTCGCTACGCCACAGATTACAAGCCAGGAAAATGGAAACCAATGCAAAATAAAAGGCTGTGATGTTAAGAATGTGGTAAAGGTAAATCAAGAGAAGGGCAAATCTGCTGTACTGAGTGGAGGAGTGGACTAGTGGTTAGAGCACTGGTCTTGCAACTCAGAGGTGGCCAGTTCAGATCCCACTGCTGCCCCTTGTGATCTTGGGCAAGTCACTTAACCCTGAGGTGCAAACTTAGAACGTGAGCCCTCCTGGGACAGAGAAATATCCAGTGTACTACTACTACTACTACCACTTGACATTTCTAAAGCGCTACCAGGGTTACGCAGCGCTGTACAATTTAACATAGAATGACAGTCCCTGCTCAAGGAGCTTACAATCTAAAAGACAGGTGTACAATCTAAAAACAAGTATAGAGTATAGAGTCCGTCTGATAGGGAATACTATAATTCACAAAAGGTTAGGTGCCGAAAGCAGCATTGAAGAGGTGAGTGCCTGAATGTAACTCACCTTGAGCTACTTCTGAAAAGGTGTGAGCAAAATCCAAATAAAATTGAGCTCAGTTCAGCCATTTCATCTGACAAACTTTCTAGAAACTTCTCAGGGTAGTATTACAGAACGCGAGAGATAAAATGACTATGATAATAAGATCGTACTTTAAGAAAAAAAGATTCCTCTTTTTTGTGCTGTTAAGTTGCAATCTTTCTGGATGTGGCTCGTACCACTCAGAAACATAAGGAAGCCTTTATGCAGCTGAAACGTGACTTTGCACTGGGTGCAAGCTTCTTTTTGGAGTTTCCCTGCAAGAGTTTAATTACATTTTCTGATAGTTGCTATGTTTTCTTTGATCCTTCCCAATTGGAAAGATTATTGAATGGGAAGTTAGATAATTGTTTTATTTTATTTTTTTTTCTCAGTTAGGTGGGAGAATTGTTACACATAGATTTATAGTTAGGGTCTAAAGCAATATAGATACTACTACTACTACTATTTAACATTTCTAAAGCGCTACCAGGGTTATGCGGCGCTGTACAATCTAACAAGGAAGGACAGTCCCTGCTCAAAGGAGCTTACAATCTAAAGGACAAAAAAGTGCAGTCAATCAAATTGGGGGCAGTCTAGATTTCCTGTATAGAGGTACAATGGTTAGGTGCCGAAAGCGACATTGAAGAGGTGGGCTTTGAGCAAGGATTTGAAGATGGGCAGGGAGGGGGCTTGGCGTATGGGCTCAGGGAGTTTATTCCAAGCATAGGGTGAGGCGAGGCAGAAAGGGCGGAGCCTGGAGTTGGCGGTGGAGGAGAAGGGTACTGAAAGGAGGGATTTGTCTTGAGAGCAGAGGTTGCGGGTAGGAACGTAAGGGGAGATGAGGGTAGTGAGGTAGGGAGGGGCTGCAGATTGAGTGCATTTGTAGGTTAGTAGGAGAAGCTGTTTTGTGATGGAAGTGATTGCCCTCGGATTATTGCTGGTTTTTTCTCTTCTCTCTTCCCATTGATGTGCACTTGGGTATTTTTTTCCTTTGCTGTAATGTCATTTGTATGTAAGTTAATTACAAAAATAAATAAAGTAGGGGGGGAAAGGTGTGATGTTAGTGGTTATGAAAATGAGCTTGAACTCAATAGCATGACATTGCACCTTTAGGGAACGGAAAAAGCATTGCGAAACCTGCCGTAGCATCAGTCCCATTTACTGGTGTTCTTTTCACACTTTTGTCCCCAGCACACAGCAAAAGCACTGGGCTGGAAGGGTCTGAGCTTGGTAGAGCTCAGGTACTCAGCACGGCCAGTCTTAAGGGCCCTGTAACAAAGCAACGGTAAGCCCAACGCAGGCTTACCGCTCACTACAAGGGAAGTACTGCTGGGCTACCGCCCCACCCCCAGCGCACGCCATTTCCAGAACTAGAAAAATATTTTTATTTGTTTAGCACCAGTGTGTACCCAGCAGCAGTAATTGGGCAGTGCGCAGGAGCCTTTACTGCCACCTGAAATGGGCATACGACAAGTGCTTCACTTAGAGAGTACACTGGAGTCGTCGTCGTCGCGCAACTGTAAGACTTTAACACTGGCTGAACGAATAGAAGTTCTTAAAAAATTAGAAAACAAAACAAAGTCAAGCATCTATTGCTAAAGAATATGGTGTCAATCCCAGTCAAATTTCACGTGTCCTGAAGCAGAAAGACCAGCTTCTGGAAGACTGGCAAAACAATATCTTGTTTATCTTCTTGGGCAGACTAGATGGACCATGCAGGTCTTTTTCTGCCGTCATCTACTATGTTACCATGCTACTTAGGAGTAGAAATCCAAGAGAGGCGTATGTGTTAGGCGGTGAGAGTCTGCTAGGTACGGATGGGGAGAGGGATCTTGGGGTCATAGTATCTGAGGATCTGAAGGCGATGAAACAGTGTGACAAGGCGGTGGCCGTAGCTAGAAGATTGCTAGGCTGTATAGAGAGAGGTGTGACCAGCAGAAGAAAAGAGGTGTTGATGCCCCTGTACAAATCATTGGTGAGGCCCCATCTGGAGTATTGTGTTCAGTTTTGGAGGCCGTATCTTGCTAAGGATGTAAAAAGAATTGAAGCGGTGCAAAGAAAAGCTACGAGGATGGTATGGGATTTGCGTTACAAGACGTATGAGGAGAGACTTGCGGACCTGAACATGTATACCCTGGAGGAAAGAAGAAACAGGGGTGATATGATACAGACGTTCAAATATTTGAAAGGTATTAATCCGCAAACAAACCTTTTCCGGAGATGGGAAGGCGGTAGAACGAGAGGGCATGAAATGAGATTGAAGGTGGGCAGACTCAAGAAAAATGTCAGGAAGTATTTTTTCACGGAGAGGGTGGTGGATGCTTGGAATGCCCTCCCGCGGGAGGAGGTGGAGATGAAAACGGTTACGGAATTCAAACATGCGTGGGATAAACATAAAGGAATCCTATGCAGAAGGAAGGGATCCTCAGGAGCTTAGCCTAGAATGGGTGGCAGAGCTGGTGGTTGGGAGGTGGGGCTAGTGCTGGGCAGACTTATACGGTCTGTGCTAGGAAGCGTACAAAGTTGACGGGGGCATGTCGGAGGCATGGCGAAGGTGGAACTGGGGCGTGGTTATCGGCCGAGGAGAGATGGGCGCCTTTCGCCGATAATGGACAAAAAGTATGCGTTTGTAGCTAGAATTTAGGGCACTTTTCCTGGACCCTGTTTTTTCACGAATAAGGCCCCAAAAAGTGCCCTAAATGACCAGATTACCACCAGAGGGAATCAGGGATGACCTCCCCTGACTCCCCCAGTGGTCACTAACCCCCTCCCACCACAAAAAAATTATGTTTCACAACTTTTTATTTTCACCCTCAAATGTCATACCCACCTCCCTGGCAGCAGTATGCAGGTCCCTGGAGCAGTTGTTAGGGGGTGCAGTGGACTTCAGGCAGGTGGGACCAGGCCCATCCCCCCCCCCTACCTGTTACAATTGTGCTGCTTAATGCTTATTAGTCGTCCAACCCCCAAACCCACTGTACCCATATGTAGGTGCCCCCCTTCACCCCTTAGGGCTATAGTAATGGTGTAGACTTGTGGGTGGTGGGTTTTGAGGGGAATTTGGGGGGCTCAACACACAAGGGAAGGGTGCTATGCACCTGGGAGCTCTTTTACCTTTTTTTTTGTTTTTGTAAAAGTGCCCCCTAGGGTGCCCGGTTGGTGTCCTGGCATGTGAGGGGGACCAGTGCACTACGACTCCTGGCCCCTCCCACGAACAAATGCCTTGGATTTATTCATTTTTGAGCTGGGTGCTTTCATTTTCCATTATCGCTGAAAAACAAAAACGCCCAGCTCACAAATTGGCGAATAAAACATGGACGTCTATTTTTTTTCAAAAATACGGTTCGGTCCGCCCCTTCACGGACCCGTTCTCGGAGATAAACGCCCATGGAGATAGACGTTTTAGTTCAATTATGCCCCTCTATGTTTACTATATTTGCCGCACGCCCATTTCTTTTTTAAAAATCCCTGCCTTTTACCTGCTGTGGTAAAATGGGACCTTGGCATGCGTCAAAAACATGCGCTGACGCCAGCACAGGCCCCCCTTTTGCCACAGCGTCATAAAAGGACCCCTCAGTTACTACCTGGATGAAGGGCCACAGAAAAGATAAATCACCTGTTTCCATAAAGGTCACCAAAAATTGAACACGCACAATTGAATAGAATAACAAGCCAGTAATTGTGGCTCCGTTCACTAGGCAAATCTCTCCTAATTGCACCCTTCTCCTCCATCGCTAACTCCAGACTCCGATCCTTTTATCTTGCCGCACCTTATGCCTGGAATAGGCTTCCTGAGCCGTTACGTCTACCTCCATCCCTGGCCGCCTTCAAATCTGGGCTAAAGGTCTACCTGTTTGATGCTGCTTTTGACTCCTAACTTGTCACTTGCTTGTAACCTTTATCTTGTCTTCCTCTCTTCAATAGTGTGATACTTTGTACCATACTTTGTAAGCCGCACTGAACCCACTCTATGTAATTATGTCATCCCTGTGATACATTGTTTCCATACCTGTTTTATCTCCGTGATACTTTGTACCATACTTTGTAAGCCGCACTGAACCTGCTATCGAGCGAGAAAGAGCGAGGTATAAATGCCACAAATAAATAAAAAATTAAAACACGCAGTTCAGTTAAAGGGACCCTAACAGGACACTCAACATCTAGAGATATGAAAACAAGGAGATAAGAAAGACAAATAGTTTCAATCTGGGGGGGGGGCGGGGGGAAGAGTAAACATTTCAGCAATGGTTTCAAGTTTCAAGTTTATTGAAGTCTTTCTATCCCGCCCAACAGAATAAACCATCTGGGAGGCATACAATCTAAAAAGAAGAAAGGAAGAACTGATATACAATACTAATATGAAAGAAATGGAACTAGTGAAGAACTATAATATAAACAGTAAAGAAGGGAAGTATGGGAAAAAAACACAATATGGTAGGGAAGTCTGGGGAGGCACCTTTTGAACTGGGTGTGGATCCATCCTCGTGACTTTGGTGTTCATTACTACTACTACTACTTATCATTTCTAAAGCGCTACTAGACGTACGCAGCGCTGTACACTTGAACATGAAGAGACAGTCCCTGCTCAACAGAGCTTACAATCTAATCAGAACAGACAAACAGAACAAATAAGGGATAAGGACAAAGAGTAGCAAGATTCCGTGCAGAATCCTAAAGAGTAGCAAGATTCCGGAATCCCGTAGTAGCAAGATTCTGTGCAGAATCCCAAAGAGTAGCAAGATTCCGGAATCCCAAGACTACTACTACTACTACTAGTTATCATTTCTATAGTGCTACTAGACGTACGCAGCGCTGTACACTTGAACATGAAGAGACAGTCCCTGCTCGACTGAGCTTACAATCTAATTAGGACAGAGAAACAGGGCAAATAAGGGATAAGGACAAAGAGTAGCAAGATTCCGGAATCCCATAGTAGCAAGATTCTGTGCAGAATCCCAAAGAGTAGCAAGATTCCTGAATCCCAAGACTACTACTACTAGTTATCATTTCTAAAGCGCTACTAGACATACGCAGCGCTGTACACTTGAACATGAAGAGACAGTCCCTGCTCGACAGAGCTTACAATCTAATTAGGACAGACAAACAGGACAAACAAGAGATAAGGGAATATTAAAGTGAGGATGATAAAATAAGGTTTCTGAACAAGTGAATAAGGGTTAGGAGTTAAAAGCAGCATCAAAAAGGTGGGCTTTTAGCTTAGATTTGAAGACTGCCAGAGATGGCGCTTGACGGACCGGCTCAGGAAGTCTATTCCAGGCATATGATGTGCAGATAAGTACTCATACACAGCGGGTTAACCACATGATTTTTCAGCTCTCAGAAGAGAATGTTACCTTATTAAGAGATACATCATTTGACTATTCATATCAAAGTGTTGGTTCAATATTTGGTTACAGTTTTAGCCTGTAAAGTATGAGATATGCATATTTAACATAAGCATCTTTATTCAGTATTAATATTTTTGATGTCAACCTTTGAAGTATACTCTTCTGCTATTAATAGCATTTATATAGTTATCTAATCAAGGTTTCTTGTTGTTGGATGCTCTATAGGGTCAATGCGTTTGATCCCGCACAATTGAGAACGCCAAGAGTGCGATGATGGTTCTCTACTCAGCCAGTTACGTTCATTATATATATATATCACTCCTCTTCTCTTGATTCTCTAATGTCGTTTCTTTACATATACACTTTTCTATTTTGCTATCAAAGAACTTTATAAAAAAAAGGAACATATCACAAATATTTTGGAAAGCATCAGCCTTTTTGAAATTTGTCTGTTGAAGCCTCCTTTGTCATTGGTGGGGAGAGTTATCGTCTCATTATTCTTGTTCTTAATTGATTTTATATATGTATGTGTATGTGTATACATATATTGGATACATTAATTTTATTTGCATGTTTGTTCTTACTACTGAATGAAATATATTTATAGAGTTTTTACATATATGTTAAAGATAATTTATATCTGTCTTTTTTTCTTTTCTTTTGTGTTAATGAGTTCGCAATACATAATATTTTATTTTATGTATGTATCTAGATTGTTTTTTATTAAGTCATATGTATGTTTTTTGGTTCCTATCAAAGAGATATTTTTAGATTATTTAAAATTTATATATTGATCTAGTTGATTTTGTTATTGTTATCATTATGTGTTTGATACAGACCCCTGACGCAGGTGCGGTAGCACCGAAACACGGCCCGTGTCGGGTCTTTCTTCAATCAAAGTTCACTATTAAAGGATTTTTTGATGAAAGAACCGTGTTCCTTTTGTTTTTAAAGGCCCTCTGTGCTGTTTTTTTTTGTCTAATGTTCTGTAACAACATCACTCTGTATTTGTTTCATCACCGGAGGTGGCTAACACCTCACGGTACTTTGTAAGCCACATTGAGCCTGCAAAGAGGTGGGGGAAATGTGGGGTACAAATGGAACAAATAAATAAATTATGACTGATGTGTGAACTGAGCACTTTTCATAGTATAATCATATTTCTAATTTATCATTTGAGTATACTTTTGAGCATATTTTGAAAAATGTTTTGTAAAAGATTCCTATACCTGATGTATATATAATATAACTTATACCCCTTAATTAAATTTACAGTTTCCTAGTTATATATTTTGTGATAGGGAAGGTACAAGTGACTTACTACTACTACTACTACTTAACATTTCTAAAGCGCTACTAGGGTTACGCAGCGCAGAGGAAAACTAGGTATAAGCATCCTGAAAGAGGAACGTCTCAGAGAGCCCTCTACACTAACAAATCCTTCATGTTTGTAAAGGATATCAGAAAAGCTGCAGTATAAAACGAATATTTTTCTGTCTCACACAGGCTACTTTTCTAAAGGACCTGGGGTGCTAGATGCAAACACGTTATCCCTTCCTGGACACAGTGAAGGAGGTTGCTCAGGACTAAGGGTCTGCAAGGAACCACAAAGTTAGCAGCAACAGCTGATCGTAAGGCTGGCATCTTAAATACGCCATTAATTAGTTTAGCTTTTCAATTTTCCTTGTCTAGTTTGTAGTTCCTGAAACATAGCAAAAAGAATATGAAGAAATATGGGATAGAAGATTTTTTTATGATTGTCTGAGACAATAGAAGATCTAGTCAAGAATAAAATGAGACTTGCAGTCAAGTCTGGGGGCGGACGACCTTATTTGGGTCCTGATTTCTTTCGCCTTTTCTCTGTCTAGAGGGCAAGAAAGTCATGATTGAGGGCAAAAGAGAGAAAGACAAAAAACAGTCAGGGCTAGTAACGTTTGTTTTTTAAAAAAAAGCCAAGATCTGGTCTTGAAGAGGAAAGCTGGGCATTGACAGAACTGTACACCATGGTTGCCACACTTTACATCACCGATGGCATTTGATGGTGTCAAAGATTCCTTTTCAAAGTGGCATCTACTTATAGAGTGGAGGAGTAGCCTAATGGGTTGTGGAGTGCCCTGAGGACCCAGGTTTGATTCTCACTATAGCACGTGACCCTAGGCAAGTCACCCAAAACTCCATTGCCCCAGGTAAAAAAAAAAGAAAACAGCTTAGATTGTGAGCCCACCAGAAACAGAAAAAGTACCTTACATAATATGGAAGCTCACTTTGATTGCTAACCATAGAAAGCAGTATATCAAATCCCTTTCCCTCTTAGAGAGCAACATTCCATCCTCTCTTTTAAAGAAGGTGATACTGATGACTGAATTCAAACAAAAGCTCACAGACTTCCGGACAGTTTTTTGTACGCTCAAAAGTTACTACATTTAAATCTTTACAATTAGTGCAGCCAGAAATGTAAATATTATGAACAGTGAACATTATGAAAAAAATGCTCAAGTGAAAAAAAAAAACACCCTGAGAAAATTTACAATCAATATTAATCATAAGGAAAAGTAGAGTTACCTTGCCAAGTCCTTCTCCTCTCAGTGGCAATTTAGATAAAGACTTCTGCTTATTTTCGAGGTTGGCATGTTATGAGCCTGAGACTGACTCGTGTGGTTCCGATCTTCTTAGAAATAATGAACAGCAAATTCGAAGAGGAACTGATGTCAAAAACAGGAAATGAATTCACTCCACTGCAGCATATAGGGCAGTGTTTTTTTGTTTTGCCTCTTCTTGCATTCTCTTATTCCTTCCCTGTCTGTTCCATCTGGAGGATATGGGAAGATTAATTAGCATAAACGGGTTTCAAAAAGATTCGGACGAGTTCCTGGAGGAAAAGTCTATAAGCCACTAATAAAACGGTAGACCTGGCGAAAGCCACTCCTTATCCCTGGGTCTATGCAGCATGGCATCTTGTTACTTTTGAGATCTTGCCAGGCACTTGTGACCAGGATGGGGCTTGATGGATCTTTGGTATGACCTCGTATGTTCTTATTTAGTAAGATTGGTTTGGTGTTATGTTGCTTTACTTTGATTTCAACGCCTCACGTTACTGCAGTTTATAGAGAAAGCGTTCGACCAACCTCATTGTTGGACCGATATTAGCTCTCCATTTAGTGAGAACCGGTGTTGCTGCAGGAACTTTACAACAAGTTTTCATTTGCTGACACGATAGACACCAAATGGATCCTTTTGCTTTGGAGCCTCCTGATGCAGACCTAATAGGCCCGTGTTGAGTCTGGGCTGCTAATAACTATTTGAACCTTTTACATCGTCTGGTCATTGTTTCAGTCACCTTCGCTGTGTTAGTGTTTGTCTGGCTAACTACGAGGGCGTTTGTTCTTCTGTACCCATTGTGGATATCCTGAAAGCCTGACTGGTAAGGGGTACTCCAGGTCTGGACTTGGGAAACACTGTTTTAACTAATATTTAAACACAGATAGCGGAGACTCATTTTTTTTTTATCCTAAGGGGCGGTTTATTCCACTCAATTGGTCCAACAACAGAAAATGCTTCCTTTCTTGCTTGATCCAGACGCAAACACTGCAGAGAAGGAGCAATAAGATCATATCCCATCACTGACTGCAAGGGTCGTGGAGTCATATGCTATGCACTGGGGGGTCCTTTTACTAAACGTTGCTATGTGGCAACCCGGAACAACTGCTGGCCCAATGCAGCCGCTGGTGGTAGTTCTGCTTCCAGCGTACACCATTTCCGGCACTGCTGGATTTTAAAAATATATATACTGCAGGGGGTTACCGCTGGGTTAGCGCAGGAGCCCTTACCGCCACCTCAATGGATGGCAGTAAGTGCTCCCCTCCCCACCACATGGCCACGCGATAAGTGCAAGCTTATCACGTGGCCATGTGTTTTTTCGGGCTCTTTACCTGCTGCGGTAAAAAGGGCCCTGGTGCATGACAAAAATGGCCGCCGCCACTACTGCAGGGCCCTTTTCACCAGGGGACTCTCGATAAAGTGCACAATGAACCATTAATAACAACTTAAACCTTATCCGCTAACCAACTGGCAGCCACTTCAATCGTCAATGCACAAATGTATAATACCTCGAAGCAAGACTTTTGGCTGTTGCCGTTTTGGCACCGGTATTTCAGCATCGTTGTCAGGGCGCAGAACTTTTGGCTGCAATAATTTGGGCCACACTGGAATTTTGGATAGCAGCATCCAAATGTCTTCCCCTCCCCCCCCCCCATTCCGCTCCCTCCACTCCCCCACCCCCAACATACTGACCTCCAGTACTCAGGAGCAGGGCCCCGTGCCTGCTGGCTGCTGAAGCCGGGGGTCCTTGAGCAGAAGGGAAATGGGGGTTGCCCAGGTAGTGCCCATAATACAGAACAGGCTTCCTGAAGAACTGTGCTTTCTCTCCGGGATCACTTGAGGCAGACCGCATTCCCCTTCTGCTCAGGGAGAGATCCCCGGTAACTGCAGCAGCAGGCATGGACCCCACTCCTGAGGACTGGAGGTCAGCAGAGATGCCAAGTCTCACTCATTAAGAGTGTGTCACACTCATTTGAAAGCTCTCTCTCACTCTCGCACTCTTTGAGCCCTATTTCTCACTCATCCACTGCCTCAATTATTGGGGGTGCTTGAGCACCCACAGCACCCACGGAGTTGGCGCCTATGGATGGGAGCATCTTGACTTGACTGACCTTGCTGAGATCAGTCCAGAGAGCCTGAAGTTTATCTACCCTGCCTCTAGTTCAGTGAAAGGTTATTGCTTTTGTCCTGCATCATGCAGTTGTGTCTTGCCACTGTTTCTTGATTCTTGTGCCAGATTGTTCTTCCAGTGAGTGCCCTGGATTCCGGTCTTGTCTTGTTCCAGGGTTCCACTGCATTCCAGAATTCCAACCTTGACCTGATTCACTGTCTCTTCTCTTCTTTTCTTCTTTGGGCTTTCTAGTTATGGATAATAACAAGGCTTAGTCAGGTTAACTTACCTATTGCGCCCTAGACTAACTGTTCTGTAGACTTGTCTTATTTTCATTAAGGTTGAGTGCTCTTAGCTCATTTCCAGGGCTAAGCAATGGCTCTGTCAAGTCAACTTAGCTAATAAATTTTTTTAGACTTTTTCTCGCCAAGATCTTGCCCAAACCTCTTTTGAAGTCCACTATCAGGCTTATTTTCGAAAGTGATTGCCGGCCATTTCCCGACATAAATCGGGAGATGGCCGGCGATCTCTCAAATGCGGCGAAATTGGTATAATTGAAAGTGGCTTTTTTGACAGCACTGCCGCTTTCCCGTCGCCTCGCCGGCAAAAGTTCAAAGGGGCGTGTCGGCGGCGTAGCAAAGGCGGGACATGGGGGGGCATAGGCGTGGCTACCAGATGGCTGGCTTTCGCGGATAATGGAAAAAAAAAAAAGCGGTGTTAAGCAGTATTTCGCCGGGTTTACTTGGTCCTTTAATTTTCACAACCAAGCCTCAAAAAGGTGTCCCAATTGACCAGATGACCACCGGAGGTAATGGGGTATGACCTCCCCATACTCCCCCAGTGGTCGCCAACCCCCTCCCACACTAAAAAAAAATAAAAATAAAACACTTTTTTGCCAGCCTCTATGCCAGCCTGAAATGTCATACCCAGCTCCCTGACAGCAGTATGCAGGTCCCTGGAGCAGTTTTTAATGAGTGCAGTGCACTCCAGGTAGGCAGACCCAGGTCCTTCCCCCCCCCCCCCCACCTGTTACACTTGTGGTACTAAGTGTTGAGCCCTCCAAACCCCCCCAAATCCCACTGTACCCACATGTAGGTGCCCCCCTTCAGCCATAAGGGCTATGGTAATGGTGTAGAGTTGTGGGGAGTGGGTTTGGGGGGCTCAGCATCCAAGGGAAGGGAGCTATGCACCTAGGAACACCACTGTAAAACGGCGAAATCCAGGGGCGGGAAAACCCGTATTTTCAAAGCAAGATGGGCGTCCTTCTTTCGTTTCGAAAATACCGTCAAAGGACTCGGTCGTCCCTAGACATGGACGTTTCTGACTTTTGGCGATTTTCAAAACCAAAGACGTCCATGTCAAAAACGGCCAAATGCAAGCCATTTGGTCATGGGAGGAGCTAGCATTTGTAGTGCACTGGCCCCCCTGATATGCCAGGACAGCAACCGGGCACCCTAGGGGGCACTGCAGTGGACTTCAGAAATTACTCCCAGGAACACAGCTCCCTTACCTTGTGTTCTGAGCCCCCCAAAACCCCCTACCCACAACTGTACACCACTACCATAGCCCTTATGGGTGAAGGGGGGCACCTATATATGGGTACAGTGGGTTTGTGGTGGGTTTTAGAGAGCTCGCTGTTTTCTCCACAAATGTAACAGGTAGGGGGGGGGGGTATGGGCCTGGGTCCACCTGTCTGAAGTGCACTGCAGTACCCACTAAAACTGCTCCAGGGACCTGCATGTGCTGTCATGGACCTGAATATGACATCTGAGGCTGGCATAGAGACTGGCACAACATATTTTGAAAGATATTTTTTGAGGGAGGGAGGGGCTTAGTGACCACTGGGGGAGTAACGGGAGGTCATCTGGTCATTTTGGGCACCTTTTTGTGCCTTAGTCATAAGAAAAACAGGTTCAGGTGAAAATGTTCAAGCGTCCTTGTTTTTTTCGATTATGAGTCAAGGACGTCCAAGTGTTAGGCACACCTTCGCTACGCCTCCGACACGTCCCCTTGAACTTTGGCTGTCCTTGCGACGGACTGCAGTTGCAGACGAAAGATCTCTTTTCGAAAATGAGCCCAATAGTAACATAGTAACAATAGTAACATAGTAAATGACGGCAGATAAAGACCTGAATGGTCCATCCAGTCTGTCCAACAAGATTAACTCATTTTACATGGTATGTGATACTTTATATGTATACCCAAGTTTGATTTGTCCATGCCTTTCTCAGGGCACAGACCGTATACGTTTCCCAGCACTGTTCCTGTACTAAAAGTTCTGAAGCTAACGTCAAAACCCCTTAAAATTTACACTCCAGCCCCTCCATATCTATTAAGTTACGATCAGGGCGTAGACTGTAGAAGTCTGCCCAGCACCGGTTTTGCTTCCCAATTACTGGCTTTGCCACCCAATCTCTGCTAAGATTCCGTAGATCCATTCCTTCTAAACAGGATTCCTTTGTGTTTATTCCACGCATGTCTGAATTCCATTACCGCTTTCATCTCTACCACCTCCCGCGGGAGGGCATTCCACGTATCCACCACCCTCTCCATGAAAAAATACTTCCTGACATTTTGTATGACTGGCTAAACAACTTTTCCTTATTTAACCATTCCACCCAACTCATGATTTATAAACTTGTACCATTATCCCTTCTCAATTATCTTTTATTTTGTTACATTTGTACCCCGCACTTTTTCCCACTCATGGCAGGCTCAATGCGGCAGGCTCAATGCGGCAGGCAATGGAGGGTTAAGTGACTTGCCCAGAGTCACAAGGAGCTGCCTGTGCCTGAAGTGGGAATTGAACTCAGTTCCTCAGGACCAAAGTCCACCACCCTAACCACTAGGCCACTCCTCCACTGTTGCTACTATTTGAGATTCTACATGGAATGTTGCTATTCCACTAGCAACATTCCATGTAGAAGTCGGCCCTTGCAGATCACCAATGTGGCCGCGCAGGCTTCTACATGGAATGTTGCTAGTGGAATAGCAACATTCCATGTAGAATCTCCAATAGTAGCAACATTCCATGTAGAATCTCCAATAGTATCTATTTTATTTTTGTTACATTTGTACCCTGTGCTTTCCCACTCATGGCAGGCTCAATGCGGCTTACATGGGGCAATGGAGGGTTAAGTGACTTGCCCAGAGTCACAAGGAGCTGCCTGTGCCTGAAGTGGGAATCGAACTCAGTTCCTCAGGACCAAAGTCCACCACCCTAACCACTAGGCCACTCCTCCACTCAGACCCTAAATGGCAATCAGGTGAAATGCCGGAGAATGTAGTGACAGCAGCTGGCCTTACGGAGTTTAAGGGGGATTTGGACAGATTCCTGAAGGAAAAGTCCATTGAACATTATTAAATAAATAAATAATTGGGGGGGGGGGGGGGGTTGCTGGGTTCTTGAAGCCTAGATTGTCCGCTGTCGGAGACAGGATGCTGGGCTTGATGGACCCTTGGTCTTTTCCCAGTATGGCGGTGCACCGAGAAGACCCCATTCTAAAACCCAAATATATAGTTTTTGGCTTTGGTCTTCCAGCTGAGGGCAATGAGTGCTTTTTCTTTGAAACCAATTTTTTCCCATCTCGCTAACTTTTCTGTTGTCTGCTTGCATCCCTGAGTGAGGCAGGGATATTAATAATCCATGTTTGAATCGGGCAGAATTGTTGTACACGGTATTCCCAGCTGCCAACAGCAGTTCTATTATTAAAACCTTTTAGCTGATTCAGGCTTCAGCTGCCCGAATGCTGCTTACCACTCATAAAACTTAAATAAAATAAAAATTATTTCATCATATAATTCCTGTGATACCGGTACAGTATAAGTTTCTGGTTAGCTTAAAACTGAACAAAATTATAACTACGTAGAAATTACTATGTTGTGCATCTCATCACTTAAAAGGAGCCCTGCATTTTTTGCAGTAGTGACATGGAGCTGTGGACTGTATAAATCAAATTTATCATCAAATATAGTCTCTCTGAAATGCAGGTTGCGAAAAAGAGAATAGAATATTTTCGGTTATGTTTCTTTTTCTACAGGTATAGGGGCCTTTTTACCAAAAGACATTAGGGCTACTGCTGGGATTGCACGCAGCGATTTGGCCCTACGGCCAGGCTTGCCCAGGAGCCCCAGAGTAGCTGCAGGTCTAGAAATTATTTTTATTTTCTAGCAGATGACGTTTAATGTGAGCAAGTGCAAGGTGATGCATGTGGGGAAAAAGAACCCGAATTATAGCTATGTCATGCAAGGTTCCACGTTAGGAGTTACGGACCAAGAAAGGGATCTGGGTGTCATCATCGATAATACACTGAAACTTTCTGCTCAGTGTGCTGCACCCAGGGGGGACGGATGACGCTGCACCCGGGGGGATGGATGACGCTGCATCCGGTGAAGGGGGGGGGGGGGGGGTGTGCACAGCGGAGATCCGCCCCGGGTGGCAGTCAACCAAGGATCTCCACTGGATTTGAACTTCGGTCCCTAACCAGTGAACCTACTACTACTATTACTATTTAGCATTTCTATAGCGCTACAAAGCGTACGCAGCGCTGCACAAACACAGAAGAAAGACAGTCCCTGCTCAAAGAGCTATGTAATAAAAGTGAGCCAAGTATAGGACAATCAAGCCATTGTGACATCACTGATGAGGTTGGCTCTTATTGGTGGACTGAGGCATTATGACATCACAATATTAGCTCTGGTTACAAGAGACTACTACTACTACTTATCACTTCTATAGCGCTACAAGGCATACACAGCGCTGCACAAACACAGAAGAAAGACAGTCCCTGCTCAAAGAGCTTACAATCTAATAGAACCTACTCCTCTGACCCCTTTGTTGCTTTATTTAGAATGGCCACAATACCTGCAGCTGACCCTGAGCCTGGTTGATCTTTCCAGTTTCACTTCCAGGGAAGAGTGAAGGGGACAGCAACCACTGGGGGTATTAAGGAAGAGTCTTGCCTTCAGTGCCGTAGCGAGGGTGCCTGACACCCAGGGCGGGTCGCCGCTGCGCACCCCCCGGGTGCAGGGCACGGCATACGCCCCCCTCGAAACGCACTCTTACCTTGCAGCGGAGGGCAGGCGGGAGGGCCGATCCGCCCCCAGTGCACGTCACTGGGAGCTGCGTCGGCTCTGCTGCTTCCCTGCTTTCTCTGCCCCGGAACAGGAAGTAACCTGTTCCGGGGCAGAAAGAGCAGGGAACCAGTGAGCCAACACCCCCCCAGCGGTGTGTACCCGGGGCGGACCGCCCCCCCCTTCCTACGCCACTGCTTGCCTTAATCCCTCCAGTGGTCAGCTGCTCAATTAGAACAATGTTTCGTACCTTGGATGTGACTGAAACAGGTCTAGATAAAAACATCCTTCTTTTTAGACATGGATGTTTCTTCCCAATTGAAAATCCCTATTGGACGTCCTACTTTTGGGCATCCCCAAAAGACTTCCAGAACACGCCCCCTTGCTATTTGGACGAACTGGTTTAAACATCCAAATTCTGACTTTCCAAAATCAGGATTTGAATGTTTTTTTTTTCTTTTTTTTTTTTCATATGGACATTTTTATAGACATTTTAAGACATCCATCTGCTTTAAAAATGAGTACCCAAAGCACACTTAAAAATTACAGGTGTGAACATTTATATCTGCTTCAGGGTAAGTGTAAATGTCTATTCCTGCAATTTAAGCCCAATTTCTACCCCTTATGTTAGTATTTTAAAATGACAAGTAGACGCCTCAGTGGCGTACCAAGGTGGGGGGGGGGGGCGGTGGGGGCGGTCCGCCCCGGGTGCATGCCACTGGGGGGTGCCACAGTGCGTGCGCACCTGTGGGCTCTGACTTTGCGAACTTCGCTCGTTCGCTGCAGCTCCCTCTGCCCCGGAACAGGTTACTTCCTGTTCTGGGACAGAGGGAGCTGCAGCGAACGAGCGAAGTTCGCGAAGTCGGAGCCCACAGGTGCGTGCTGTGGCACCCCCCCCCCCCCAGCGGCGTGCACCCGGGGGGGGGGGTTCATTTCGCCGGGGAGGGGGGAAGGTGTCATTTCGCAGGGGGGGGGCGAGCTGCACCCGGGGCGGATGCATCAGCGATCCGCCCCGGGTGCCATCCATGCTAGGAACACCACTGAGACGCCTACTGGTCTTTATAAAACTGACATAAAATAGATGCCCGAAAATGGGACTTCCCTTGGTGCACCTTGTAAAATTTACCCTCGTTACATGGAAGGGTTTCCCCAGTTGGTACTAATTAGTCTTTAATTCCTTCTTTGCTACAGATGTATCAACTGAACTACACACTTTTACAATGTAGATATTGATTTCTTTCAACGTACACGATAAAGAATTGATTTTCTTTTATTACTGTCACCACAGAGGCTGCACTGCAAAAATAACACAATATGAATTTCTGAACAAAATATTTTAAGACCATCAAGCTATCAAACATTGAGTGTCCAGAGCTTGATAACAACTCTATTAAAAACTATTTATCAAGTTATGGGTAATATGCTTTGTTCTGTGTCCTGGAATTGTTGAATGGAGATTGAGAAGACGTCCTTGACATGTTCAATCAATAAAGTTTTTTTCAGCGAAGTGCATCATTGGCGGTGAAGCTGCTCACATAATGGGCTGCTGGGTAGAGATCCCACAGCTTATCTCCTTTCCATTTTCCAAATCCATGCAATGTTTCTTAATAAATTCAGCCATATGGCCTCCATAAGAAAAGACAAATGAGCTTTTCACCGCATGTGGTTCATCTCAAGGAACAGAAGCAGAGGTTGCTTTTGCAGTTTGCTGGCACGATGCAATTTCTTTATATTTTACCCTTGGGGATTTAAAAAAAAAAAAAAAAACCAAAGGTTCTGCAGGTACTGTTTAGTTGTTTTATCACAATGATGTAAAAAGTATCTGTAATAAACTCAGGACACTAATACTAGCACGAATACAAAGTTTTATACAACAAAAAGCTCAAGATGGTATATCATATTAAGAACAAAACATAAAGACATTCATCTCTGAATTAAAAATATACAAATCTCCATTTAGCAATACTAACATAAAACCATAGTATATATTTTTGGAATAAGTACATAAGTAATGCCACACTGGGAAAAGACCAAGGGTCCATCGAGCCCAGCATCCTGTCCACGACAGCGGCCAATCCAGGCCAAGGGCACCTGGCAAGCTTCCCAAACGTACAAACATTCTATACAATCAAGCCATTGTGACATCACTAATGAGGTTGGCTCTTATTGGTGGAATGAGCCACTATGACATCACAATAGGTTAAATCACTGCTCTATGTAATAAAGGTGAGCCAAGTAGAGGACATAAGTACATAAGTAATGGCACACTGGGAGAAGACCAAGGGTCCATCGAGCCCAGCATCCTGTCCACGACAGCGGCCAATCCAGGCCAAGGGCACCTGGCAAGCTTCCCAAACTCACAAACATTCTATACATGTTATTCCTGGAATTGTGGATTCTTCCCAAGTCCATTTAGTAGTGGTTTTAACAGTTTGCTAAACTGTAAATAATCATAAGGAAGTGAATTCCATAAACCAGGTACTATAACCATGAATAATTTCTTATATGAAGATGAAAACCAGGAATGAGTAATTAATGACAAATCTAAAATATTGGTATGAAACATTTGTTCCGGTCTAGATCTCATTCAGACTTCAAGAAGAGACATTAAGTAAAAAGGACATATTCCGTTTAAAATTTTTTTAATAAAACAAAGAGCCTTAAATTGAATACACACAACAACAGGTAAGTAGGTATGGGGTCCTTTTGCTAAGGTGCGCTAAATAATGGCTTGCGGTAGTGTAGGCGCAGGTTTTGGGTGTGCGCCAATCCATTTTACAGCGCGCCTGTAAAATAGCCCTTTTTAAAATTTTTGCCAAAAATGGACATGCAGCAAAATCAAAATTGCTATGTGTCCATTTCGGGTCTGAGACCTTACCACCAGCCATTGACCTAGCGGTAAAGTCTCAAGCGGTAACTGGACAGTCATGACCTATACACACCAAATGCAACTTGGCGTGCTAACATGCACCAGAAAATAAAAAATATTTTTCGGGCGCGCATGCCAAAAATGAAATTACCCCAAGGGCCACGCGGTACCCATGCACACGGTATCGCATTTTGGCGAACGTTGGGCTCATGTAGATGCTTACACGGCTTAGTAAAAGGGCCCTTTTACTAAAGCCACATAAACATCTATATGCGCCCAATATGTGCCAAAATGGAGTTACCACATGGCTACCACGTGGCCCTTGCGGTAATTTCATTTTTGGCACATGCCTGAAAAAATATTTTTTATTTTCATTTGGCGTGCGTAGGTCATTACCACTCGGTTACCGCGTGAGACTTTACCGCTGGGACAATGGCTGACGGTAAGGTCTCAGACCCAAAATTGACGTGCGGCAATTTTGATTTTGCCGCACATCCATTGTAAGTAAAAATTTTAAAAAGGGGTTTTTTACAGGTGCGCTGAAAAGTGGATTGGCGTGCGCCCATAACCTGCGCCTACACTACCGGAAGCCATTTTTCGGTGCCCCTTAGTAAAAGGACCCCTTAGTTATTTGCCAAGCTGTGTTATGGTAATGATGATAATTATTGACTAATTACAGTTTTATAGTTCATTAAAATTTACTATACCGCTGAAACTGAAATCAGAGCGAAGCAGTTTAGAAATCTAATATACAGCAAGAAAGGAACTCCATAAATCACAGGAAAGAAACACAAACACTACCAAGGAAGTAAATCAGGGCATAGTACAAAAGTTGACAAAAAGACAGGACAGAAGAAATGGGTCTAAAGGGTCAGTGCCAGACAGTCCTAGAAGTCAATCAGGAAACCCCAAACGCTTCTTTCAATATCCAGGTTGTGAGTCCAGCCTTAAAACCTGCAATTGATGAATTTGCACATAAAGAGAGTGGTAAGTTGTTCCAAGTAAAAGGGGGGGTGGGGGGGTAAGTCTATAGTAACATAGTAAATGACAGCAGATAAAGACCTGAACGGTCCATCCAGTCTGCCCAACAGTCACACTCATTATCAATTCATGATTAAACCAACAATGAATGTGATATAAAATACTTGATCCTGGTCTTTTGTTGGCATTTCTGGGACATGGACCAAAGAAGTCCTTAGGTTCCAACTACTGAAGTTGCTGTCAAAGCCCACTCCAATCTATCTGAATCTGTTGACACCTATGTATTAGGTGCCAACACTTGCACATAAAAATGTTTAGAATAATGACATTAATGCACATACTAGTAAAAAAGGCCCGTTTCTGACACAAATGAAAGGGGCGCTAGCAAGGTTTTCCTCGGCTCCCCAGCAGCCACCCATGTCCAGTGACCCTCCTCTCCCCCTGCCCCCCCTCCTGCCACCCATGTCCAGGGACCCTCCTCTCCCCCTGCCCCCCCTCCTGCCACCCATGTCCAGGGACCCTCCTCTCCCCCTGCGCCCACTGCAGCCACCCATGTGCAGCTAACCTCCTCTCTCCCCTGCCCCCCTCCTGCCACCCATGTCCAGGGACCCTCCTCTCTCCCCTGCCCCCCCTCCTGCCACCCATGTCCAGTGACCCTCCTCTCCCCCTGCGCCCACTGCAGCCACCCATGTGCAGCTAACCTCCTCTCTCCCCTGCCCCCCCTCCAGCCACCCATGTCCAGGGACCCTCCTCTCTCCCCTGCCCCCCCTCCTGCCACCCATGTCCAGTGACCCTCCTCTCCCCCTGCGCCCACTGCAGCCACCCATGTGCAGCTAACCTCCTCTCTCCCCTGCCCCCCCTCCTGCCACCCATGTCCAGTGACCCTCCTCTCCCCCTGCCCCCCTCCTGCCACCCATGTCCAGGGACCCTCCTCTCCCCCTGCGCCCACTGCAGCCACCCATGTGCAGCTAACCTCCTCTCTCCCCTGCCCCCCCCCTCCAGCCACCCATGTCCAGGGACCCTCCTCTCTCCCCTGCCCCCCCCTCCAGCCACCCATGTCCAGCGACCCTCCTCTGGACATGGATCAGCTGTGAGGCATGTTTGTTTTCCCCCTGGGTTCTGAAGTTGACATCATAATGGCTACGGTGATGTCAGCCTGATCTACGGAGCCTAGCAGACCAACTCAGAATGAGCCACGGTCCCAGGCAAGTCAGAACGTTGGAGGTGAGAATTAATATATAGGATGTGTGCACATACACATACGTGTCAAAATTCTACCAAAACTGTATTCTGCAAATACCCATTTAACTTACATAGCTCATATTTGCAGGGGGGGGGGGGGGTGCGTACACAGGGGCGGAGGATGGGCAGGGCTCACATGTGCGTAAATGAGAGAATATTATAACTTATGCACATATCTATGGCTGGCATAAATACTTGAGCCTAAACGTTAAGCACATCTACATCCAATTATGTATTTGCTAAAGGAAAGTAGTCACTTAGGGCCCCTTTTACTAAGTGGTGGTAAGCCCAATGCGGGCTTACCGCTCGCTAAACAGGAAGTACCGCCGGGCTACTTCCCACCCCTAGCGCGCCATCATATCCGGCGCTACAAAAAATATTTATTTTTGTAGCGCGGGAGTGTACCCGGTGGTAATCAGGCAGCGCCGCTCGCTGCCCGGTTACCGCCGGGTTAATGTGGGAGCCCTTACCACCACCTCAATGGGTGGCGATAAGGGCTCCCCCCGAAATCGCTGTGTGGCATGCAGGGGCTTAGCCAGACTTCGACGGGAGGGGGTCCAGAGCCTAAGGTGAGGGGGCACATTTTAGCACCACCCCCGGCGCCACCGACCCCCCCGCCATTGCCGACTTTGCACCCCCCTGCCGCTGACCCTCTTGACCCCCCCGCCACCAACCCGCCGTCGCCTACCTATGCTGGCGGGGGACCCCAACCCCCACCAGCCGAGGTCCTCTTCTTCTCGCAAAAGGACGTCAGAAACAGAAGGAAGCCTTTTGCGAGAAGAAGAGGACCTCAGCTGGCGGGGGTTGGGGTCCCCCGCCAGCAAAGGCAGGCGATGGCGACGGCGGGGTGGCGGCAGGACGGGGGGTTGGGCGGGTCATTGGCAGGGGGGGTCCAGGGCCAAATCTATGGGGGTGCAGGCCCTCCCTGGCCCCACGTAGCTACGGCACTGGTGGCATGTGTTTCACTTGCCGCATGGCCATTTCCTGCAGGAAAGAGAGACTTCCCTTTTACCTGCTGCGGTAAAAGGGGGCCTCGATGCATGTGAAAAACACACGCCGACTCCAGCGCAGGCCCCTTTTTGCCCCAGCTTGGTAAAAGGGGCCCTTACATTCCTTTACAGAATAGCTTACTACCAGGTTCCCTGGGCACCGAAATTTAACGCCCTATTAATTGGCAATAACATTGTTTCGATGGTTTCTATAAAAGAATGCTTTGTGTTGCAAGCGCTGTTGTCTACTGAATTATAGCTAATATTATTTATCTAAATGATATTGTTTTTATGATTCACTGAATTGTAAATGCTTTTTTTGTTTGTTTGTTTGTTTGTTTGTTTATATGAAAGGCAGGATAGCCAACATCAACTAAACTAAACTAAGGAGCCCTTTTATTAAAATGCATTTGGCACTTAGGGGGACTTTTACTAAGCTGTGTTATTATTATTATTAGCATTTGTATAGCGCTACCAGACGCACGCAGCGCTGGACACCTGAAGCTAATGCAGCGTTTTCAGTGCAGTAGACAGTAGTGCAGGACCACGGTAATGTCAACTGCAAGCGAGCCTTCTCCGGAGTAGCCCCCACTCTCTGGAATGCATTGCCTGAAAGGCTCCGCTTAACACAAGACTACCTCTACTTCAGGAAGTAGGTGAAAGGTTGGCTCTTCAACCAAGCCTTTAATGGAACAAGTAACTAACTTGTTAGTCTCACTCACACACACAAGGATTGACTCGGGCTGCACATACTGCAGCGGGACATGGTTTTCCACTCCTACCCTAGCTGAGATAATATTTAACCATCTCTCTGACCTCATGTGCAACTTTCTTCAAATCGATCACCTTACTTTCTAATTCTTCCTACTTTCTTACCTATCTATATGTTACAACTTTGCTTTACCCTTCACTACCAATTATAATGTTCTATTACGTATTGTGTTGATGTTGCAAGTATTATACTATGCCATACTTTGTATTGTTGTTTGAATATTTTTACTGCTCTAATTGCCTGCTGCTTATGTTTGATCTATTCTTACTGTACACCGCCTTGAGTGAATTCCTTCAAAAAGGCGTTAAATAAACCCTAATAAATAAATAAATAAATGCATGCACTAAAATGGGAGCCTGTGTATTAAAAAAGCCACATTAGCTACCTAATGCAGAAGCGAGCCTGGTCTGGGAGAGACAGGAGCAGGTGGAGGTGTGGCCAAATGTGATAGCTAGCCCCTGGCTCGTTACCGTGCGCTAGCTGTCCCGACTGCTGCTAACACAACTGTACGTACCGCCACTTCAAGGGGAGGCAGAAAGTGTAGCTGCGCTACCAGCAATCCAATAATGCAGACTGCTGTCACAGGAGGTGTGGAGGCACCGGTTCCTGATTTCCCCCTCCCCAGCTTCCAATCCCTCCTGCACATATCCCACAACTCCTGATGATCCCCCATTTTGGGATCTGGCACCAACTTGGGCAGCAGTGGAGGAAGATCGTTGCTGCCTTGCCCCACTGCTCCACAAAATCGAACGTCTAGGTAGGCCCTGGGGGGGGGGGGGGGGGGGGAATAATTTGCTGTCCACACCACATTCAGGCCTTTTTCTAGGAGGGCGGAGGTGTTGATTCAATGGGGGGTTGGGGCCCAGACTTGGGGTTTGTCTGTTAACAGGTGGGGGGATTGGGGGGGGGGGTTCAGGGTTTGTGCAGGAGAGAGATCAGAGGTGAGGGGGGGGGGCGGAAGTTACAGAATGGGATCGGAGGCTGGGGAATTGGAAGGTTCCGGGGGAGGGATCGGAGGTTGGGGAGGGATCAGAGGGTGCAGGTTTGGTCTGGACCGGGATCATGAACCGGTTGCACCACTATTGGTATGTTACCGCAAATGGTGTTATATATAATCCATGCCTTTTATTTTTTGTATACCTTACCAATATCTGAATGTTGAATAAAAAATCCCCCCATATATCCCCCCTTCAATCCGTTCAGAACTCTGCTGCGCGTCTTATCTTCCGCCTGGACTGATATGCTCATATCACCCCTCTCCTCAAGTCACTTCACTGGCTCCCGATCAGATACCATATACAGTTCAAGCTTCTCTTACTAACCTACAAATGCACTCGATCTGCAGCCCCTCAATACCTCTCTACCCTCATCTCCCCTTACGCCCCTATCCGAAACCTCCGCTCACAGGACAAAGCCCTCCTCTCAGTACCCTTCCCCACCACTGCCAACTCCAGGCTCCGCCCTTTCTGCCTGGCCTCACCCTATGCTTGGAATAAACTCCCTGAGCCCTTACGCCAAGCCCCCTCCCTGCCCATCTTCAAATCCTTACTCAAAGCCCACCTCTTCAATGTCGCATTCGGCACCTAACCATTATACCCCTATTCAAGAAATCTAGACTGCCCCAAATTGATTGATTACACATTTTTTTGTCCTTTAGATTGTAAGCTCCTTTGAGCAGGGACTGTCCTTCTTTGTGAAATTGTACAGCGCTGCGTAACCCTAGTAGCGCTTTAGAAATGTTAAGTAGTAGTAGTAAATTAAAAAAAAAAAGAACACACCTAATTTTGTACAATCAAAACTGTGCTCGTTGTTTCAGATAAAGAGCTCTACGCAGAGAACGCAGGCGGTGAAGGTGAATTTTCTAGGAACAATAATCCAAAGCAAATACCCTGTGTGGACCTTCTGCCTTGATTACTGGTGGTGCACACCTTGTTGGTTAAAGCGCCTGTAAGCACTGAGAGGAAGATGCACTAAAGTCGTTGGTAATTCCCGTTCCCTACCGATTCCATAGCGAATCGGTAGGGAATGGGAATTCACTAAGGAAAGGGAATGCAAATGAGCTACTCGTTGTAGCTCCGTTGCATTCATCATTACCTCGGTAGCCAGTCGGAGAATCGGGACGTCCCTTTCGGTTATGCTCCTCTTCTTGGGTCTCTTCAGCCAATCAAAGCGCATCTAGCTTGCTGGTGTCAGCTACACGCACTCTGATTGGCTGAAGAGACCTGGAAGAGGAGCATAATGGAAAGGGACGTCCCGAACTCCGGATCGACTCGAGTCGCAGGTCCCCGATTCCCTAATCCCTTCTCCTCGCTGCTACAGAAGGTGAGCAGCGCAGGGGAGACAAAACTAAAAAAAAAAAACGGCGAAAAGACGTCCCTCACAAGCGCAGGCAGAGTACGTCCATAAAGGACGCCCCTCACGTGCGCTCGCTGCTTTTTTTTCTTCCTTTTTTAATTTTTTTGGGGCTCTTTTCCTTTCCGATTCTCTCACAGGAGCCCTAACGAGAGGTGCAGACCTCACGTTAGGGTTTCCACGGTAAGGGAATCGGAAAAATGGTAGTGCATCTCATTATAATGAGCTGCAACGGTACTGCAGCTCATTATAAAAGCCTTTGGATAATTTGCATTCCGTTTTCATTCCCTGCTACCGTGACAGGAAAAATGCCCTTGGTGCATGCCCCCGGTAAACTACTTGCGTTTTAAACTGCCTGGAACCAGTTTAAAACGCAAGTTGTGGGCTCGTTAGGTTTTGTGCATCTGGCTCTGAATGTGGACAGGTTTGATGATTGTCCCCAGGATGGATTTTCTGCATGTGCTGCTGTTCAGCATTGCACATCATTAACATCTGGTATTGCACAATTATTTTTACAGGAAAAAGAAGTGACGCCTGCGGGAAAACCTGCTGGGTCAGCACAGTCTTTTTAAACCACAAAAGCATTCAAGCAGAGTAGTTTGCTCATTTGACAGGTCCTCAGACACAGGCAGAAGGTCATTCTGTTCTGTATTGACCGTTAGAGGCAGATGCACTAAAGGGGTTTTTCTCAATTTGTATTTGCTACCATAAATCCAATTTTGTCTGCTGATCACATTTTTATCTGGCTCCCGGTACAGGAGATTGCAGGTTTGACTTCTTCTGTGACTTCTTCTTGTATATCCATCATTAAGACTTGGGGGCCACTAAGCATATGTTAAAGTTGAATGTTGATAAAACAAAGATCTCATGGTTTAGTAACGGAGTAACATAGTAACATAGTAGATGACGGCAGAAAAAGACCTGCATGGTCCATCCAGTCTGCCCAAGACAAACTCATATGTGTATACCTTACCTTGAATTTGTACCTGTCCTTTTCAGGGCACAGACCATATAAGTCTGCCCAGCAGTATTTCCCGCCTCCCAACCACCAGTCCCGCCTCCCATCACTGGCTCTGGTACAGACCGTATAAGTCTGCCCTCCCCTATCCTCGCCTCCCAACCACCACCCCCTCTTCCCCCCACCTGCTCCGCCACCCAATTTCAGCTAAGCTTCTGAGGATCCATTCCTTCTGCACAGGATTCCTCTATGCATATCCCACGCATGTTTGAACTCCGTTACCGTTTTCATCTCCACCACCTCCTGCGGGAGGGCATTCCAAGCGTCCACCACCCTCTCCGTGAAAAAATACTTCCTGACATCTTTCCTGAGTCTGCCCCCCTTCAATCTCATTTCATGTCCTCTCGTTCTACCACCTTCCCATCTCCGGAAAAGATTTGTTTGCGGATTAATACCTTTCAAATATTTGAACGTCTGTATCATATCACCCCTGTTCCTCCTTTCCTCCAGGGAGTACATGTTCAGGTCAGCAAGCCTCTCTTCATACGTCTTGGAACGTAAATCCCATACCATCCTCGTAGCTTTTCTTTGCACCGCTTCCATTTTTTTAACATCCTTCGCAAGATATGGCCTCCAAAACTGAACACAATACTCCAGGTGGGGCCTCACCAACGTCTTATACAGGGGCATTAAAACCTCCTTTCTTCTGCTGGTCTGCCTTCTCTCTATACAGCCTAGCAATCTTCTAGCTACTGCCACCGCCTTGTCGCACTGTTTCGTCGCCTTCAGGTCCTCAGATACTATCACCCCAAGATCCCTCTCCCCGTCCGTGCCTATCAGACTCTCCCCGCCTAACACATACGTCTCCCTTGGATTTCTACTCCCCAAGTGCATCACTTTGCATTTCTTCGCATTGAATTTTAATTGCCAAACGTTAGACCATTCTTCTAGCTTCTTCAGATCTTTTTTCATGTTTTCCACACCCTCCGGGGTGTCCACTCTGTTGGAGTAACGTGGTAAATAGTGACGGCAGATAAAGACCTGAACAGTCCATCTAGTCTGCCCAACAGTCACACTCATTATCAATTCATGATTAAATCAACAACAAATGTCATATTATATACTTGATCACAGTGGCGTAGCTACGTGGGGCCTGAGGGGGCCTGGGCCCCCGTAGATTCCAGCCTGGACCCCCCCTCCCGGCGAACCCGCCCACGCTGCCGCCTACCTTCGCTTTTGCTGGCGGGGGACCCCGATCCCTGCCAGCCGACGTCCTCTCCGTCCTGCTCCTGCTGTTGCACGCTGACGTCCTGCACATTGTACGACTGAAGAGGAAACTACACATTTTCTTTCCTCCTCAAAACTAACTACCTGTTCCTCTGATCCTATTCCCACCCATCTACTTAGCGCTATCTCTCCTACTGTCGTCCCTTCTATCTGTCAAAATCTCCATCTTTCACTTTCCACTGTGACAGTTCCTGATGCCTTCAAACATGCCGTAGTTACACCACTCCTCAATAAACCTTCATTGGACCTTACCTGTCCTTCCAACTATCATCCCATCCCCCTCCTCCCTCTCCTATCTAAGACACTTGAACGTGCTGTTCACCGCCGCTGTCTTGACTTTCTTTCATCTCAAGCTATTCTTGACCCACTTCAATCTGGCTTTTGCCCTCTTCATTCAACCGAAACAGCACTGGCTAAAGTCTCCAATGACCTGTTCCTGGCTAGATCCAAAGGTCTCTATTCTATCCTCATCACTAACCGTTAGGCCACTCCTCCACTCCACTTTGATGGCTTTCCCTTTTAAATTTAAGAGTTGCATAAAATCGTTCTGTAGCTGTGAAATTGTTTGTGTCTTATATAACAAGAAACACAAGAAAAACAGAAAAAGCTTCTTAACTGAACTCACTTAATAAATTTGTAAGTAGCCTTACATTCCCCTTGCTAGCTCTAAGCAAAATGAGTGAATCCGCATGTACAAGAAAATTGAATCCTAGTACCTGTGCTTGTTTTCAAGGTGTGAATGAGTTGTTAACTAACAGACTGTATGGAGAGTCTTGTAATTTTCAAACACCCACTGTTGGAGGTGTAATCTGGAACCAGCGGCATAGCCACAGGTGGGCCTGGGTGGGCCAGGGCCCACCCACTTAGGGTTCAGGCCCACCCAACAGAAGCACATGTTTAGTGGTAGCTGGTAGGGATCCCAAGCTCTGCCAGCTGAAGACTTCCCCCTGATGGTAACGAAAACGCTACTCTCCAAGATACCGGCACCTGCGCATGCTCAGTTTTCAGCGCATGCCTGCTGCAGACTACCAAGGTGGAGAGAAGCATTTTCCCACCAGCTGAGATATTTTTTTGGCATGGGGGGGGGGGGGGGGGGAACAGTTGGTGCCCACCCACTTCTTGCCTAGGCCCACCCTAAATCTGCTGTCTGGCTACGTCCTTGTCTGGAACAGAAGAATATCCTAGTGGGTAGAACTGTGGACTGAGAACCTGGGAAGCCAGAGGTGAAATCTTACTGCAACTACAGGCAAGTCAATTAACCCTCCTTCACCTCAGGTACAAACTTAAGCCCAGATGCTCAAAACTCCAGCGCTGTACAAATCAGATCTGGAAGATAAAGTCACAACAGCGCCGAGGAATTACTTCCTAATGCTCGATGCCAATTGTATGCAAATGATATGCACACTATTAGCATTGAGCATTAGGAAGTAAAGGAGGCGGATGGTGCCTGGCACGTGTGCTTAAGAGTTGTGCATCGAGCATAGCATTTCAGCGCATTCCCAACGCACCAGAGAGGAGGAGGAAGAGGTGCCAACCAGGGATGGAAGGAAATAAAACAGACGCGCAGGAGACAAGAAGGTATGTCAATGTTTGTGCTTCTTGAGCTTCGGGGCATAAAACAGAATACCTGTCCCAGAATGATTCAGCACTGTTTATTTCTATTCACTCGCCAGGATAAAAGATTTGTTTGGTTCGGGCACCTTTTGCTGCCTTCCCTATTCCTCACAGCGGACAGACCTTCCAGCTGACAACTCTAATGCCAGTTCCAAGCGGGCGAAGGGTTTTCAGCTGCAAGAGCGCCCTTGTTTGGCACGCTGTCGGTGAGCATTGGGGAGGAATAGGGAATCAGCTGATCTGCATGCATTTGCAGTTTTGCTACATTATCCCTCGGTAAGCTCATTATTCCGCACAGTGGGGGCCTCTAAGCATGGTGCATAGGCAAAAACAGGGACCTGCATACTGCTGTCATGGAAGCTGAGTATGACATTTGAGGCTGGCATAGAGGCTGGCAAAAAATGTTTAATTTTTTTTTTAGGGTGGGAGGGGGTTAGTGACCACTGGGGGAGTATGGGGAGGTCATCCTCGATTCCCTCCGGTGTCATCTGGTAAGTTGTGGCACCTTTTTGAGGCTTGGTCCTATAAATAAATGGACCAAGTAAAGTCGGCCAAATGCTCGTGAGGGCCGGCCTTTTTTTTTTTCCATTATCGGCCGAGGGCAGCCATGTGTTAACCACGCCCCCATCCCGCCTTCACTATGCCTCCAACACGCCGCCTTACACTTCAGCCACTCCTGCGACGGACTGCAGTTGAGGCTGGCCTAAATCGGCTTTCAATTATGCCGATTTCGCCGGCCTTGAGAGATGGGCGGCCATCTCCCGATTTGTGTTGGAAGATGGCCGGCCTTCTCTTTCGAAAATAAGCAGGATACTGCCCTTGTGTCAACAGCCTTCACTGGAAAGCTGTTCCATGCCTTTCCCTAAAGAAATATTTCCTCCCGAGTCTATCCTCTTTCACCCCATATTCCCACTGTGCATTTATACCTTGAAACTATTTGAATGTGTCTGTCATATCTCCCTTATCCCTCCAGGGTATGCGTACTTAGCTTTAATATTTCTGTTCCAGCTTATCTTTCGTTTTCAGGCTAGGAAGCTCTTTGTTAAGAGTTTCCTCCTTATTTCAAGGCATTGCTCTGTTTAGCCACATTCAGCTTAAAAGCAAATGTGCTGTCATTTTTAAGGGCTTGACACCGATCAACCTTACAGATATCTTTTATGTTTTCTACCATTTGGGCTCCAGAGCGGTGCTAATAGCTGATACAGCTTTCATTTTAAACAATAAATTCAAATGTCACCCACCACTCTAAAAGGTTACAGTTTGTCTAAATCCAATATGCATTTGAGAATGCCACAGGAGCTACAGTAAAACAATCTAAGGCCTAGCGACGCATGAGAAAAGGCAAAGGGTTTAATCCATACATGACAACTAGTGTTTTGATGCAACCTGATTATTTTCCATGTAATAAAGGAGCATCATTACGGAATCATCACATAATGGAGGTTTTATCTGATCCTCTGAGTTATAGCTCAGTTTGCTGCTACTGAGTCATAGAAGTATTAAAGATTCTAACCCCCCTTTTTTTTGAAGGCCCTTGGTGCTTTTTTTGTTCTTCTGGTTTCTGCTTGTTCTTTGCTCCCTCTCTCTGTTACATAATGTATACCTGGCAAGATCCCCGAAACGTACAAAACATTTTATACTGCTTATCCCAGAAATAGTGGATTTTCCCCAAGGCCATTTAATAATGGTCTATGGACTTTTCCTTTAGGAAGCCGTCCAAACCTTTTTTAAACTCTGCTGAGCTAACCGCCTTTACCACATCCTCTGGCAATGAATTCCAGAGTTTAATTACATGTTGAGTGAAGAAAACGTTTTTCTGATTCATTTTAAATTTACTACTTTGTAGCTTCATCGCATACCCCCTAGTCCTAGTATTTTTGGAAAGCGTAAACAGACGCTTCAGGTCTACCCGTTCCACTCCACTCATTATTTTATAGGCCTCTATCATATCTATAGGCATCCTGAAGGAAATCTTCACCAGTGTAACAGTACAATATGCTGACGGGCTGTCTCTTGTTCCCCTTGCTGCGTGGTCAATTTCAGGAGAGACCATTGAGAAAGCCATAGTAGAGAAAAGAGCTTAAATAATTCACCTAAATCCCAGAATGGTGCCTCAAAAATCAGAAAGGTGATTGTCCAGTTCAGAAAGTAGAACAGTATCGATGCACTTGAAGATCCAGACTGGTGCATTCTATAAAGAAAATGTCATTTTCCCGTGGTGATGAAGGAAAAAAGAGATTGCTCTCCAGGAGAGAAAGAAATGGATTTTCTACTTTTATAACCTAATGAACCACTGGCTCCTCAATTAAGCGAGGGCTAGCTGCGGGATTCTGTCCATGTGAAGGCTGACTTGGCTCAGGTAATGGAGAAGAAATGGGAAGAACATGTACGACAAGCTTTTCCCTAACGGGATTTTTTTCAAGGCCCAGCAAGATTTAATTTAACCCATACTGTGTACATCATTAGCAAAGTTTCCTGTTAGAACACAGCACAAAGTAAATCAATGTCATCTTTATTATCATACTTTGCTGGTTTTTCCTACAGTCATAAGAAGATGACAGTGATGGGAAATCCTTATGTAACCTTCCTTTTTACATTGCAGGTTTTCCGATTACTTGAAGAAATTCAATAAATGCCAGAGTACGAAACACAGCTATGGACACCAGCAAAAATTAGCCAGCAAGATGGAAGATATGAGTTCCTTTCCAGCCTTTTTTTAAATATAGAGCGCAGAGATCTTTGAATTTCTCAAAACACAGGAAGTCCATATTTAAAAACACAAATGTGGTTAGTGATGATGGCCACAGCACAGATAATAAGTGTTTGTTTTTTAAATCCATGGAGGATGATTGTCTAATTTTAGACATTTGACTCATACATGTAATCCTCTCGAGCAGAGGCGTAGCCAGACTTCGGCGGGAGGGGGGTCCAGAGCCCGAGGTGAGGGGGCACATTTTACCTCCCCCCCGGGTGCCGCCGAACCCCCCCCCCCCGGCACCGCCACCACCACCACCACCACCAACAACAACAACTTTGACCCCACCCCCTGCCGATGACCCTCTCGACTCCCCCTCCTGCCGCCAACCCTCCCCCACCGCCTACCTTTGCTGGCGGGGGACCCCAACCCCCGCCAGCCGAGGTCCTCTTCTTTGGCGCAAGGCTTCATTCTGTTTCTGTGAGTCTGACGTCCTGCACGTACGTGCAGGACGTCAGACTCACAGAAACAGAACATATGTGCAGGACGTCAGACTTACAGAAACAGAACAAAGCCTTGCGCCGAAGAAGAGGACCTCGGCTGGCGGGGGTTGGGGTCCCCTGCCAGCAAAAGTAGGCAACGGCGGCAGCGGAGGAGGGTGGGCGGCGGGAGAGGGGTCGAGAGGGTCATCGGCAGGGGGGGTCCAGGGCCAAATCTACGGGGGCCCAGGCCCCCATGGCCCCACGTAGCTACACCACTGCTCTGGAGAGTCGCTGGTGGGGGTGGGGAGGGTGACTGAGATGTCCCTGGGTGGGAAGAAGCCCAGCTTTGAGGGAAGATTAGAGGAATAAAGTGCAGTGAGATAGTGGTGTATATGGGCTGAGTCACAGGTGAGGAGGAGTTTAGATGAGAGGTAGGTCCAGAGGGAGGGAGGTCCTTCGTTGCCTGACAGTCCCCTGCCAAGAGATCTGGAGGAGTAAAGGGGAAGCCTAAGGGAGGAGTGTAACCTCTGGCTGTAGAGGAGGGCTGTGGCTTCTGAAAACGGCAACCAACAAAAGTGTGTGAGCTATGGGTGGGTAACAGAGAGGCCCAGCCCAGGAGCAAGGGGGCAGAGCTAGGGAGAGCTCGTCCCAACCAGGGTGGACCCAGAGTGGGGTCACCGCTGGAAGAGGGTCAGAGCAGAGGAGGGTCTGGACCCAATGAGTTGGAGTTTGTGTGAAAAAAGGGAAAACGGCCCTTGGGAAGAGCACTGCCTTGCAGGATAGGCAGGTGGTACGGGAGAACTGTATATACTGTATATATACTAGTAAAAAAGGCCCGTTTCGTAAACAAATGAAACGGGCGCTAGCAAGGCTATAGAGAGAGTGAGAGTGTGTATATGTATGTGTGTCTGTGTGTGTGTGACACAGAGAAATTGTGTGTGTGTGTCTCTGTGTGAAAGAGAGTGTGCACAGGTAGGGTGAAAATGAAGAGACAGCAGTGAAAGTTTACATAGGACAGCTGAACCATTTGAGGCGTGTTTGTGTGTCTGTGTGAGAGAGTGTGTATATGTGTGTGGGTGCATGTGTGTGTGAGATACAGACAGTGTAAGTGTGTGTGTGTGTGAAAGTGAGTGTGAAAGGGTCCGGTCAAAATGAAGAGACAGCATTATAATTGTACATAGCACAGCACAAACATTTGAGGCAGTTCTTGCCTTATCTCCCCTGCCACCCCCTCCATACCCAACGATTCGTTCCTTGTCTTCCATCCCCTCTGTGTCCCATGTGTATGTGTGTGTGTGTGAGAGAGAGAGAGAGAGAGGTGCTAGCAGTCCCTGTGATAGTGGCAGGTCAGTTGCTCATTATAGCCAGTTAAGAGTAAAAGTGTGTGTGTATGTGCTGGTTTTTTTCCTTCCCTCATATGCCCTCCGTGTCCGTTGTTTGTGTGGAGAGCAGAGATCTATATGGTCCTTTTAGCGTTGCTGTTGTCGTCGCGTAGCAACTGTTGCTGCTGGTTTTCATTGTTCCGCGATGTGTCTTATGTCACATTCCGTCGCTTAATAACGGGTTCGTGCTGCGATTGGTTGAGTGTCATTGGTCCGCCCTCAACGTCATGACGTTTTATGTGGGGGGCGGGGCCAACACTCATGGGCGAATTCCTGGTTTCACCACCATGCATTTAGAACGTTGGGACTTGTGGAGGCTTCAGAACGTTGGAGGTGCATTTTATATATATATATATAGAGAGAGAGAGAGAGAGAGAGAGCATTTATATCCCACATTTTCAATGTGGCTTACATCAGTCTGCAAAAACATACATCAGTTCAGCAAACAATCAAAATCAATGAAGTAAAGAGATTAGCGAGTAACAGCAAAGGAGAGGAAAAGGACAAAGAGTAATATGTCGTAGCCACTGCAGCAGTTCAGAAGTTAGAGATGCCAGGCGAGTCTGTAGCGTAAGCTTTCCCAAATAATAGGGTCTTTAGAGATTTTCTGAAGACCAAATTATCTTGAATAGATTTTACAGATTTTGGTAATCCATTCCACGAGTGAGCGCTATCATAAGGAAAGGTGGATGCGTAGGCATTTTTTTTTTGTTACATTTGTACCCCACGCTTTCCCACTCATGGCAGGCTCAATGCAGCTTACATGGGGCAATGGAGGATTAAGTGACTTGCCCAGAGTCACAAGGAGCTGCCTGTGCCTGAAGTGGGAATCGAACTCAGTTCCTCAGGACCAAAGTCCACCACCCTAACCACTAGGCCACTCCTCTACTGTTGCTACTATTTGAGATTCTACATGGATCACCAATGTGGCCGCGCAGGCTTCTGCTTCTGTGAGTCTGACGTCCTGCACGTATGTGCAGGACGTCAGACTCACAGAAACAGGAAGCCTGCGCAGCCTTCTACATGGAATGTTGCTAGTGGAATAGCAACATTCCATGTAGAATCTCCAATAGTATCTATTTTATTTTTGTTACATTTGTACCCCGCGCTTTCCCACTCATGGCAGGCTCAATGCGGCTTACATGGGGCAATGGAGGGTTAAGTGACTTGCCCAGAGTCTTGTGCCTGAAGTGGGAATCAAACTCAGTTCCTCAGTTCCCCAGGACCAGAGTCCACCACCCTAACCACTAGGCCACTTGATGCCTCAGCAGGCTGGGTAGTGAACATTAAAGTACGTGCCTGACGATCTGGAAGAGTTCCTTGGTGGTAAGCTGATAAGGGCATCCATATAAGCTGCAGCTTGTTAAAAAGCCAATTATCAGCATTAATTAGCTCATTAGTCAATTAAATTGTACTTGCAAATTTGACATGTGCCCGATTTGCATGCACAATTTTTAGTGAGTTTTATAGAATTTGGGAGATGAGGTAAATTCTAAAAAAAAATAGTCGCCAAAATTTAGGCACCAGGAAGATATGCATTAAGAGTGGCAGTTGTGCATGCATGACTGCTATTATAAAATGCTAGTATATGCCTACATTTACACACCTAACTTTCGGCATGAGCACTTATGACAGCTCAATGACTGGCATAAATGTTTGCAACTAACTGGAGGCACTTAGAGGCGTAAAGGATAGTATTCTATAAGTTTAGAAGTGTAAAAGATAATATTCTATAACCCACGTGCCAACTGCCTGACATGCCCCTGACTTGTCCATGCCCCTCCCAGGTCTACTTCCCTCTTGAAACTGCACACTCTGGAATTTGAGGGGCCCTTTTGCCAAGCTGCGGTAAAAAGGGCCTGCGGTAGTGTTGGCGGCCATTTTTGACAGGGCCTCTTTTACTGCAGCGGGTAAAAAAGGCCAAAAATTGAGATGGCCCTGCGGTAAAATTGTATTTACCATGTGGCCAGCAAAGGTAGGTGACGGCGGATTGGCAGCAGGAGGGGGGGTCGAGAGGGTCATCGGCGGAGGGTGGGGTCGGCAATGGCGGGGAGGGGGTCAGCGGCACCGGGGGGGGGGGCTAAAATGTGCCCCCTCACTTCGGGCTCTGGACCCCTCTCCCGCCGAAGTCTAGCTATGCCCCTGCTTAACAGTAGCCAACCTTGATATCTTATCACCTAAAGGCAGTTACCTGCGTACCTTCTAATGGGTGCCAATTAGTGCCCACTAAGGCCAAGTATAGCCACCTATTGCTCAATAACATCAATTAATTAAGGAATCCTGTTTGGAAGGAATGGATCCAAAGAAGATTAGCGGAGATCAGTTAGCAACACCACTAACTGGTGCTGGGCAAGACTTCTACGGTCTGTGCCCTAAAAATGGCAAGGACAAATCAAGATCAGGTATACATACGAAGTATTGGAGAAAAGGAGAAAACCAAAAAGAATCCCACATGGAATGTAGTCAACAAATGGCAGTGGGAAGTTAGAGAAGGCTTGAGAAAAACCAGGGACACGAGATGATCATCAACGGCAAAAACACTTTATTTCTTGCAGAAACATACAAAGCCTGACACGGCACTGTGTTTTGACACAAAGTGCCTGCCTCAGGGGTCATGAAATATTGATATATCCAAAGCAGCATGTGGATGTAGCACTAGGAATTCGCTTCTATGATTTTTAGATTGGTCTTTAGAAAATTCTAATAAACATAGAAGCGATTTCCTAGTGCTACATCCACGTGCTGCTTTGGATAGATCAACATTTCTTGACCCCTGAGACAGGCACTTTGTGCCAAAACACAGTGCCGTGTTGGGCTTTGTATGTTTTTGCAAAAAATAATGTGTTTTTGCCATTGATGATCATCTCGTGTCCCTGGTTGTCCTCATGCATTTGAAGTATCACATCATACCATATGTAATGAGTTTATCTTGTTGGGCAGACTGGATGGACTGTGTCGGTCTTTATCTGCCATCATCTACTATGTTTCTATGTAATTATCAGCTCATTATTAAATTAAGTTGCACATGTAACTGACCTTATTGTATAACTTGTGTACATAAATTTATGTGCTAGTTGCAAATTTGGGCATGCAATATTCTAGAATTAGGGCGATAATTTGAAACATGTATGGTATGCTCAACACACAGCCAAATAGCGACATACTGTCAGAAGTAACATGTATCTTATTTGCATTTCATTAACATCTATTAATATGCACATTAAGTACCATCACCTGGATTCTATATACGGTGCACCGAATAGCATGTGTAAATTCGTGCACGAAGCCAATTTAAGCATGCTACCAAATTAAGTAACGAGCCAATTTGTCTTGATAATTGGCCAACAGTGACCAATTATCAACACTAATTGGGCATAACTGGAATTTACACGCACTTCTTTTTAGGTGTATTCTAAAAAGCGGCACAGATAAACTCCCACGTGTGCAGCCAAAAGGGGGGATGCAGTCATGGGAGGAGTGTGGGTGTGTTGGGACCATCAATCACATCTAGAATTTGGGGGAGCACGCCTATGCGCTATTCTGTAAACCGTGTCTGAATGTAGACACAGCTTATAGAATACCGTTAGCGTATGATTCGGATACGCCTAGCTTTTAGTCGCCATGTATAGAATCTGGCCCTATGTGTATGCATGTTGATGAACAATGTTAATACCCTGTGGAACATTAGCTCCAAGAACTTCAGAAAAGACTGACAAATGCCACTCCGCCGATAGTATCTTATGGGACCTTGGCAACCAAGAGAAGGCTTTATATGAAAAACAGGGTTCCAGTGGTGTACCAAGGAGGGGGGGTGGGGCGGTCCGCCCCGGGTGCACGCCGCTGGGGGGTGCCGCGGCGCGCGCCTGCTCCTCCGAGTTCGCTAAACTTCGTTCGTTCGCTGCAGATCCCTCTGCCCCGGAACAGGTTACTTCCTGTTCTGGGGCAGAGGGAGCTGCAGCGAACAAATGAAGTTTAGCGAACTTGGAGGAACAGGCGCGCGCCGCGGCACACCCCCCCAGCGGCGTGCACCCGGAGGGGGGTGTCATTTCGCCTGAGGGGGGGAAGTGTCATCTAGCAGGGGGGGGGCGCTGCACCCGGAGGGGGGGCGCATCGGCGCTCCGCCCCGGGTGCCATCGAGTCCAGGAACGCCACTGCAGGGTTCCGTACTCATTTATTCTGTTTGTGTGACACTTCGCAATGGAAAAAAAAATCTGTATTCAATTCAATAAATGAGCCTGAATGCCATGTGTGAAATGATGTTTAATTGTAATTATTACAAAAATTTCCTCAAAAATGAGTGCTGTTTCAGGACGTGTTTTTCTTAAGTAGATTTTTTTTTTTTTTTTGCAGCGTTTGGGATTTCTCCCCACTCACCCTCCCCGATCTCATGCAGAAGTTATTCTTAGCTGTGCCTGTAGGTGCTTCTTGACAAAGTGCTTAGGTCATTTCTCTGCAGATGTTTTGCTTTTTTTCATGGAAACTGCGGAATCAGCTTTTCTATTGCACATGGAGGATGATCCCACAGATGTTTTAATCTTGGGTAAAATTAGGCAGAAAGACAAGGCAGTTCCAGCTCACAGGAGCCAGAGATAGGTATGCTTTCAGGATACCTTAAATATGCAATTTGATTTGGCTCTTAGACTAATTAGGTCCCTTTGTGCTAAACATTTATGGGGTTATTTATTTTTACATCCAATTTATTACACACACCTTAACCGCAAAGCCCCAAACATGTTGCAAAGGTACAATTTATAAATTGCAATCATAGCATTTTCCTTTAACAACTAAGTTGCAAACCCGACATTCCCCTATAAGAACATAAGAATAGCCATACTGGATCAGACCAATGGTCCATCTAGCCCAGAATCCTGCTTCTAACAGTGGCCAATTCAGGTCACAAGTACCTGGCAGAAACCCAATTAGTAGCAACATTAAACCCATCTTCACCCTCACTACTCCTCCACCCACCCAGAACTCTTCGTAAGTCAAACGATCCAATATAAAACGTTGACTTCCCTAGCCCATTCGACTAACCCTCCTTCACCTTCTTCAATGTATCATCACAAACATACCCTACAATCAGAGATAAAGCATGCTGCTGATCCCTGCCAAACCTTAATAGGGTATTTAAAACAGTCACTAAAGCATTGTATTCAACTAATCCTATCAGATTTCCTTCTGCAGTTCCCTTTAAGCGTGCACCCGCTATCCCCTTTAACTATTTCTTGCAGAATTCCCACACACACAATCAACAAAAAGATGAAGTGAAGAAAATGAAGGATGTAAAGCTTTGTCAAATAACCAGGCCTTTACTAAGTTTATGAATCAGAGGAAATACCCTCAAATCATAACTTCTCTAGATATGAAGGCCACAGTTTCCAG
Source organism: Microcaecilia unicolor (assembly GCF_901765095.1). Classification (NCBI taxonomy): domain Eukaryota; kingdom Metazoa; phylum Chordata; class Amphibia; order Gymnophiona; family Siphonopidae; genus Microcaecilia; species Microcaecilia unicolor. The sequence goes on along the minus strand of NC_044041.1, from coordinate 30,066,751 downwards.
ACACAGTAGATAAAAGCTCTCTGTCTGGTACTGGTTAGCTGAGTCATCTGTTGGGCTGGAACATAGCAGACCCTGATGTGAGGATGGAGGGACCTTACCTGGGCCGTAGGGAGTCAGCAGTGCATGAAGATATTGTGGTCTTTGATAGCTAAGATCATTGTTCCCTCTAAGCTACGTAAATTGAGCATGAAAAGGTAACAAACATAGGATGCGTAAAAGGAAAAGAATATGAGGAGGGTAAGGCATAGGAAGGATGGGGAAGAAAAGATAGGAGGTGAGCATAAGGAGAATGGGAGACATGGTCTAATGTATAACAATCGTCAGGACAGGTACCATGTGGGTGGGCTTTAGTTAAGTTGGATCATTGGGGTAGGCTTTCTTGAAGAGATGGGTCTTTGTAACACTTTTCTGAAGGGCAGATGGCCGTTGATTGTTCGGATGGGTCTTGGTAGAGTGTTCCAAAGCTGGCTACCCAAAAAGGAAAAATTGGATGCATAGGAGGGTCTGTACTTAATACCTTTGCAGTTGGGAAGGTGTAAATTGAGGTAAGTACGGGAAGACATCGATCTGTTTCTGGTTGGGAGGTCGATGAGGTTCTTCGTGTAGATAGGGGCTTCTCCGTGTATTATCTTATGAATCAGTGTGTGGACTTTAAAATTAATTCTTTCTCTGACATAGATTTTAGAACTACAAATTGTTTCTATAGCACTGCTAGATGAATGCAGCTCTGACACATAATATGCAGGTACTTTCTCTGTCCCTAGAAGCCTCACAATCTAAGCTTTTATACCTGGGGCAACAGAGGATTAGGGGCCCCTTTTACTAAGTTGCATAAGTGCCTACGTGCGCTCAATGTGCACCAAACTGGAGTTACCGCCTGGTTAGCATGTGGCCCTTGTGGTACTTTCAATTTTGGCACACGTCCGCTATGCGCGTATGAAAAATATTTTTTATTTTCTGGCACATGTAACGGATGCGCGCCAAGTGGCATCTGACATGCGTAGGTCATTACTGCCCAAATTCTTTACTGCTAGGTCTGTGGCTGGCAGTAAGGTCTCAGACACAAAATGGACGCACAGCAATTTTGATTTTGCCGCACGTCCATTTTCGGCAAAAAAAGAGGCATTTTTTGCAGGTGCACTGAAAAATGGACCTGCGTGCGCCCAAAACCTGAACCTACACTACCACAAGCCATTTTTCAGTGTGCCTTTGTGAAAGGACCCATAGGTGAATTACCCAAGGTTATAAAGAGCTGCAGTGGGAATTGAACCCAGGTTACCAGGAGCAAAGCCTGCTGTACTAACCATTAGGCTACTCCTCCACTCCTTGAAACCTCCCAGTAATGTAGATCTCCACAGGTAAATAGTGGCCTGTTGGACTCACTTTTTCCATGTGTATGTAATTACATGTGTAAATGCCATGTTTCTAAAATAATGACCATTGTATTTTTCAGCAGCATCTTCACACCTGGTTATTTGAAAAGATGGAGAAATGAAAATCATGGTGTGAAATGAGCTAACTAAATTTATATCATTTTTAAAGTGTGTTTTCATTTTATTTTTATATGTTTTTTATGTATTTTGTTTTGTAGACTCAGTAATTGTATTTATATATAAATATTATATTCCACCTTCTACATCCTTTAAATTGAAAAGGTGGAAGGATACTGGGAACCCTTGCGTCACAATGTAACCCCCAGGTCCTATCAAGGTCACTCAAATTTGGGTGCGGATCCTAGAACTGTGTGCCAACTAATTAGTTAATTAGTTGCTAACAACCAATTATTAATTGGCACTAATTAGGATTTATATGTAGATCTGCCTATGCACTGTTCTATAACACCGGATGCATAAATTGTCTCACATGCAACTCAGAAGGGGGCATGGCAATGGGAGGGGGCATAGGCGGGTCAGGGGCATTCCCAGAAATTAGCTGCGATGTTATAGAATACTTAGATTTGCTTGCCCAACTGCCATCAGTTGGGCATGAGGATTTTACACCAGCTTTTGGTAGGCGTAATCAAAGTTGGGTGCACGAATCCATGCTAAGAGCCAGATTCAAGATATGGTGCCTAGAAAATCCATGTGGAAAACATTTCTGCCTAAACATATTCTATAAGGAGTGCCTATATATAGGCGCAGTATATAGAATACACTTAATTGATATGCTAGTGTCTAAAACTACGTGCCTCCATTTACACGAACAAAAACATGGTGTAAATCCCCGTGTGTAGATTTAGGTACATTGGGCCATATTCTATAACTACAAACGTAAATTTTGGAATGCCCATGAAATGCCCATTTCCCCACCCATAACCATGCCCCTTTTTGCCTGCATGCATTAGAATTTAGGTGCAGAATATCCTTAGCAGGTTATGTGTGTAAATTCTAATTATTGCCAATTAGTGCTTATTATTGCTTGATAAGTGCTGTTAACAATGCTGATTGGCTGGTAACGCGTGTTGTTACAGAATACACTTGGATTTTGGTGCCGAATGCTAGGCTCGCTATAAAGAATCCATGGGTAAGCGTTATTTTATAAAGGTCGCTTAGAACTAAGTGACTTTTATAGAATTGGCGCTTGGCTTGGATTTTAAGAGCTCTTAACTTGGGTGCCATTTACCCCGGATTCTATATATGGTGCCCAAATTTGGGTGCATTCCTGAGATACACGCATGACTTCATTGGCTAATGAGCTTTTAACCATAAATAATTGGATGCTAATAACCAATTATTGATGTCAATTGGCACCAATTAGGATTTGTACATGCATCTAATTCCCATAGCATGCAACCCAAAAGGGGGCACATGGCCATGGGAGAGGCATGGGCAGGTCAAGGGCATTCCGAAAATGTGCAGTGTTATAGAAGAATGGGTCTCTGTGCCCAACTTAGGGCCGGGATTCACACCAGGTTTCAGCAGAAGTAAGACTGGGAATCGGCACATGCCCTTTATAGACTAGCGCTTAGCCCTGATCTTATCCAGTGCCGATTTTTGAGCGCAATTTATAAATTTCCCCCTGTGTGCACTTTTCAACTTCTTTTGCCTTGTACGGTATTTTCCACAAATTTGTTTCTTTTCTTTGAGTATGGTCTTCCGCATATCAATATAAATTGAAACATCAATGTTAGTTGTTTCAAGTTATACATTCACAGCACAGCTGAATATTTGTAGTGAGGCACATACAGTCTGTCATAGTCTTACACTTCTTCTCATAGGCCAAACCATCCAGAAATACAATTTTCTCATATACCAAATGAACAAAAACTTACGGTGCAGCTGACAAATACAAGAGACAGAAGGTGCCCTTTTCAAGAAAAGTCTGAACTTTCCGCGAACAAGCAAAATCTGGTAAATGTTTTCAGAGAAAGGGGGGGGGGGGGGGGGGGAAGTAACCAGTTTTGTACAACTAACAGCAAGATCTCACAAATTCTGGAAACAAAAAGAAATGCAAAAAAGATGATTGGATCATTGATACAATGCCTCCATGAGTTTGAGGCAAACCTTTACGGTGCAAAGTGTTATATTTTGCTAATAATTCATGTGTGCAAAATGTCTAACTTTCACATTTTCCATGTTTAGTGCAAACCTTTTCATGCATATAAAGACACACATGAGAAGGTGGAGCTCTAGCGAATGATGAGAATGATCACCGGGGTCTCGCAACAAATCAAAATAGCACTTGTTGTGCTCTTCCATCTATGTCATGGAAACATAGAAATATGGATGATGATGGCAGAGAATGACCTTATGACCTACCCCCACTATTTTACAACTAGGGATCTGCTCTGCTTCTCACAGGTTTTCTTAAGTTCTGTTACTATTTTAAGAGTTCACTAGAAACATAGAACGTAGGCAGATAAAGACCATATGGCTTATCCAGTCTGCCCATCCATGCCATCTATTCTCCCTATCACTCCCTTAGACATCCTATGTGCTTGTCCCAAGCTCTCTTGAATTCAGATACTGTTTTCATCTCCACCGCTTCCACCGGGAGGTTGCTCCATGAATTTACCACCATTTCCATGAAGAATTATTTCCTTGGGTTACTTCTGAGTGTATCCTCCTTCACCTTATGCCCCCTCATTCCAGAGCTTCCTTCCAATTGAAAGAGACTTGCCTCCTGTGTATTGATGCTGCATATGTATTTAAATGTCTCTATCATATCTCCCCTCTCCCGCCTTTTAGCCAACGTATACATAGTGAGATCTTTAACTTTGTCCCCATACGCTTTATGATGAAGACCACTGACTATTTTAGTAGCCACCCTCTGGACTGGTTCCGTCTTGTGTATATCTTTTTGAAGGTGAGGTCTCCAAAATTGTACACAATATTCTAAATGAGGTCTCACCAGAGTCTTATACAGGGGCATCATCACCTCCGTTTTCCTACTGGCTATTCCTCTCCCTTTGCACCCAAGCATCCTACTAGCTTTCACCATCGCTTTTGCTATCTGTATGGCCACCTTAATATTATCACATACGATCACACTTAAGTTCTGCTCCTCTTTTGTGCACAAACGTTTTTCACCTCCTAAACTGTACCATTCCCTTGGTATGTTTTTGCAACACTACCGCTAAGGACACTAAGGTCCTCCCAAGGACTTTCACTAACTATGCCCTCTCCAAAAGACATTACACAATGTGATACCCACAAGTGAGCCTTCTCCGGAGTAGCCCCCACACTCTGGGATGCATTGCCTGAAAGGCTCCTCTTAACACAAGACTACCTCTACTTCAGGAAGCAGGTGAAAGCTTAACTTTTCAACCAAGCCTTTAATGGAAGAAGCAACTAACTTGTTAGTCTCACTCACACACACAAGGATTGACTCGGGCTGCACATACTGCAGCGGGACATGGTTTTCCACTCCTACCCTAGCTGAGATAATATTTAACCATCTCTCTGACCTCACATGCAACTTTCTTCAAATCAATCACCTTACTTTCTAATTCTTCCTACTTTCTTACTCATTTATATGTTACAACTTTGCCTTACCCTTCACTACCAATTATAATGTTCTATTACGTATTGTGTTGTCATTGCAAGTAGTATACCATGCCATACTTTGTATTGTTGTTCGAATATTTTTACTGCTCTAATTGCCTCCTGCTCATGTTTGATCTATTCTTACTGTACACCGCCTTGAGTGAATTCCTTCTAAAAGGTGGTAAATAAATCCTAATAAATAAATACTTGTATGTTACAGTCATTCCACACATTTGCCATCCTTTGCTTAGAGCTTCACACCATGTCTATGTAATGCTTTGGAGGTTATACTTGTTCTCTCCGAAGCAGGGTGGCAGTGAAAACAGATGGATCAATATCCAATACCAAAATGCACATCTAGGTACTATAAAATATATTAAGAAATCAACTACTGTGCATTACAGTGCAAAAGTACTTGATCAACCCTAGGCATTCCTAGGGGGACAATGGTTTATGGTTAATGTAACTAAACATATGTTATGCATTACCATGTGGTATGTTGCATGAAATTGCTAATTTATTCTTGTCTCATTACTTGTAGAAAACATAGGTACAGTATATCTTTTCAGCAGTGATATCAATTTGCAAAAGTCATTAAAAGAATAAAGGAAAAGAGAATTAAAATAGGGCAACGTACAGAAGCGATTCACTGTTCACATGCATTATTGTTTGCACATTACCCCTTCAAAATAGTGTCATTGCATAGCCTTATTACCATGTGTCGCCATTTGGATTCATCCTATAGTGACCTAGGATCAAATAATGGTTCATGCAGCTTTTGAAACAAAAGAACTTCCTCTTTCTGAAGCCCTTGTTTTATGGAGCAATTCCCATATGCTGAATCAGCAGTGCTAATGTGGATTTGGACATATGATGTTCATAAAGCAGAGAGCCAGCAAAAATTATTCCACTGTGAGCATATTGAGAGAGATGGGGGATGGGAAGCAGATGGCATCTTTATTGACCTTGGAAACACTTAAACACATGACCACTTTTGAAAGCATGAGTTCATGTTGGCCAAAATGACGATCTGAGCAAAGTGATGCCTGAAGCCTTGCTAGAAATATCTATTTATGCTAGATTGTTTTAATTGGAGGGGGAAAAAAGGGAAGTAGTGTATTTGATGATGTTTCCAACTCAAAATCAAGAAGGCATAAGGTCCAAATGAATGGGGAATTTATTGTAATCAGAACGCCTCTAAGATTTGACACGGTGCCACGTTTTGGCGTTGCTGCCTGAGTCAGGAGTGTATAAGAACACATAAATATACACATATAACCCTAGAACGCATGACGTTAAAAATATACATATTAACATCATGGGGGCCTTTTAGGCCCCCATGCACATAATGTAGAAAAACACACTTAAATAACTTTCACAAGTTTATTTCAAAATTGCTCAATAAAATATGAATAGTGGACAACATTTTAATTATAATTTTTCACAGAAAACACCAAAAAATCTTTTTTTTTCCCAAATTTCACGCAAAGACATGAAAACACACAAAAATGCATAGAAATCTATAGCAAACTAGCTGCAGCTACATTTTTATTCTAACTTTCTTTTCTATTATATTAGTCTTCCAAACAATTCTGACATGTTATTTTTTCAGAAGAGTGTTCTTTGCAAACAGTTTCCTTACAAGTGGAACAATATCGCTCAGTTTTCCTCTCTATGTTTCTTGGACACATGAAACAACGCTTTCGTTTTCTTTCTCCTGGCTCTGGAGTAATCTGAAACTGTACGCCACACCGTTTCATTGCTTCTTTAGTTTTCTTTGGCAAGCATTTCAAGTCGCTTCGCTCTATCATGTGAGGTATTACAAGTTCATGACAAAGGTCCTTCAAGAATAAGCGTCTCCTGTCCTTCCTCTGTGCATGAAATTCAGGATGAGTTTCTGTATAAATAATGAATGAATTTAGGGCTGCTACATCAAGCATATTTGAAAATAGTACTACAGGCCATCGTTTTGTTTGCCTCTTACACGAATATTCTCCCACCATCTCATCCATTTTATCTACACCTCCTTTTGTTGCATTGTAATGCAGGATGATTTCTGGTTTCAATTTTTGGTTATTGCTGTCAACACTGCAATCGTGATGCATGGTACTGAGTAAAATTACATTCTCCTTCTTTGCCTTGTAAGATACCAAAGTCGCTTTGTTATTGAATCCAAAGACACTCTCATAAAGTGCTCGCTGACGATTGTGTTTGAGTGCTGCTGGAATTTCTCGTCTGTTTTGCTTTATAGTACCAACAAGTGTAATAGCTTTTGCAAGCAGAAAATTGCCTAGTTCAACATTGGTGAAATAATTGTCCATGGTGATGTTTCTACCTGAATTGAATATTGGAACAGCAAGAGTTTTGACTATTTCAGACCCCAGATCCTTCTGTACTGGTGCACCAACCTCTTTGCCACAGTAGATTACGCCATTTATGCCATAATAATTTGCAGAATCACACATCCAGAAGATTTTTATACCGTACTTGGCTGGCTTGCTGGGCATGTATTGTATGAATTTGCAGCGTCCTCTGAACGGTACAAGTTGCTCATCTACAGTAACATTAGTACTAGGATTGTAAAGTTTTGTGCAATTTTTGATAAATATGTTCCAGATATAACTGATAGGGGCTAATTTGTCTGTTTCAAACCTCGCTGCACGAGTTCGCTTATCATCAAAGCGAATGATCCTTCTAATTTCCTCATATCTGCCCACTGACATTGTCGCCTTATAGTGTGGATCAGAAAGTGGGTCCAGAAATAATTCTCGTATTGGGACATCATACGATTTTTGACTCCCTGCCAGCAGGAAAAGTCCAATATATGCATAAAGTTCCTCTTTTGAGATATTTTTCCAGGACTTATTTTTTGCTGAAGCGATACGTCTTCCTTCTAGGTTTGAACATAATAGGACCTCTTCTGCAATATTGTCAGAAAAATAAGTACAGAATACATCTTTAGGGGTAAAGTAACTGGGACTTCCCACAGCTCCTTGAGCCTGTCTCACAATATTGTGTATTGGAGTACGTCCGACTAATGTAGGATTACTGTCCCAAAAAACATTCGTTTTGGATGTTCTACTTATCACTTCTTGAGGATCCACTAGATTCACTTCTTCATCATCAGAAGAATCACTGGATGAGGATGTTTGATTAGCTGGTGGCAGATATTCTTCATCAGACAAAGATAGTTCACTTTCATCATCGCTTTGAAACATAATCGCTTCAATCTCTTGGTCAGTCAGACACTTGGAGGAAGACTGTGCCATTGCTGACTAGATGTTAGAAAATGAAACAGATTTCCTCTCAACAGCTTATCTTATCACAGGTCCTTCAGCAATTAGCTCACAGTGTATACTGTCCTCAGTGTTCAGAGGACCTGAGGTGATGTCATGGCCTTATCACTCCCTCCAAAAATCACATGACATCCTCACATGTTATTATCCACACCCTGGCCCCTCCACCAGCATTACTGAGTACAAATAAAGTAACTTGAGACACAAACACTTCTGAGAACATGATAAAAACAGCGGGGGCCTAAAAGGCCCCCAATTCGTACAGATGTAGTTTTCACCAAACAAGCATTGTTACACCATAATGCCTATGAAAAAAAATTATATGAACAACTGGATATTATCAACAATGACATACTTGAGTAATACCTTGAGTTTCAAAATTCTAACTAAAGTAATTTTGCAGATAATAGCAAAAATGTAAGCATGGGGGCCTAAAAGGCCCCCAATATGCGTTCTAGGGATAAATACAAGTATTATTATAAAATGTTACATAAAATAGATTATAGGTTATAAAAAAACAGCAATAAAATGTGGTGATACAGTATCAATCCAAGGTATACATCTACATAAAAGCACATACATAACATACGAAAAAATGAGAATATTAGGAACAGTCTGTGAATAAAAGCATAACGAGCGAAGTAAGTACATCATATACATCTACACAGAAGTACACGAGTTACATAAAAGTATGCAACATAAAATCAGTATCAAAATCAACATCAAAATCTTGATTTTGTGTTGGAAGTAGCATAAAATGTATTGTACTGTTTTGGGATCTTGCCAGGTACTTGTGACCTGGATTGGCCACTGTTGGAAACAGGATACTGGGCTTGACGGACCTTCGGTCTGTCCCAGTATGGCAACTCTTATGTACTTATAAGCGTCATCAGATACCCTACTTTCCTTTTGGTTCATGCAATTCGTCGTAGTGGGGTCTTCGTTCCTCTACCTCTGACTCCAGATTGTTTTAATCGGAAGTTACAGCTGTGAAATGCAATCATGGCAAACTCACAGGTAAAACATTCATAGGCTAAGTTGGAAACTACTCAGGTACATTGGGGGTTATGGCACAATAATAGAGAAATATTTATTTTATTTTATTTGAAGCATTGATATTCCACCTATCGAGAATTCCTAAGTGGATCACAGAATATATGACAAGCTGCTAATGACCTTTCAAGACCACATAGTTCTTATCTTCCGGTGTAGAATGAATTATTTATAGCTAGAGAATGTTATGTGCTGAGGAGTAACTGCAGAGGAGTAACTGTCCCTTATGTGTCTGTAGAATGCTGTTAACCTCTGGTCGCTCTACAAAAACGATGAAGAGGTAGCAATAGAGATCTTTAGAAAGGATGAGCCTCATCAGTTAGTATCCATTACTAGAAGCTTCCTTCTAATCACCAAGGGGTCCTATTACAAGGCAGCAGTACGGCTACCGCACATGTAACGCAAGCCAAATCGACAGTACTGCCCGGTGTGCGCACCCACCCAGCATTAATTTTGAAGCTGGTGTGTGCTGCTTCCTGCGATAGAAAATATTTTTCTATTTTCTACCGTAGGGGCATTCCTGGCAGTAATCGGCAGCGCAACCACATTGGTACCGCGCATGTAGCGGGTAAGCCCTTAGCACTAGGTCAATGGGTGGCGGTAAGGACTCAGGCAGTAAATAGCTGTGTGCTACTTTTAATTTTGGCACACAGCCGTTTACTGCCCCTATTAAAAAAAAGAAAGCCCTTTTCCCAGCCACGGTAAAAAAATGGCCCAGGACGAGCCAAAAATACGTGCCCACACTACCGCAGGCCACGTTTTACCATGGTTAGTAAAATGACCCCTAAATTTCTTCTAAGTGATACTAACTGATGTTCCTGGAGACTTTTAGAGTGGGAATCCCTGCATTTTCTACAAAAAAATACTTCCTTCCTTCAGGCTGATGCTCGAGTCTGAAGACGAACGCTCATGTACAGCATAATTTTTTATGCAAGTGTAAAAAGAGATATTGTGACCTTCCAAGATCCCATTAGAGGCTCATAAATGATTTTCAACTCAGTCAGAGGGGTTTAAAAATGAGAAAACTAATTGGAAGAACTGTTTAATTGCAACAGTCTTTCTTATGAGCATTTCTTCTACAAAATGGCCATGCTGGGTGAAAGACTTTCTATAGGGACACTTTGGGGAAGATTCTATATATGGCGCCTACAAAATTGGTGCTGAAATCAGTGACAACTAAGCGTATTCTATAATCAGTGCCTAGATTTAGGCGCCGATTATAGAATATGCTTAGTTGATATTTCAGCGCCTAAATCCATGTGCGTCCATTTATACCAATGAAAATACGGTGTAAATCCCAGCGCATAGATTTAGGTGCACTGGGCCATATTCTATAACTAGGCATATACATTTCAGAACGCCCAAGGAACGCCCATGTCCCCGTCTATAACCACACCCCTTCTTGCCTGCACACATTAGAAGTTTGGCGCACATCGTTACAGAATACGTTTAGCGAGTTGTGCACCTAAATTCTAATCAGTGCCAATTAGTGCTCATTAGCTTGTTAAACTTGTTAAATGAGGCGCATTGTTATAGAATATGCGCTGATTTCAGCGTCGATCTCTAGGCGCATTATATAGAATCCGGGGGTTTATGCCACGGCCCTGCATTTCAATGATTACATTTAAAGGTGATGAAACCTGTTACACATTTATGCTCAAATTAATATCTCTATTCTTCTTCTCATCTCTCAGTTCAGATGGTCTAAAACCTTTCACCTCCCCAAATTTTCATTGCCCTCTCTCAACCTTCAATAGCCCCCTCATTGCTTGCTCCCTTTACCAGTCTCTAGCTATCTTGCTCTATAAGAACATAAGAATATAAACATTGCCAGTGGACAGGGAGAGTGGCAAGATGGCGGCCTGACTCTCTGGAGGTTCTTACCATGTGCCTTCGTGTCTGCTGGCATTTTTCTCAATTTTTGCCTCTGTTGATTTTGCCACGTACTAACTGTAAGGGGAATGTGAGGGTTTCAACCGCCACTGATCAGATCATCTTCCCCACTCCAACCGACATTGGATCGGTACGCTGCCTGCGCCCTTCTGAGAGCTCAGACAAAGAAGCGTCTGGTTTCTTGGAGCTGTTCCACTCCACTCAGTATTTTAAAGACCTCTTATCATCTCTCCCCTCAGCCATCTCATCTTCAAGCTGAAAAGCCCTAGCCTCTTTAGCCTTTCCTTATAGGGAAGTCATCATATCCCCGTTATCATTTTCGTCACCCTTCTCTGCAGTGTTCCTAGGGGCGCTGACACCCGGGGCGGATTGCCGATGCGCTCTGCCCCCCGGGTGCAGCGCCCCCCCCCCCGGAACAGCGCGACCCCCCCCCCGGCGAAATAACCCCCCGGGTACAGCGCGACCCCCCAGCGAAAGAACCCCCCGGGTGCACGCCGCTGGGGGAGGTGCTGTGCGCCTGTTGGCTCTTCGTTGCCATGCTCCCTCTGCCCCGGAACAGGAAGTAACCTGTTCCAGGGCAGAGGGAGCATGAAAACGAAGAGCTGACAGGTGTGTGGCACCCCCCCAGCGGCGTGCACCCGGGGCGGACCGCCCCCACCGCCCCCCTTGGTACGCCACTGCTTCTCTGTACCTTTTCTAATTGTGTTATATCTATTTGACAAGCAGTGACCAGAACTGCTCACAATATTCAAGGTGCAGTCGCGCCACGGAGCAATACAAAGACATTATAACATTTGCAGTTTTGTTCTCCATTCCTTTCCTAATAATTGTATTTGCATTCTTCACTGTATCATCAACAATGACATCTAGGTCCTTTTCCCGGGCAGTGACTCCTAATGTGGAACCTTGCATCACGTAGCTATAGTTTGGGGTCCTCTTTCCTTCATATATCGCTTTGTACTTGCTCACATTAAATGTCATCTGCCATTTGGATGCCCAGTTTCCCAGTCTTGTGATGTCCGCTTGCAATTTTTCATAATCCGCTTGTGATTTAACGACTTTGAACAATTTTGTGTCATCAGCAAATTTAATTACCTCACTAGTTATTCCCATCTCTAGATCATTTATAAATATGTTAAAAAGCAGCGGTCCTAGCACAGACCCCTAGAGAACCCCGTTATCTACCCTTCTCCATTGAGAATACTGACCATTTAATCCTACTTTCTGTTTTTTATCTTTTAGACAGTTCTAAATCACAATAGGACACTGCCTCCTATCCCATGACTTTCTAATTTCCTCAGGAGTCACTCATGAGATACTTGCCAAATGCCTTTTGAAAATCCAGATCACAATATCAACCGGCTCACCTTTATTCACATGGCCATTCACCCCTTCACTTCCTTGTCCTCTTTTCTGTTTCACCTCCCCTCTAGTTCTTTACACCCTCGCTCTCTCTTTACACCCTCGCTCTCTCTCTGACCATCTAGTTTTACTTCTCCAAATTATTCCTTTTCGTTCCATCCCTTTCCAATCTTCCCCTTTCACTTCCACTAGTCACCCCCTGGTCCTCACCACCACTTTATCCTTTCCCTCCTTTCCCTCTTCCACATCTTTTATTTTGCACCCTTCCTCCTCTCCACTTTGGTTTTACTACTCCATCTACCAATCTACCAATCTAGTGGAGGAGTGGCCTAGTGGTTAGGGTGGTGGACTTTGGTCCTGGGGAACTGAGGAACTGAGTTTGATTTCCACTTCAGGCACAGCCAGCTCCTTGTGACCCTGGGCAAGTCACTTAACCCTCCATTGCCCCATGTAAGCCGCATTGAGCCTGCCATGAGTGGGAATGTGCGGGGTACAAATGTAACAACAAAAAAAAATCCACTGTCACCTATCACCATTGTCCTTTCTGGTCCTCATTCTCCCTTTTTCCCCCCTCTAACCTACATACCAGCTTTCTAATTCCTATTTCTCTTTCTTTCCTGTCCAGTTCCCCCTTCTCAATTTCACTTATTTTCAGCATTCTGTCTCCTGCTCCCTTTCACCCCTACCTAAGCCCCATTTCCACTCTGTACATACCTCTCTCCAACCCTCATATAATGTCCACTGCCTCTCATCATCCCCAGCTCCTTCCCTCTCAATCAACCCCTTCATTACCTCCAGCCTCTTTCTTACCCCTTCCTCTGGTTCCCATTATTTTTCTTTCACCCCTTTCCAGCCTCTCCTACTTCTGCTCTCTTTTAAATCTCCTCCACTCTCTCTCTCTCATTCCTTCCCCATGATTCTAGACGTTTACATATCTCTCAACCCTTCCCTACCCTTTATTCCCCCTCTCACTTACCACCATCTTGCGTCACCAGCTAGTATCTTTTAGTGTCCAAATCCCAGTTTCACCCCAATCTCACCATTTCATGTGTGGCTAAAACCATGCATGATTTTTACTCACATATGAGGGGTGGGGCAATTTTCAAAGGCCATTTTACACAGGTAAACAAATGGTTAGCCAGTTTTGAAAATTGCTCCGTTTGTGGACTATTGAACTACTTAGCAGGAATTCAGAGTTTAGCAGTTCCTCTTGGTTTGTTCATAGGTGCTGCTTGCTCTCTCATTGTTGGGATTGCTGACCCCTGATGAAGGCATAGTGTCGAAACTTGGCTGAGTCGGGTCTCTGCATAATAAAATTGCATGTGGCGATCCGATTGTCTTCTCCTTCTCTAGACCCCCTACTCAGGCAAAAACAGGAAATTTCAGTTTAGAAACAGGAAAATTGGAATGCAATTTTGTGATCTTTTTAGACTTAAAATTCAGCATTGGCTTTAATTTTTTCACAGTCTGAAACTGTGAAATCACACACATAACCCACACAGAATATATCAACAGCGGAGTTACATCTGCCATATGTTCAGCTCACATTTCAACTTCCAGAAAATCAGATCAAAACATATCCTGAGTAGGCTTTATGTGCATTCTATTCAGGGCCGCCGAAAGGGTGGGGGGGAGGCAGGGGGAACAAGATTCCGTGGGCCCTGCCTCCAAGGGGGGACTGGCACTGGTGCCCGTCTCTCTCTTGCTCCTGTGTGTCGGGACTTGGGTGATTGTGTTAACGTTATAACCCAGGTCCCGGCACACAGGAGCAGGAGAGGGACAGACTGAGGGAGCAACAGATGCAGGAAAATAAGGAGGCGGAGCATCAGCAGCCAGAGTGGGGGGTGCAGCGGCGGTGGCTCTACCCTGGGCCCGGGTCTGTCTCTCGGCAGCCCTGATTCTATTCAATGTGTCTGAACTGCAGATAGAATGCATTTTCACACTTAATTTATAGAAACATAGTCAAAAAAGTATTGTATATTTACTACCTCAAAGAAATGAGAAGAAGATATGGTAGAAATATTCAAAATGTGACAGGTTTGAATAATGCATGAGAAGGTGAGATCTTCTATAGAAACATAGGAAAAATGAAGGCAAATAAAGACCATGAGGGGCATAATCGAACGCGAACACCCATCTCCATGGGCGTGTATCTCCGAGAACAGGTACGTGAAGGGGCGGGACAGACCGAATTTTCAAAAAAAATTGGCGTCCATCTTTTTTTCGATAATATGGTTTGTGCTGGGCAAATGCATCAGATTTGTGCTGATTTGAGCTGGGCGGTTTCGTTTTTCAGCGATAATGGAAACCAAAGGCACCCATCTCAAAAACAACCGAATCCAAGGCATTGGGTCATGGGAGAGGCCGGGATTCATAGTGCACTGGTCCCCCTCACATGCCAGGATACCAACCAGGCACCCTAGGGGGCACTTGTAACAATTTTTTAAAAAAAGTAAAATACCTCCCAAGTTCATAGCTCCCTTCCCTTGGGTGCTGAGCCCCCCCAAATCCCCCCAAAACCCACTGCCCACAACTCTACACCATTACCATAGCACTTATGGCTGAAGGGGGGCACCTAGATGTGGGTACAGTGGGTTTTGGGGGCGGTTTGGAGGGCTCCCATTTACCACTACAAGTGTAACAGGTGGGGGGGGGATGGGCCTGGGCCCACCTGGCTGACGTCCACTGCACCCACTAACAACTGCTCCAGGGACCTGCATACTGCTGTGATGGAGCTGGGTATGGCATTTGAGGCTGGCATACAAGCTGGAAAAAAAAGTTGTTAAAGTTATTTTTTTTTTGTGGGAGGGGGTTAGTGACCACTGGGGGAGTTAGGGGTGGTGATCCCCGATTCCTTCCGGTGGTCATCTGGTCATTTAGGGCACTTTTTTGGGACTTGTTCGTGAAAAAAAGGGTCCAAAAAAAGTGACCCAAATTCGCGCTAAAAACGCCTTTCTTTTTTCGATTATTGGCCGAGGGCGCCCATCTCTCCTCGGCTGATAAACACGCCCCAGTCCCGCCTTCACCACACCTCCGATACGCCCCCGTCAACTTTGGCCGTTTTCGCAACAGATTGCAGTTGAAGACGCCCAAAATCGGCTTTCGATTATACCGATTTGGGCGCCCACGGGAGAAAGACACCCATCTCCCGGTTTGGGTCGAAATATGGGCATCTTTCTCTTTTGAAAATAAAGCGGCATATGACCTTTCCAAGTCTGCCCATCCTTGCCATCTACCATCCCTTCCTCTGCCTTAGGGATCCTATGTACTTGTCCCAAGTTTTCTTGAATTCAGATACAGTCTTCATCACAATCACCTCCACCGGAAGGCTATTCCACATATTTATTTATTTATTATTACATTTATATCCCACATTTTCCCACTGATTGCAGGCTCAAAGTGGCTTACATAAATCTGTAGCAAGGCTACAATGCAATAAAAAGCAATTATATAAATTGAGAATAAGATAGGAAGTAACTATTAAACAGCAATAGTCAAGAGATAATAAAAGGTAATTACTGTCTTGGATCTTATTAATGGTAAATGTTAATTCAAATTAAGTTGAACCTGGGGAATAAGCCTTCTTGAACAATACTGATTTCAATAATTTCCTGAACTTTAGGTAGTTCTGGGTAGATTTTACTGATTTGGGTATCCATCGCCCTTTCCATGAAGAAGTATTTCCTTGGGTTTACTCCTGAGTAGTTCTCCTTTCTCCTATCATCCTATGCTCTGACATTCCAGAGCACCCTTTAAATTAAACAAGACTCACTAACTCATGCTATTTTAGCACAGATCTCATTTTATACGAAGAGACCTAGTTACTAATAACTGGGGTTAACAGTAAAATAACCAGTCTTAATGAAAAGAAAAAAAGAAATGTTTAGAAATTGAAATCACTGCTATAATAACTAATAAAAGTGAGCTAAGTATAGGACAATCAAGCCATTGTGACATCACTGATGAGGTTGGCTCCTAGGTATTGGTGGAATGAGGTATTATGACATCATAATATCAGCTCTGGTTACCAGAAATTCTTCACACAAAGGGGGGAAGTTGTCAAGTGGGTTAACTTTAAGAAAGTGATATTTTACCTCTAACTCATGCTATTTTAGCACAGGTCCTATTTTATGCAGTGAGACCTAGTTAGTTACTAATAACTGATACCCACTGATGGCTCAGAGCTGGCATTAGGGTTTGCAGAATATTGGGGAGGAATGGTGAGCCCTGTTCAGCATGCATTTGCATGATAGCAGGCCCCAATCCCCCCCCCCCATGCGGCCCCCTTGCAGGAGCAGTAACCCCACCCTGAGCCAGTGAGACGGGGCTGGAGGTCCAGCGGACCTCCTGCCCCCCGACCCACCCTCACACAAGTTCGGGGGGGACAAGAGATCCAGTGGGTCTCCAGCCCCCTAACCTTCTATAACACTCCCCCCCCAAAAAAAAAGCCCTGGTGGCCCTGTTGGCTGCAAATCAAGCCCCCCTGACCTGGTGGTCTAGCGGCCCTCTTCCCCACCCCCATACCTTTGTTGGAGGACGGAGGTAGACTCCCTTGTCTTCCAGCAGCGCCAAGGGCTTTTCTTGGGGGGATGCTAGGGGATCTCCAGTCCCCCTAAACTTGTGTCACTGGGTCAGGGTGGGGATTCGGTGGGGGCACTAGGTCACTAGGGCCATGCTTTTTGGGGTCTGTCAAACAATCCTCCTGTACTTTACCCTATGATCAGAAATAATAGCGCACATAAATTTGCACGCTATTATCTCTTATCATAGGGGCAGTAAAGCCCTGCGCTGTTCCAGTGTTATTTTTAGAGCGCTGCTTGGAACAGCACGGGGGTTTCGATCATCTGGGTATCAGTTATTAGCAACTAACTAGGTCTCACTGCATAAAATAGGACCTGTGCTAAAATAGCATGAGTTAGAGGTAAAATATCACTTTCTTAAAGTTAACCCACCTTGACAACTTCCCCCCTTTGTGTGAAGAATTTCTGGTAACCAGAGCTGATATTGTGATGTCATAATACCTCATTCCACCAATACCTAGGAGCCAACCTCATCAGTGATGTCACAATGGCTTGATTGTCCTATACTTAGCTCACTTTTATTAGTTATTATAGCAGTGATTTCAATTTCTAAACATTTCTTTTTTCTTTTCATTAAGACTGGTTATTTTACTGTTAACCCCGGTTATTAGTAACTAGGTCTCATCGTATAAAATGAGATCTGTGCTAAAATAGCATGAGTTAGTGGTAAAATAACTCACCTTAACTAGAGTCCACTTTGATAACGACATCCCTTAGCCATCTAGAAGACCAACTGAACCATAAATTCTTTTCTGTGGAAAGAAAGAGACTCTTTTTTTTTTTTTTTCTGTGCAATGAAACAATGCATCTCTCCATAATCCTTCCCAAACTACTCACCAAGTATAAGGCTCTTTCCACTGGGCACCTGCTGTTTTTAAGCTTTACTGATCTCTATACCGTTTTCCCACTCTTATCTGATGTGCTATTTTTATCTTACACTCTGCTCGGTGCAGTGATTTATAGTTATAATACAACAACATTGCAGAGGTTTGTGCAAAACATGGTTTTGAAGCCATTTTTAGCCACACATAAAGAACTGGAAATAGAACTCACAAATCAGTTACAGGAAGCCTTCATATTGCCTTGCTGTCTTTATTTATTTAAAAGATTTATTAACTGCCTTCCCGGTCTCAACCACGTTGCCTTGAAAGAGAGAAGTGAGCTTTACTTCATTAGAACAGAATCTGAATCTTTCATAGGCCTTCATTATGCAGGTAATTAGTCTCTGATCCCTGGCACCAAGTCAGTACATAACCAACTTATAAGCCAAAACCTCACTTCTGGAGCTAGTAACAAAATAGCACCGATAAGCTTTGAAGAATTATTTCAATAGTTTTCAACTGTTTCACTGAGCAACACATTCGGCAATCTATATAAATGTGCAGACATATTGCAAATAATAAAAGTCACTTCCCTCTTGCAGATAGTGCTTTAGAGACCCGTTTCTTCTGCAAGTTGCATTTATAATATTAAGATAGCTTTCTACAGAAATGATCACTAGAGGCGCATTTGATGTGACAAGCTTCCCAGTATTCTACACCACGTCACATTAAAATAAAGGGACATCCCTTTTTAAGGCAGGCAAGAGGTCTATGGGTGTGTGTCTGTTGGGGGAGGATCATTTTCCGTCCTTTCATTGGGATGGTGGTTAGTTTTGTGGCTTATTTTCATTCTTTTTTCATGTCATTTGTTTTTAAGACTACTAAAAATGGGGAAAAAAAGTCCCCTTGGTCCTCATTGCTTCAGCTGGTGGGGCTTGAGCATTCCTATCAGCAAAGGCAGTGCATTTTTTTCTAGCAAAAAAGGTACCGGTACTCAAATGCCAGGCCACCCTTCAGGGGAGGGGTGATCACTGAGGGACCCACCCCACAATAGCCAGGCCCCCTGCAACCAGTCATAGAATCTATGACAAGGCAGAATTGGTATGTAGAGTCTGAGCTCTTTCATTAAAACTTGGGGACCCTGGGTCAATTTTAGCAGACAATGGAAAAGGTGCCGGTAACTCAGTACCCCCAAGTACCCTCTCCAAAAAAGCCCTGAGCAAAGGTAGGACACCAGGCCTGAGACAGCTGTTCACAAACTGTGGCCTAAGGGCACCGCGAAAAAAATTCCTTAACACTAAGGGCGCTCTGAACTTAGATTTGGAACCACTGGATTTAGTATTTTATAATCTACATGTGGAAACATGTGTCCTCTCCAAACTCCAGCCATGGCTACATCCGCCTAGAAAATACAGACCATTGCAGTTAGGTGCCGTTTAACAGAATAACCGCAAAAAAAACCCCAAAAGGGGTTCACAATTTCCACAAAAAAATACAACAACACAACAGAAAGTGGAAAAGAAACCAACTTCAAGAGATCAGTCCAAACACCAGGGTAAGATGCTCCCAGCATCTTACCCTGGTGTTTGGACTGATCTCTTGAAGTTATTATTATTATTTATTGCATTTGTATCCCACATTTTCCCACCTATTTGCAGGCTCAATGTGGCTTACAGAGTTTTATAGTCATTCCAGGATGTCAGATACAATTCATAATGTACAAAGATTAAGAAAGTGTAGTGAGAAGGAGGGTATTAGGCAGGATAGTACAGAAGGTGGACTTTAATAGCTGGGTGAGCTGGTAGGTAGTTTTGTAAGGTTATGGGTTCTCTTTGTAGGCCTTGTTGAAGAGACGTGTCTTCAAAGATTTGCGAAAGTTAGTTATTTCGTCAATAGTTTTCAGGGCTGTAGGTAATGCATTCCACAACTGCGTGCTCATGTAAGAGAAGGTGGTGGTGTGTATCAGCTTGTATTTTAGTCCTTTACAGCTGGTTTCCACTTTCTTTTGTGTTGCTGTGATTTAACAGAATAATGCATAGCCATATTTACATGTGTATATTGCATATAAACATAGGCCAACATTCAGGCTGGTGTCTAAATCGTGTGTCCTGTGCATAGAATTACCCCCTTTGCAAAGTATTTGTTTTGGAGAGGGCTCCGTCCAATTTTTGTTTTGTTTGCTTTGTTTTTTGTTTTATTTATTTCTTTTCACTTTTAGTTTTGGTGCATCGTAATAGCAAAACAAAAATTAATTTATCACATGTTAATACACTTTGAGGGGCATTTTCAATATGACATCTAAATCCGATTTTGGATGTTTCTGCAAAAAAACATCTGAAAGTCCAGTAACAAACATGGCCATTTTCAAACCAGAAAACGGCGAAGACAGGGAAGATGTGGGAAGCTACAGTCTGGTAAGCCTCACGTCAGTGGTAGGAAAAATAATGGAGTTGCTGCTGAAAGAAAGGATAGTTGACTTTCTAGAAGCCAACTGGTTACAGGATCCGAGGCAACATGGCTTTACCAAAGGAAAATCCTGCCAAACGAATCTGATTGGCTTCTTTGACTGATTGACCAAAGAACTGGATGAAGGACATGCGCTAGATGTAATCTACTTGGATTTCAGCAAAGCCTTTGATACGGTCCCTCACAGAAGGCTCGCGAATAAGCTGAGAGGGCTGAACTTGGGACCCAAAGTGGTGAACTGGATTGGAAACTGGTTGACCGACAGGCAGCAGAGAGGGTGGTGGTAAATGGAATTGGCTCAAAGGAAAGGAAAGTGAGTAATGGAGTGCCTCAGGGGTTGGGGCTGGGGCCAATTCTGTTTAATATATTTGTGAGAGACATTGCTGAAGGATTAGAAGGAAAGGTTTGCCTTTTTGTGGATGACATGAAGATAGCCAATAGAGTGGATACACTGGAGGGAGCAGAAACCATGAGAAGGGATCTCCAAACACTGGAAGAATGGTCAAGGGTCTGGCAGTTACCTTTTCATATATTAACAATTGTTAAATTTTTATAAATGTGGTGAATAGTGCTCAGAATTGAGTGCATAACATAGATTAGGAGCCGTCTCCTCTAAGTTGTACTCTATTCCACCATCGTTGCACTAGAGTCCAACTCCCTACCAATAGCTCTGCCATAACTTGCAATCACGATAATCTAGTTTGCATATCTGTAGACTCGGTTGTTCAATCATGCAAAACCCCCACAATTACGATGGCCTTTCCATGATGCACTCAGTTCAATAAATCATGAAATTGTGTGTGTGTGCTCTTCCCCATGATCTCTCTTCGTTCTTTACATGCTGGCATGTTTTGCCTTACTGTGAGCATCATCAGGAGAACGTTAACTGCAATGGAGTCTGTTCGTCTGTCTTCACCAAACACGAGCAGTCTCCATTGCAGTTAAGGAGAAACAGGAGTGATATGATACAGATGTTCAAATATTTGAAAGGTATTAATCCGCAAACAAACCTTTTCCAGAGAAGGGAAGGTGGTAGAACTAGAGGACATGAACTGAGGTTGAAAGGGGGCCAACTCGGGAATAATGTCACCGAGAGGGTGGCAGATACCTGGACTGCCCTCCCGTGGGGGGTGCTAGAGATGCAAACGGTAACGGAATTCAAAAATGGGTGTGGTAAACAAAAATGAATCCTGTTTAGAAGGAATGGTTCCAAAGAACCTTAGCGGAGATCACCTAGGGAAGCTGGTGCTGGGCAGACTTCTACAGTCTATGTTCTGATCGAGGCTGAATACATTTGGAGTTTGTATTAGTGCACACCAAGCAAGTACAGTTTTATTATAAACTTGAACAGTAAATGGGAAGATGAACATTATAAATAATTGGTTGGTGTGCACTGAAGAAATGTTTGAAGATTATAGCCAAAATCTACTGCAATACTCTGTACACTGGTCGAACCACAAAGAGTTTGTATCAGCTCCAACTAATTCAAAATGCTGTAGCACAACTGATAGAAGGCTGCAAGTGGCATGACCACATCATGCCCTTCCTGCAAAAACTACACTGGCTACCAATACCTTACAGGGCTAAAATTAAAACACTGGGTTTGATTGTCAAGGTCCTCAGACAAAATAGGCCAGAGTACTTAAAAGAATAAGTTAGCCCTTTACACACCTTTGAGACCTCTAATGTCCTCTCAAGGAGCACCATTAACTGTACGCTCATCAAAAAAAAATTGCATGATATGACACCCACCAAGGAACCTTCTCAGCAGTAGCCCCCCACACTCTGGAACTTACTTCCAGATGGGGATACATCTATCTCAAGGCTTCTGTACTTCAGGAAGCTAACATGGGCAGGCTGCATACCCTCTCGCTCCGCCCCTCGCTTTTTACTCTTAACACACTCACAGACCAAGCATGAGACAGGTTTGGGAATAAATGGCCACAGCTTTATTGAAAAACACATTAAACAATCCCTGGGAAGCACCCGAGCCTTGGGTTTGACACTGCAGATGTTTCAGCCCTCCGCCATGCTTATCCAGCTAGAGAGCCAGCATCACCGCCCACGCTGCGGCCAGCCCTGTCTCCGCCCCCAGCGTGGCCGAGCATCCGCCTGCTTGGGGCAGCCCCCCCCAGACCAGCGTCCCACCTGCCCTGTGTAACCAGCGAGGTGACTAGTCTGCCAGCAGTGACTGCTCCTGTCCCTTGCCTGAAGCGGGCGATCTTCCTTTCAGCTGTTGTTCCATCACATCCTAGAGTTCCCAGGCTCGGGTACCTCCGCTGCTGTGACAGCATAACGCTTTTAAGCTATGACTATGGAGAGAGAAAACAGTAGAGTCAAACAGTTTCCCCCTGCTCCCTCCCGCATTATTAACCCCACATAATGTCCCGAAGCGCAGCAACGAACATAGGTGGCAAATGACAAAACTCTGTACACAATGTCTAGCAATTCTATAGTAATGCAGTGACATGGAGAACAAACAATCGAACATAACATGAAACGGCAACGTTAACAAATTGCTAAGGCAGCGCAGTGCCTTGGATAATTAGCAGTCAACTTAACGGTAAGTATAACACCCCCGAAGCCCCGCCCCCTTCCGGCCTCCCAACCAACGGCAGGGAGGGGCTCCTGCCACGTCACCCAGACCGTTAGGGAAGCCAGAAGGGAAGGGTCGCCCGGGCCGGGGAGCTACCGTGCGGCAGCCGCCATGTTACCTGCAGCTGCTCGGTATGCTCTTCGCCGTCCTTCTTAAATGAAAGCCTGGTTCTTTTCCCAAGCCTTTAGTACATGTGGTGACTAACTGTCTACTCACCAAACTCACCAAAAACCTACTGTAGGTAACACCTGCAAGCATAAAGGCTATTGTAGTAGTGTACAGTTGGGTACAGTAGGTTTTTGGTGGGTTTTGGAGGGCTCACCATACAATATAAGGGGGTAATGGTGAGATGTGTAACTGGAACCTTTTATGTGAAGTCCCCTGCAGTGCCCCCTAGGAAGCCCCACACAACTCTGCTGGGATGTCTGTGCGGCCAGTCTACTAAGAATGCTGGCTCCTCCTACATCTCGATGGCTTGATGTAGTACATTTTTCACTTAGACTTTTTTTTTTAATGGTCCAAAAAGATAAACTCACTGAGCACAACAACTAACAAATGGCCACTTTCGGGAGAAAAAAATGATAGACCTTTTTCAGGTTTGAAAATGGTTATGTTTGCTACTGGATTTTTGGACATTTTCTACAAAACATCCAAAGTCAGATATAAGTGTCATATCAAAAATGCCCCTCCACATCTACATATGGAGGGCAGGGGCATAGCCAGATTTTGGCGGGAGGGGGGTCCAGAGCCCGAGGTGAGGGGGCACATTTTAGCCCACCCCCCCCGGTGCTGCCGACCCCCCCCCCCCGCGCCACCGCCACCTTTGACCCCCCCCCCGCTGCCGACCCTCTTGACCCCCTTCCCGCTGCCAACCCTCCCCCGCTGCCGCCGTTGTCGCCTACCTTTGCTGGCGGGGGATCCCAACCCCCGCCAGCCGAGGCCCTCTTCTTCCGGCGCAAGGCTTCGTTCTATTTCTGTGAGTCTGACGTCCTGCACAACGTGCAGGACGTCAGACTCACAGAAACAGAACGAAGCCTTGCAGATCAGTCAGCAACGTGGCCGCTGGCTGATCTGCAAGGCTTCATTCTGTTTCTGTGAGTCTGACGTCCTGCATGTACAACGTGCAGGACGTCAGACTCACAGAAACAGAACGAAGCCTTGCGCTGGAAGAAGAGGACCGGCTGGCAGGGGTTGGGGTCCCCCGCCAGCAAAGGTAGCTGACGGCGATGGCGGCTGTGGGGAAAGGTTGGCGGCGGGAGGGGGGGGAGTCGAGTGGGTCATCGGTGGGGGGGGGGGGGGGGTCCAGGGCCAAATCTACGGGAGCCCACCCAGGCCCCCGTGGCCCCACATAGCTACGCCACTGGTGGAGGGGCATTTTTGATATGAGGTGCCCTTTTATTAAAGATTAGCACATGCTAACGGAATTAGTGCAAGCTAAATGCTAAGATGCCCATTTTATACCTATGGACTTCTTATCATTTAGCTCACACTAATTTTGTTAGAGCACGCTAAGCTTTAGTTAAAGGGCCCCTGAGTGATTTAAATTTATTGAGTGGGGATTCTTTGAAATGCCTTTATAAAGTAGGTATAGTATAGGAACACATTTCAAATTTTCTGTAAGCATCTTGATACGGTGGCATACCCAGGAATTTTTAACAGGGGGTGCATCTCCTGTACCCCCTATCTCTTGCGCCTCCTTGGACACCCCATGTCCTCTCACCCCCTGGTACCTTAAAATCATCTCTGCTCCAGTCTTCGCCCAGGTTAGCGGCAGTGGAACTCATAGGCTGCCTGCGGCCTGCACTGGGACTTCCTCTCTGAACCGTCCTACCCCTTCTGATGCAACTTCCTGTTTTGTGAAGAGTGGGACGGTTCAGAGATAAAGTCCTGGTGCAGGTTGCAGGTAGCCTATGAATGCCACTGCCGCTGCCCAGGTGAAGGCTGGAGCAGAGATTATTTTAAGGCACAGGCAGGGGGGCAGCATGTATGACAGGGAGTGTGTACACAACAACACACCTTGATTATCCCACGGAATTCAAACATGCGTGGGATAAACATAAAGGAATCCTGTTCAGAAGGAAAGGATCCTCAGGAGCTTAACCGAGATTGGATAGCAGAGCCGGTAGTGGGAGGCGGGGCTGGAGGTTGGGAGGCGGGGATAGTGCGGGGCAGACTTATACGGTCTGTGCCAGAGCCAGTGGTGGGAGGCAGGACTGGAGGTTGGGAGGCAGGGATAGCGCTGGGCAGACTTATACGGTCTGTGCCAGAGCCGCTGGTGGGAGGCGGGGATAGTGCTGGGCAGACTTATACGGTCTGTGCCAGAGCTGGTGGTTGGGAGGCGGGGCTAGTGCTGGGCAGACTTATACGGTCTGTGCCAGAGCCGCTGGTGAGAGGCGGGGATAGTGCTGGGCAGACTTATACGGTCTGTGCCAGAGCCGCTGGTGGGAGGCGGGGATAGTGCTGGGCAGACTTATACGGTCTATGCCAGAGCCGGTGGTTGGGAGGCGGGGCTAGTGCTGGGCAGACTTATACGGTCTGTGCCCTGAAGAGCACAGGTACAAATCAAAGTAGGGTATACACAAAAGTAGCACACATGAGTTGTCTTGTTGGGCAGACTGGATGGACCGTGCAGGTCTTTTTCTGCCGTCATCTACTATGTTACTATTAAATATGCCACTGTCAATTATTCCCTCAATTACTAAATATAGTTCCTCAATTCGGCATTTTGAAACAACTGGTAAAAGAATACACTAGTTTTCACAGCACATCTGGTTTTAGTTTGGTTAAAAACAATCATACCTGTGGCTCTGTTTACTCTGAGGAAACAAAAAAACCACAATGTACATTCTGTTTTCAAATGTACATGTGCTATTTTGCCCTTGTTTGGCTGCCCAAAGAAATAGGAACCAGAAATTCACGGGTGACTTTAGCAGGGGGACTTTTTGGTTGCAAACTTTAAATCTGTTACTATGACTATGGGTTTAAAAAAAAAAAGTGTCCCTACTACTACTACTACAAATCATTTCTATAGCGCTACCAGTCGTACGCAGTGCCCCTGTGCTTTTCAAAACTGCCAACACAATTTGCATTTTCCATGTTTTTAATCAATGTAAATTTGGTCAAGGCAACCATAAGCTATATTGTGGATGCAGTTGGCCCTTCTTCCATAAATCAAGGACTGCTAGAATGGCCATTAAGGGACCCTTTATTAAGCAGCGGTAAGCACAAATGCACGCTTACTGCATGCTAAAATGTACTACCATGGGATTCGCTCAGGCGTCCCATGGTAGTTCTGGGATTGGTGCAAGCGGGGGCATGTTTGGGGGCGGACAGTAGGCATGCCCAGCGCTAATTAGCAAAACACAGCGTGCTGCTGATTAGTGTGGGTGTAGCGTGGAAACCCTTAACGCCTAGTAAATAGGTAGCAATAAGGGCTTCATGCTAATTAGCACATTGCCATAATGGGAAAAATCAAAATTGCAGCCCTTTTACCACCGAGCTAAAAGTAGCCTCAGCGCTTGAGAAATGCACACATTATTTTAAAGGGCCTCTACATTTTTTTTTCCAGGAGAGTTTTAATTAGAGTACAATATTAGCATTGCGGTGGATCATGTTATCAATACAAAAAGGTACCTGCTGTGTTTGAGATATGACTCCAAGAAATTAATTTCTTTGAAGAAAAAGAAAACTCTTATGAAACAATGATGAAAGGTTGGTACAATATTTATTCCCTTGCTATTTGTGCATTATCATATTTTACTATTATGGGGTGTTATCGAACCAGCTTTCATTTTAAGGCGTTCAGTGAAAGATAAGCAAGCAAGTGACTAGAGGGATGGAAGACAGACCACAAGGAAGGAAGTTTGAATATCTCACAAACAGATTATTCACCCATAATGACAAATTGTACAGGCTTCGACAAAGTTACCTTGCTGAAGAGATACCATGTTTTTATGTGGGCACCTTGTGGTTGAAAACCGGGTTGTTTTGAGCAATCTTGAGTATTTTTGTGACCTGACTAGCCGCTATCAGAGACGGAATGCTAAACTCCAATGAGCTTAGCCTGACCCAGTATGGATTTTCACATGGTCTTATACAAGCAAATTTGCAGTTGGATGCACTGCCAAAAGCATACTTGTAAAGTCAGAGATCAGCAAGATTTAAATATATACAGCCCTGGAAGCACAGATAACTGTCAAATAGGGAGGCAGAGAACCTTCCAACTACACCTAATACGTAAAACAAGATTTCAGTTTGGAGATCGCATGTTTCACCCATAGGCAATCCCCCTAAGCCGTCAATAGTTCCAGCTTTGCTATAACCTTCTGGGACAACCCCTGAACCCCTCAGTCTGACGTACAGTAAGATGAGTACTTATTATTAAAAGATACAAAAATATAAAAAGTAAATATAAATACAAATTAATTCATGTTAATCGGGTGAGCCGATGAAGAGGTTGATACATTGCTATTTCTATGCACTAGCAATGAGCACCACTGAGGTCACCAGAGAATCGATTATGAGTATCTAACTGGTTCTATAACATATGTGATTATAACTTTGGACATTTACAAGTTGGCTTATATTTATTTATTTATTGCATTTGTATCCCACATTTTCCTACCTCTTTGCAGGCTCAATGTGGCTTACAATACATCATGGATAGTGGAAGTAAGAAGGGAATAGATATTTGGTATTAAAGATGGATTTTGGGTCGCATGGTATACATCTGGACATTTAGAAGCTGATTTATCGGGTTCCAACATTATATAGGGGTGTTTTCAATTGCGGTCCCCGAGTTACACATTAACTGAATTGGCCATTGTATTGGTATCATGCACTAATGCTAACATTAGTGCACGGCCGGAAAAACTGAAAAACGCTGAATTTACGGCTGTCCTAGAAATGGGCTTAGCACGCGGGAAAGTCCTGCATCAGGGCATGGTAAGCCCATTTACTAGCACAGCATAGTAAAAGGTCCTCTCAGTCTTTGGTTTTCCTGCTCTTCCCTATGGCATACGATTCCTGAGTAATACCATTCACCAATTTTCAAAGGATTAGGTCTATTTATTGAACCACATTAGCTGTTTAAGAAGTTTTTAACATGTTATTCTCATAAAAATATTGACGTGTTAACATCCACTGAAATCACTGATGTGATTTTAAGCAGATGTGGAAAGGGTGTAGGAATGGGGAAGCCAACATCGGCAATGGCCTCTTACAGTATTAACACACATGACCATTTCCCCACAGGATTTTACTAAAAAAAAATCCAGCAAAAACTTGCCTGCAACTAAATGAAAGCAGGTGAAATAAAGGTTCACAAAGCCTTTGTTCACATGGTAAGTTCACAAAGGAAACTGTGCATGCAATATCCCTTTGAAAACCAAGAACAGGTCCAGACATGGCGCTTATGTAAGCTCTTTAAAAACTGCCCCGAAATACTCAAGTTCATTTGAAAGTGTTTTCCTAGCCATGCATTTTTCAAAACAGCAAGAACTCAATATAATTGCATTTGCCAGTGACCAGCATTAATATTTAATATTTGCGCTGCGTTTCATTTAATCACATTTTAACTTAACGGCATTCAAATTATATGATTACGTATCTGTAAGATTGAAAGATAGTGCAGGATATAATTTTTTTTAAATAAATTAATAAATAAATAAGATATGCAATAAATCTCTTTAATGAGCTAGCAATGTTGAAACCTTCCTCCAACCACACTAGATTTAATAATCCCCTATGAAATAATATTAATCAAGTCTGCAACGATCGTAATAGCATATAGGAATTTCATTTTCAGATTTTCTTGACACTTTGCTATCATCGACTAATTTCTTTTCAAAACACATTTGTTCCATGTTTGTTGACACCATGAGAAAAACCTAAGGGGCCAATATTTAGCAGGATTTCTCTGGACAGGAGGTGCTCCCTTCCAGACAAGTCCTGCTGACGGGTCTATGCCTGGCTTTTCAACAGCATTATTCAGATAATGCCTCTAAAAATCCGGACAGACTGTTCTAACTTTATCCATTTACTTATCCAGGCTGAATATTACTGGTGGATTCATTATATCTGGAAAAGAAGTGTCTACAGGGATGGGGACCATGAGAAATCCACAGGAATATGCGGTATTGGTGACAAAAAAATCCATTTATGCCAGGGAAGGGTGTAGGGAATGGAAAAGAATCGACTGGGGATGGGGAGGAAGTACATAAGTAATGCCACAATGGGAAAAGACCAAAGGTCCATCGAGCCCAGCATCCTGTCCACGACAGCGGCCAATCCAGGCCAAGGGTACCTGACGAGCTTCCCAAACGTACAAACATTCTATACATGTTATTCCTGGAATTGGGGTCCTATCTGATTGGGGATGGGTGTCCCTGTGCACACCTCTAGACTGTGAACTCGGCAGAACAGTGAGAACATTATGGGCTTTGATATTTAAGAAGAGTTTACATACCAGTACTTACTAGTTTGCTTACGTTTTTTACTTACTTGCTTAACATAAAGTGTTAAGAATATGGCTTTTTTGAATTTACGAGATCGCTTAAATGTAAGTTTGGTACGGGGATGAGAAAGAAAACTGTGGGGATGGTAAGAGGATGATAACAATATGATGGGAAATGGGGAAGAAGATGAAGGGATGGGGTGGGGATGGAAAAGAATTGATTAGGAATGGAGTGAGAATGGATCCAAACTGACTGGGGATAGATCCAAACTAAACACAGGAACCCTTACCACCTACCAAATAGGGATGGGTGGGGATGGGGACCAGATTATGTCCCGATGCACACCTCTAATCTGGATATTCAGCCCTGGCTGGTATCCAGATATTAGTGCTGAATATTTGGGTAAAATAACCTCGGCGGCTGGCATTTAAATCAAACTTTAACTGCCGACACTGAATTCTAGCTCCTTATAAACATTTTGATCTATATACACTACCGCAGTGGTTATGAGGCTGGTTTTACAAGGTGGAGTGCTCATAGAGACAAAAAACCCTCCCCAGGAAGGAGGAGGTGCACTGAAACCCTACGAAAGTCAATCAAGCGAAAGGGAGGAGTAGGGTAAGCTGGCTCTTTCCAAACAACGAGAGACACGTATGTAAAGTTCAGGGTCTTTATTGAAAAACACCAAATGACTCGACACAACTGCTGTGTTTCGGTGCCGAAGTGCCTGCTTCAGGGGTCTTGCAATAGAGCTAAATGTAGTTAGTTTGTTTTGGGTTGTCAATGCAAGAGATCAAGCAGATGCTGATGATCCTACATCAAGAAATTCGATATACTTCTAGTGTCCATCAAGAGGGTCCAAAACGAAAATCCTGAACTTTACATATGTCTCCCTCGTCGTTTGGAAAGAGCCAGCTTACCCTACTCCTCCCTTTTGCTTGGAGTACTCATAGAATCACAAGGTGGGGGAAGGATGTGGACTCTTTTTAAAGAATGGTTGGGATTGATACAAGTTCCCCTTCTGGCCCTTCTGGGTACAGAGCATTTGTTGATGAAGTGGGTGGGGAGATTTAGGAACCCTAAACTGAACTAAACACTAAACTGAATTAAACACTAATGCATGCTTAACACGGGAAACAAAGGCTTACCGCAAAATGCATTAAAGCGGTTTGCAGTAATTTGCCTCTGTGTGCTAATCGTGCACTTTTGAATGTTTTAAAACATATTTTTGGAGGGGGGCATGTAATGGGTGGGGAGTGGGTGTGCAAGTGTTATCCAGGTAGCTTGTTCTGTGACGTTTGTGAGCCCTTGGCCCAGAGGCGGCTGCGTGAGGATCACTCAACAACCTCTGGGTAGACGGAGTCCCAACAGTATCCCAAAGAATTGGACTGGAATGCAAGTGGAGGTGAACTAAGGTAGCTTTAATGACATCAAAAGAACACAAATCAAAAGGCAAACGAATGGCTCAGCAATAATGTAAGAGAAAAGAGGACAATAAGCAGCCTAGCTGTACATCCTAACACTAGCTAAAGCAAAACAAAACCTTAAGCATACAATATTGGCAAATGGTAAGACAGCCTAGCTGTACAAGAGAAGCAAACATAAGAGCACAAGAGACTAGTCAAAGGCCCGCCCTGGCGGGCAACAGAAAACAGTAGCACTTAGCTGGAAGCGGTGAGACCGCTGGCAGTCAGATAAAGGTTCATTCTGTCACGACTCACATGAGTCTGATGTAAGCCGCGGGACCTCCGCGGCAATCTCTCTCAGAAAAAGGAAATGAGCAGCAGAAAAGCAAAGGAACTCAAAATAATCTCTTGTAGAAACAGTTTCTGAACCGCCTGAGCCGAACGCTCCCAAGGCAAGCAAATCAATAACAGTCTCTGAAGTACCTGAGCCGAATGCTCCCAAGGCAAGCAAATCAATAACAGTCTCTGAAGTACCTGAACCGAATGCTTCCAAGGCAAAAAACACACTGGTACAGTGCAGCAAAGAAGAACCAGGAATAGCCCACATGGAACCCTCCACACTCGGAGCACAAACAGTCCAAAACACAGCACAGAGCCTACTCACTGCAGCCAGCGACCAGGGACTCACTGTGGACAACTGAGGACTCAGCTGAAGGACAAGTAGCTCTTAGGACTTCAAGGCTTGGAAGCAGACTTCACTGGAACAGAGCTATCAGGACTTCAAGGTTTGGAAGCAGGTTTCACTGGAACAGAGCAAGAAGGAGAAAGCTGCAGCAAAGCTTCAGGCCACGGCCTGACAATGAAACAGCAGATAGAACTGGCAGAGCCTCAGGCAGGCCTAAGCTCAATCAGGGATTATTGACAGAACACTGACTGCACACAGAGGCCAGCTTAAGAAGGGCTCAGCACTGATGACATCACCAGCTTGGCTTTCACCACTCTACTGTGACCCCACAGGTCACTGGCTAGAACTGCATGGGTCTAGGTGGAATAGGGCACTGATGAGCAAGGCACGGACGTCGATGACCATGACATTAGCGTGAGTTAACTCGATAACACCGACTTAACATGGGATATCACCGAAGAGGAAACTGCCCATCTTCTCTCCTCCTCGAAATGCACCACCTGTTCCTCTGACCCCATCCCCACCAACTTACTCAACACCATCTCTCCTACTGTCACCCCTCCCATCTGTCATATCCTCAACCTCTCTCTCTCCACTGCAACTGTCTCTGACACCTTCAAGCATGCTGTAGTCACACCACTCCTCAAAAAACCATCACTTGACCCTACCTGTCCCTCCAACTACCGCCCAATTTCCCTCCTACCCTTCCTCTCCAAGATACTTGAACGCGCCGTTCACAGCCGTTGCCTTGATTTTCTCTCCTCTCATGCCATCCTCGAACCACTTCAATCCGGTTTTCGCCCTCTACATTCGACAGAAACAGCGCTCTCTAAAGTCTGTAATGACCTGTTCCTTGCCAAATCCAAAGGTCATTACTCCATCCTCATCCTCCTCGACCTATCCGCCACTTTTGACACTGTTAATCATGATTTACTTCTTGCCACACTGTCCTCATTTGGGTTCCAGGGCTCTGTCCTCTCCTGGTTCTCCTCTTATCTTTCCCACCGTACCTCCAGAGTACATTCTCATGGTTCCTCCTCCACCCCCATCCCGCTCTCTGTTCAAGTTCCTCAGGGATCTGTCCTTGGTCCCCTTCTTTTTTCAATCTACACCTCTTCCCTGGGCTCCCTGATCTCATCTCACGGTTTCCAATATCACCTTTATGCTGACGACACCCAGCTTTATCTCTCCACACCAGACATCACTGGGGATACCCAGACCAAGGTTTCGGCCTGCTTATCCGACATTGCTGCCTGGATGTCCAACCGCCACCTGAAACTGAACATGGCCAAGAGCGAGCTTATTGTCTTCCCACCCAAACCCACTTCTCCTCTCCCTCCACTCTCTATCTCAGTTGATAACACCCTCATCCTCCCCGTCTCATCTGCCCACAACCTCGGAGTCATCTTCGACTCCTCCCTCTCCTTCTCTGCACATATCCAGCAGATAGCCAAGACCTATCGCTTCTTCCTCTATAACATTAGCAAAATTCGCCCTTTCCTCTCTGATCACACCACCTGAACTCTCATCCACTCTCTCATTACCTCTTGCCTTGACTACTGCAAGCTACTCCTCACTGGCCTCCCACTTAGCCTTCTATCCCCCCTTCAGTCCATTCAGAACTCTGCTGCATGGCTTATCTTCCGCCTGGACTGATATACTCATATCACCCCTCTCCTCAAGTCACTGCACTGGCTTCCGATTAGGTTCCGTATACAGTTCAAGCTTCTCCTACTAACCTACAAATGCACTCGATCTGCAGCCCCTCCCTACCTCTCTACCCTCATCTCCCCCTACGTTCCTACCCGTAACCTCCGCTCTCAAGACAAATCCCTCCTTTCAGTACCCTTCTCCACCACCGCCAACTCCAGGCTCCGCCCTTTCTGCCTCGCCTCACCCCATGCTTGGAATAAACTCCCTGAGCCCATTTGCCAGGCCCCCTCCCTGCCCATCTTCAAATCCTTGCTCAAAGCCCACCTCTTCAATGTCGCCTTCAGCACCTAACCACCATACCTCTATTCAGGAAATCTAGACTGCCCCAACTTGACATTTCATCCTTTAGATTGTAAGCTCCTTTGAGCAGGGACTGTCCTTCTCCGTTAAATTGTACAACGCTGCGTAACCCTAGTAGTGCTCTAGAAATGTTAAGTAGTAGTAGTAGTAGCATTTAGCACCTCCTAGATAAGAGCCAGTGAGTGCTCTCCCGTTAATTATTTTATTATTATTATTATTAGCATTTGTATAGCGCTACCAGACGCACGCAGCGCTGAACACCTGATACAAAGAGACAGTCCCTGCTCAAAAGAGCTTACAATCTAAATAAAATATATATATATATTTAAAATGGTCTCAATAGTGCATGTTAAAAATGGGCTTAGTGTGCTGGAAAGTCCCACTTTAGCACACGCTAAACCCAGATTTTGCTTCAGCTTAATACAAGGGCCTCTTTATTACTGTTCAGAACTCTGGAACCTACTGTCAGGACCACTGAGAGGGGATCTGCACTTAAATTTTATGTGCAAGTTCAAAAGGAGGCACAGAAATAGGAAGGTCATGGGTGGAACAGGGGTGTTCCTAAAATTAACACGCATACTTATAGAATAAGGGGGAAATGTGCCTAATTTAGGCAAGAAGATTTGCACTACCTTTCAGATGGTAGAAATGGCCATGCCTAAAGTTAGGCACAATTCCCAGGCATAAGCGCTATTCTATAAACTATGCCTAACTTTAAGCTTAGCTTATATAATAGCGCTTTTTTTCGGTACCAATTATTTTTGGCACTTTATATGGAATTCACCCCTAAGCACCTTTCCGCCCAATATTTAAAACCATTTAACTGGCCAGGAACAGCACTTAATTGGCTCTCCAGCAATATTCAGTGGGAGATCACTGGTTATCTCCCAACGAATATTGTCAGTTACTGCTTAGCGGATAACCGGTTATATCGTGCATCGCCGACTAAGATTGGTGGTCAGATTAGGCCACCGAAATAGCAGGTATATCTTTAGTTGGTTTAAACTTAATTGGCCACGGTCTGACTATCGAGCCCCTTACTTCTTTTCTCCACCCTAAAATCCACCCTGCCGCCACCCACTTTTTATACACCTAAATTTTGGAGTTTAGTAAAATATTGAAAATAAAGTTGGGAACTCAGTTCTAGAAAATTTGCAAAGAGGCCAAGTTAGGAGCATAAAGAACATAAATCCATTGAACATCGGGCTCTATTTTTTCTGAGTGCCTACTTATATGTGTGTAAGCCCACCAGGCAATTGTATAAATACCTACCCGAGCTTGTAAAATACTGTTTGTTAATAAAATTGCCCCCAAAGAGACTTAATAGGATCATTGGCTTCCTCATCCATTACCAGACATAGGACCTCATCCCTGGGCTTGACAGATGAGAGCTTCTGCACTGTCACCCAGAGTGAGTGAGGTGAGGCAGATGGTTTGACCACCACAGTTCCATTCAGGAGCTCAAGGTTTGTACAGGTTGTTTGCACGTTTACACAGTTGGTGTCTGAGATCATGCCACTGCAGCATGAAAGGCCAACAAAGAGCATGTTCCAACCAGCAGAGACTTGACTGAGACCTTCCTGCAGCAGCTAATATTCACATACTGCTCTGAATACACAACACAACAAGATCTGTTTTCATAAAGGAGCAGAACAAAACTATCAGCAATCAGTCAAAATGGAACACCCACGTTAGCCATTTGTGCACTTGCTAAATGTACCTACAAGTGTACAGCTCGGCCAGCTGTGCACACACACTGCCTTTGCCTATCTGTGTAAAGAGCCTGGTTATATCCGTTGGGGGTCATCCATGGTAGATGGTGGATGTATACACAGGGGCCAAATCAGAAGCAAGGGTCCACACCAAAAAACAGGAAACAAATAGCAAACCTCTCAAAGGATCGCTAATCAGACCAGAAGCATAAGCGTTGCTACGGGATGGCAAGTGTCACTGCAAAGAAATGGCTTGCCACCAAAAGTTTCACGGGGCATGTAGTTTGGCATTTCTACCGCCCTCTCCCCGTGGTTCGGTATATCTCCCTCTTCCCCTGGTGCAGACTGGCACCTCCCCTCGTTCTCCCCACCCTGCAGTCCGGTATCTCAATTGATTCCATTCCATCTCCTCTACCTCCCCCCTCGGTCCTCCAACCTTCCTTAGATTGATAGCAGCATCAGCAATTAAGACAAGAGCAGGAACAGGAAGTTACATCAGAGGAGGTGGGATGGGCTAGAGAGAAAGCTTCTAAGCCTGCTGGAGGTGCTCTTCCTTGATCACTGAGGCTGCTGTCACTATAAGGAAGGTTGGCGGATCGAGGGGAAAGGAGGGGAGATGGAAGAGAATCAAGAGAGATATTGGTCCATGGGAGAGGGAAGGGATTGAGGGAAGGTGCTTTATCCACCGGTGGGGGAAGGTAAACAGATGCCTGACTATGGGGTGGGGGGGTGGGGGTGGCCGGGAGGGAAAGAGCTACTAGCAGAGGTGGGGGCACGGAGTACCTAATTTTTACACATGGCCAAGAAGGGAGGATCATGGACATTTAAGGGCAGATTGGGAGTGTGGTTTTTAATTACATGTGTAACTGGGGTTATGTGTGTAAATTTAGGCGTGGGCATTTGCACCACGTTTTCATTGGTGCAAAGGGTGGCACCTAAATTTACGTGTGACTCCTGCGTGTAAGCGCTGTTCTATAAACTATGTCTAATTTTAAGCACAGCTAATAAAATAATGCTTTTGCAGTGCTGATTTTCAGCACTAAGCTCACGCTAGGGAATTCTATATATGGCACCTAGAAGTATGCGCTATGGGCCAAATTTTACATATTACGCTTGAAAAATAGGTGCTGATTAAAGGCATCCTTAGCGTGATTCTATGAAGAAGGCGCACACCTTAACTGAACAGCAAACTAATCAGTGCTGATAATTGGGTGATAACAGTCAATTATGAGCACTAATTGGCAATAATTAGAATTTAGGTGCATATTCGATTCTATAACAGATTGTGCCTAAATCCTATCCTCCCCCCGGAGTCTATATAGCGTGCCTAGTTACGCACAGTTCTGCACACAAATCTAGGTGAAGTCTATAACTATGCACGTAGATTAATAGTTTTTACAAACTGTCAAGCGTTAACAGCTATTAACAAGCAATAACGAGCACTAATTGGCAAAAATGAGAATTTACACGTGTACATTGCTAAACGTGTACTGTAATGTACTGCGCATAATTCTAATGCATGCAGGTGAAAAGGGGCTGGCTTAGGGGCGTGGAAATTGGCGTTCCAAAATCTACGTGTGTTCTTATAAAATATGGGCCAGTGTGCGTATGGCACAGAAAAGCGTTATAATGGAAGCAATTTGCTGTAACGTTGGCGGTGAGTGGTCCCACGTTAACCCCAGCAAGTAGCTACATTAGCGCAGGACTAAAACATGCTGCAAAAAATCTGGGCTTAGTGCACAGGAAATCCAGAGGTAAAATGTGCTAAACCCAAATTTCAGCAAACTTTAGCAACATAGCATATAGTTAATTAGGCGCGGCCACTGATTTGGCACGAGTGAGTGTACCTAACTTTGGCTCCCTTTTACAAAGCGGCGGTAAGCCCAACACAGGCTTACAGCTCGCTAAAAATAAAGTACCACTGTGCTACCGCAGCAGCCCGGCGGTACTTCCCACCCCAGTGTGCTGTCATATCTGGCGCTACAAAAATATATTTATTTTTGTAGCACCGGTTTGTACCCGGCAGTAATCGGGCGGTGCTGGGATAGCACGGGAGCCCTTACCGCCACCTCAAGGAGTGGCGGTATGGGCTCCCCTCTGAAATAACCGCATGGCAAGTGTTTACTTGCCGCACAGCCATTTCCTGCCAAACAAGAAAGACCTACCTTTTTACCCGCTGTGGTCAAAGGGGGCCTCGGTGTGTGTCAAAAACACGTGCCGACGCCAGCGCAGGCCCCTTTTTGCCGCAGCGTGGTAAAAGGGGCCCTTTGCGTTCACAAATGCAGGTTTGTGTGTGCGTTATATCATGGCCTCTGTGTGTGCTCAGAGCACCATCCGAATGCCCGACTCATGGCACCCAGTTATAGAATTATCACTTTGGTGTCTTCTATTCTACAACTCTGCATTGTTACCATGTTTCTTCTTAATATAGGATTGTAGATGAAAAACCCGAACTGAGGAGCTTTAAGATTTTATCTGACTTTTCATATATTCATTTTCCATCTGACTGACAGATTTGTATTACAGGTATTACCGTTGTCCTGGTGGGATGAGATATCCATTGTGCACACTTTGTTTTATTCCACTGAATGTTCATGACCATGTCAGGTGTTTTGCAGACCTATTGATAAAGGGTTTATTGTTTTTTTTTTTTAAACTTCTGGTCTGATTAGAGATTATTCGGGAGAAACGATGCATAGGGCAGAACCCCCTACAAGGATGCAGTCAGCCAGTCGAGCCCCCCCCCCCCCCCCCCTAATGACACACCCACAGTCTAGTGACCACATAGGAACACAGGAGAAAGCTCCTGCAGCTACCAAAGCATGATGAAGTGCTGTTGTCATTCCTTCCCCCACCCGAATCTAGCACCCTGGGGGAGTTG
Source organism: Microcaecilia unicolor (assembly GCF_901765095.1). Taxonomy (NCBI): domain Eukaryota; kingdom Metazoa; phylum Chordata; class Amphibia; order Gymnophiona; family Siphonopidae; genus Microcaecilia; species Microcaecilia unicolor. The sequence goes on along the minus strand of NC_044041.1, from coordinate 30,028,547 downwards.
CTCGACTCACCCAGTCCCGCTAATGGCCTTGTGGATACATAGATACAGAATGGGGGAAAAAAGTCTTAATAAATCTGTTCCTTGTGAGATCTGTGTATTAGAATTTGCACCATGACTTTACAGAATAGGCTTGGAACGTTGCATGTATAAATTCTAATTAATGCCAATTAGTGCTGATAATTGCTTTTTTGTGGCCAATTATCAGCACTGATTAGCTTGTTAAGCAATTAAGTTGCACATGCAAATTGGCTACGCATGTAGATTTGTGCGTGCAAATTTAGTTGCCTTTTATAGAATCCAGAGATCAACTCTAAACACCAAAACCATAGCCAGCAATTTTGTGGGTGGTTCAGGGGCGGAGTCAGAAATGATGTGGTTACGTGCAGATATTCAGCTCTTAACTACCTAAGTTAAGCAGACAAATCAGACCACATAAAACTCAGTCTTATCATTGTCTCTCCCCTTCAATCTGTTCAAAATTCTGCTGCATGACTTATATTCTGCCAGTGTCACTATGCTCATATTAACCCTCTGCTCAAGTCACTTAATTGGCTCCCTCTCCGTTTCTGCATACAATTCAAACTCCTCTTATTTGGCTTACAAGTGTATTCTGCATCTCCTCAGTACCTCTTCACTCTTATCTCTCCCCGGGAACTCCGTACATTGGGTAAATCTCTCTTATCTGAACCCTTCTCCTCCACTGCTAACTCCAGACTCTGTTCCTTTTATCTTGCTGCACCATATGCCTGGGATAGACTTCCTCAATCAGTACATCAAGCCCCCCCCCCCCCCCATCTTCAAATCTAGGCTACTGCTTTTAACTCCTAACTCCTATTTACTTGTTCAGTACCCATATCCGTTTTATCATTCCTACCTTAGGTAATTCCCTTATTTGTCCTGTTTGTCTGTCTTGATAGATTGTAAGCTCTGTCGAGCAGGGACTGTCTCTTACATGTTCAGTGTACAACGCTGCATACGTCTAGTAGAGCTATAGAAATGATAAATAGTAGTAGTAGTTGTAGTCTTTTTTTTGGGGGGGGGGATTTGTTTATTAGAGTTTAAAGATACAACAAACACAAACATAATACAGCATTAGAAAACACACCAAGCTGAGTTCAATTCTGTACATTAGTCTGCAAGCGAAAGAAAAAGGTCTAAGGATTTCCATTTTTGAAGATTAGAAGTGTACCCAGTAAGAGAAGTTGCTGCTGTCTGTTCATACTTCTTGTAGAGGAGAATCCAGTGCCACCAAACCACCACGTTCACTTAGAAATTGTCCTTCCAGTTCGATATGATCAGTTTCAGCGCAACTGAAACCAAAAAGTCAAACAGTAACCTATCATGCGCTGTGGAGAGAAATGAGATACAAGTGGATTTCCAGATTACATATTTGGGTAAAAAAAGGTTCGTGAAAACCAAAAATGTCTTCCAATTTCCCCCATACATCTGACCAAAAGGTGACAAGATGAGAACATCCCAAGAGATGCACAAGAGTACCAGTTTTGGTTTTACATGACTAACACAAATCACAGCTAGAGGACCCAGTCAATTTACTTTTCCTAGGCGTCCAAAGGGCCCTATGATACATAAAATAGAGAGATTGTGTGATCGCAGCTGACAAGGAAGCCCGAGGGCCGTGCGACCAAACACAAGCAGTTGTAGTCTTTGAGATTCCGGAATCTTGCTACTTTTTGGGATTCTGCACGGAATCCTGCTACTCTTTGGGATTCCAGAATCTTGCTACTTTGGGAGTCTGCATGGAATCTTGCTACTCTTTGGGATTCCAGAACCTTGCTACTCTTTGGGATTCCGGAACCTTGCTACTCTTTGGGATTCTGCATGGAATGTTGCTACTCTTGTTTGTCTGCCTTGATTAGATTGAAAGCTTTGTCGAGCAGGGACTGTCTCTTACATGTTCAAGAGCACAGCGCTGCATATGTCTAGTAGCGCTATAGAAATGATAAGTAGTAGTAGTAGTACTTAGGTGGTTAAGTGCTGAATATCACTTTTAACCAGGCAAGGGATAGTCAGCCACACAAACCCAGATATTCAATGCCCATGCTCGGAAATGGCCCAGCATTGAATACCCGAACAAAATGCTGAAACCGGCCAAAAAACATTGACTACCACTGACTGAATATTTAGCCTTCTGTTTCTGTCTCCTGCCCCATTTCACCTTTCTGAAACACATTGGGCCAGGTTCACTAAATGGAGTCTAAAATATAGGTGCATTGAAATAACACACATAGCGCTGTTCTAGAAACCACATCTACAGTAAGCTGCAGTTTATAGAATAACACATAGGCCGGGGGAATGCGCCTACATTTAGTCCCGACCATTTTTGCCATTAAAAACCTGGTGAAAATACCCGCACCTAATTGTAGGTGCGCTCCTCCGAATTCTATAACAGCGTGTGTAAATTTTAGTAATGCCCCCGACACACTCATACTCCTCCTATGGCTGCGCCCCCTCTTCAGCTACACACATTAGAATTTACGCACACTTCTTTTTAGTATACACCCAAAAAGAAGCACACATAAATTCCAATTATTGCCAATTAGTGATGATAATTGGTTGTTATCGGCCAGTTGTCATCACTGATGGGGCCGTGACTCAATTGAGTAGCCCATATGGGGGTCCTTTTACTAAGGTGTGCTGAAAAATGACCTGCGCTGGTGTAGGCATGTATATTGGACGTGTGCAGGTCCATATTTCTGCGTACCTGCAAAAAAGGCCTTTTTTTGGCCAAAAATGGATATGCGGCAAAATAAAAATCAGCGTGCGTCCATTTTGAGCCTGAGACCTTACCGCCACCCATTGACTTAGCAGTAAGGTCTCACGCGCATGGGCGTTGCTACGTGGGGCATAGGCCCCCCGTAGATTTGGCCCGGGCTCCCACCAACCCCTTTGACTCTCCCCCACCGCCACCAGCCGAAGTCCTCTTCTCAGGTGTAGCCACGTTGCTGATCTGCAAGGGCAGGCTTCTGTTTATGTGAGTCTGATGGCAGTGGCAAGGGAGGGTTAGCGGCAGCGGGAAGAGGTGGTCGAAAGGGTTGGCATTGGGGGGGGTCAAAGGTGGTGGTGGTGGCGGCAGGGGGGGTCAAAATGACGGCTGGGGGTTAAAGATGGCGAGGAGGTTGGCGGCGCCGGGGGGAAGCTAAAATGTGCCCTCTCACCTCAGGGCTCTGGACCTCCCTCCCGCCGAAGTCTGGCTATGCCCCTGCTCACGCATTAACCGGGTGGTAATTGTCAGCGCATGTACACTACCGATTACCACCCAGTTAGCGCCACATGGTAGAAAATAGAAGTTATTTTCTGCCGCGTGTTTTGGATGCATGTCAAAATTAGAATTACCGCCCTAGGCACACGGTAGCCGGGCAGTAGTTCTAATTTGATGCACATTGTACGCGCATAGGCACCTATGCGTCTTAGTAAAAGGGCCCCATAAATTAGCCGCATGTACAATTTAACGTACGCTACTTACCGTGCCTTGGAGTGGAGGAGTAGCCTAGCGGTTAGCACAGTGGACTTTGATCCTGGGGAACTGAGTTCAATTCCCACTGCAGCTCCTTGTGACTCTGGACAAGTCACTTAACCCTCCATTGCCCCTGGTACAAAATAAGTACCTGAATATATGTAAACCGCTTTGAATGTAGTTGCAAAAACCTCAGAAAGGCAGCATATCAAGTCCCATTTCCCTATTTGAGATTCTACATGGATTGTTGCTGTTGCTACTATTTGAGATTCTGGAATGTTGCTACTATTTGAAGATTCTACATGGAATGTTGCAAGTGGAGGAGTAGCCTAGTGGTTAGTGCAGTGGACTTTGATCCTGGGGAACTGGGTTTAATTCCCACTGCAGCTCCTTGTGACTCTGGGCAAGTCACTTAACCCTTCATTGCCCCTGGTACAAAATAAGTACCTGAATATATGTCAACCGCTTTGAATGTAGTTGCAGAAAACCTCAGAAAGGCAGTATATCAAGTCCCATTTCCCTTATATAGAATCTGACCTATTACCCCTATTCTGTCCCATCCTTTTATGTAAAATTCTTTAACTCTTTGAAACCAAACCCCACCGTGCAGAGAAGCCAACTTTTCAAAGTAATTGTAGGTGTTAAATCCAACAACCAAAAAAATACCCTTCTGTATGCAGTGAAGGAACTTGCTCAATATCAGACGTGCTCTACACAGCTCTGGCTCCCATGCACCATAGTAACCTAACCTATAATTTACTTTCTCATTACTGTATCTCTAGCTCATTCAGCACTGGCTGGATGAAGGAAACAGAGTTCTCGAAATAAAAAGGTGTCATCCACAGCTTGTTTGTTGATCTCATTGTAAGGTTTCAACGTGATAAAATATTTATACAGTCACATCTACAAGAAGAATTGCAAGATGAAATAAATCGGGCTCTCTGGCATCTGGAACATAGATAATGAGAGGCGATAGCTAGCATGCTTAACTAGCCTGACCGTTTCCTCCTTTCTTACTTCAGAAGAGCTCAACCCTGGTGCTCAAGAGATCAAGGCTGGGGAAGGGGCTCAAAAGCTGGTCTTCAGCCTATACCTCCTTTAGCTTCAGGCAGGTCTGGGGCTCCCTGTGGTATGAGGTCCCAGGGCAATTGCCCTGTTTGTCACCCCCTAACCCCAGCCCTGCAAGAGATAATCAGAATTTTTTTTTTCTGGGTAACCAAGCTATGCAAATTAATGTGAAGAAACAGAAAGTTGCACATAGGGGAAAGTAATCCTTACCCTAGGGATGAGCAGTATTTATACTCAGAGAACTGCAACATTATGTAATGTCAGAACCGGAAACACACAGAACTCCATAAACCTGTGATAAATAAATAAATACATACATAAATAAATAAATACATAAAAATTGAGCTCAAAATATTCGAAACAAACTGCTGGAGTGGCCATTTTGAAAGTATTTGCAAAATACAGTATTTAAAATGGCCACAATTCTGGTTAATGACACTTACTTCCCATGGAGAAAAACTCACAGTTTCACCCCCCCCCCCCCCCCCCATTGGATCTCATTTATTCAAAAGGGTCAGTCAATTGTTAATACACACTGTAGCTTCTATATGTAACATAAAAGTTTCCACATATAGGTTCAGACTCCAAATATCACTGAAGTAAAAAATCAATTTATCTTCAATGCTATTGAAATATTTTTGAACTAGTGTGCACTGTTTTGTGTAAAGACTGCATGTTCTTCACATCACAAAACACTGCATACTATAGGAAAATAATGTGCACGCTTCATAAAACAATGCACATTAGTTGGAAAATAATGTGCACTCTCCACAAAACAGTGATCACTAGTGGAAAATAATGTGCACTCTTCAGAAAATAGTGCATACGAGTGGAAAAAAATCTGAACTCTTTACAAAAATATGCACACTAGGGGAAAATAATGTGCACTCTTCACAAAACAGTGCACACTAGGAGAATATATTGTGCACTGTTCACAAAACTGCACTCTAGTAGAAAATAATGTGCACTTTTCACAAATCAGTGCACACTATTTGAAAATAATCTGCACGCTTCACAAAATGGTGTACACTAGTGGAAATTAATCTGCATGCTTCACAAAACTGTGCACATTAGAGGAAAATAATGTGCACTCTACATGAAACAGTGCACACTAGTGAAAAATTATGTACACTCTTCACAAAATAGTGCACACTAGGGGAATATAATGTGCACTATTCACAAAACAGTGCACTCTAATGGAAAATAATGTGCACTCTTCACAAAACAATGCACACTAGTGGAAATTAATGTGCACTCTTCACAAAACAGTGCACACTAATGGAAAATAATGTGCAGTGTTCACAAAGTATGCATTCCTTCTGAAAGTGCACCCTATTTACAATATTGTCCCCAAAATGAGAAATAAAAGAAAAACAAAACAAAATGAAAAGTTTGTTAAATAATACAGGAATCTAAACAAAACCAAAGTTTTAGACTACAGACTCCTAATTTATACATGTAAGTAGCAATATTCTTTCACTAAGGGGGGGGGGACTTATCAATATGGACTACTGTTAAGACATGTTAATTTACTGCTAATCACATTTATTAGAAACTAGGAGGCTCTTTTACTAAGCTTGTGGTAAAAGCTAGGTGTAACGCAGGTTAATGTGAGACTTTCCCCTGCGCTAAGTCCAGATTGACTCTGCTCTGTTTTTAGAGCATTTTCCTTTTTTTTAATTGCAGGTTATGTGCTAATGCCCCCATTATTTATTTTCTTTTATTTGATTTACTGCCAGTCACCATGTGGCAGCGTGGTACCTGCAAAAGATTAGCATGGAAGCACTTACTGCCTCCTATTAAAGAGACACTAAGTGTTTCTGTGTTAACTCTGCGCTATCTGGTTAGCACACGCTAATCAGAACAGTGTATGCTGGATAATGAGGGAATGACGTGCCCCCTCCAAAAATATTTATTTAAAAATTGGTAAAGCAGAGGTTAGCGTGTGCAAGCATCCCAATATCACAAAACATTTTAAAACATTTCTGCGGATATTGCAGGAAGGCCTTAGGAAATTGGAAGACTGGGCATCCAGATGGCAGATGAAATTTAATGTGGGCAAATGCAAGGTGATGCACATTGGAAAGAATAATCTGAATCACAGTTACCTGAAGCTAGGGTCCGCCTTGGGGGTCAGCGCTCAAGAAAAAGATCTGGGTGTTGTTGTAGATAATATGTTGAAATCTGCTCAGTGTGCGGCATTGGCAAAAAAAGCAAACAGGATGCTAGGAATTATTAGGAAAGGAATGGTGAATAAGACCGAAAATAATAAAATGCCTTTGTATTGCTCCATGGTGCATCTGCACCTTGAGTATTGTGTTCAGTTCTGGTTGCTGTATCTCAAAAAAGATATAGCAGAATTAGAAAAGAAAGAGGTTAGGGCTCTTCAGCTTGGAAAAGAGACGGATGAGGGGAGATATGATTGAGGTCTACAAATTCCTGAGTGGTGTAGAATGAGTAGAAGTAAATCAATTTTTTACTCGCTCTAAAAGTACAAAGACTAGGGGACACTCAAGGAAGTTACATGGCAATACTTTTAAAACAAATAGGAGGAAATATTTTTTCACTCAATGAATAGTTAAGCTCTGGAACTCTTTGCCGGAGGAGGTGGTAGCACGGTTAGCGTATCTGGGTTTAAAAAAGATTTGGATAAGTTCCTGGAGGAAAAGTCCATAGTCTGCTATTGAGACAGACATGGGAAGCAACTGCTTGCCCTGGGATTTATAGTATGGAGTGTTGTCACGATTTGGGTTTCCTGCCAGATACTTGTGACCTGGCTTGGCCACTGTTTAGAAAACAGGATACTGGGCTAGATGGACCACTGGTCTGACCCAGTATGGCTACTCTTATGTTCCCTTGATTAGACCTAACATATGATTATGTTTTACCCGTGTCACCTGTTTCTGGCTTCTTCAGGAACTTGTGCCGCTTGTCATCACCATGGGGATTTCTAAAGATTAGAAATATATTTAGAACTAGCAGTATGTTAACAGGAAATTATAACACAAAGCTTTGTGAGTTAGAAGGATTTTCCCCTGTACTAACAACATTTTCTAATCTTTAGAAATTCCCATGGTGATGACAAGCAGCACAACTTCCTGAAGAAGCCAGAAACGGTGGCCCTGTTGAACGTTAAGTGCTGTCATTTCAATACTTTGGCAATTTTGACCACTTTGTTGTATTTGAATATAGAAGATTTTTTTGATGCACGTTAAGTGCTGGCACATAAAAAGTAAAAAAAAAAAAAAAACCAAGGAGTTTTGGTCCCTATGATAAAAACTTGACATTGACTTAAATCTCATGCCGGTCACAACCAAGGATTTTTAAATCCAGATGTTTTTTTGAGGAATCTTTCTCCTGTTATTAAGTGAAAAAAAATCCTTTAGTAGCTTGATAGTGGCTAGTGTTATCAAGTATTAGTATTGATAGCCCAGTGGTAGTCGCCATGTGCTGCACAGTTACTACCAGGGTAGCGTGGGAGTAGCTTAATGGCTAGTGCAGCAGGCTGTGATCCTGGCAAGCTGGGTTCAATTCCTACTGCAGCTCCTTGTGACCTTGGGCAAGTCACTTAACCCTGCATTGCCCCAGATACAAAAAACTTGGATTGTGAGTCCCCTAGGGCAGGGGCGTAGCCAGACTTCGGCGGGAGGGGGGGGCAGAGCCTGAGGTGAGGGGGCACATTTTAGCCCGCCCCTGGCGCCGTGGACCCCCTGACCCCCCTTCCCACCCCCGCCAACCCTCCCTCGAGTCCGTCGCTGCAGTCAGATACCTGTGCTGGTGGGGGTCCCCAACCCCCGCCAGCACAGCTACCCACGGCAGCGGGTTGGCGGCAGGGGGAAGGGGGGTCAAAAGGGTCAGTGGCAGCGGGGGGGGGGCAGGGCCAGATCTGGGGGCCCAGGCCCCTGTGGCCCCCCGTAGCTATGCCTCTGCCCTAGGGACAGGGAAAGTACCTGTATATAATGTGTACAGCACTGCATATGTCTAGCAGTGCTATAGAAATGAGTAGTAGTAAGCGGGTGGCAGTAAAGGCTCCCCTGGGAAATGGGCACAGAGCACGTGGTTCACTTACCACAGGGCCATGTCCCTTTTAAAAAAAGCTTTATACCCACTGCAGTAAAAGGGGTCCTACACACGCAGCAAATCCACACGCCAATGCTGGCACAGGCCCTCTTACAGCAGCTTGGTAAAAGAGGCCTTAAGTTTGGTGGCCAAACTGGGCCGTCCAAATAGCAGGTCCTATCTTTGGCCACTATAAACTCAACTGGCCAGCGCTGAATATTGACTTGGTTGGTTAATTTTAAACCGGACAAAAAAAAACCCCAGATATTCAATGCCGGTCACCGGAAATGACCCAGCATTGAATATCCGGCTCAGCATCGATCGCCTGCCTCCCACGATCTGAATATCGGCCCACTTTGTCTTTTTATAAGACAAGGAGTCCTTGCTTTGCCTGTTTTTTGATTGTGTTGACTGTAATTTGGTTTGTGGGGGAGGGGGGATATTATTGTTTCCCGATTTCTCCAAGTGGACATAAAACAGGAGGAAGACATTCTTGATTTATCATCAATATGTCTTGATTTATCATCAACATGTCTTGGCTCCGGGAGCCAAGTTTCAACTTAGGTACCTTGTAAATGTGTCATTATCTCAGATAGAGTTACATTTGTTTTTTATGACTCCCTCACAATTGTGTTTTTTTCTTCTCAAAGGTAGAGGTGTTACTGTTGCTAAAATATTGGATCCTTCATCATCTTGAAATGGAACTTTTATTGCTTTGGTGGACTTTGGCTATTTTCTACCGTTCTTGTTGAAATTTTTCTTATTTACTGGCTTCCTATGGTTTATGGTTTCTTGAATCTCTCAGCAGTGTGATCTATTATATTGACTTTAAATTTTGTATATATTTTCACCATTACCATATATCTATTTATTACTATGATGTACTCAATTTTTCTTTTTCAAAGTTGTATCTTTGATTTTTTTTCTTTGGGCCCTGTTTACTAAGCCTCGCTAGAGGCACGATAGCGTTTTTAGCGTGTGCTAAAAATTAGCGAGTGCTAAGGCTAAAGACACTCATAGGAATATATAGGCATCTCTAGTGTTTAGCGCAAGCTAATTTTAGTATACACTAAAAACGATAGCACACTTTAGTAAACAGGGCCCTTTATTCAGTCAAGGTGTAATTAAACTCTGGAATTCGTTGCCAGAGAATGTGGTAAAGGCGGTTAGCTTAGTGGAGTTTAAAAATGTTTGGATGGCTTCCTAAAGGAAAAGTCCATAGACCGTTATTAAATGGACTTGGGGAAAATCCACTATTTCTGGGATAAGCAGTATAAAATGTTTTGTACTTTTTTGGGATCTTGCCAGGTATTTGTGACCTGGATTGGCCACTGTTGTACAGTATATATAAGTGAAACATCACAGAATTCCAATGACAGTCTCACAGGAAGAGGGTGGGGTAGGTTAGGTGAGAAACAGAGGGGTCCTTTTACTAAGATGCGCTGAAAAATGGCTTGCAGTAGTGTAGGCGCGGGTTGTGGGCATGCGCTGATCCATTTTTGAGTACGCCTGTAAAAAAATGCCTTTTTTGCCAAAAATGAACGTGCGGCAAAATCAAAATTGCAGCGCGTCCATTTTGGGTCTGAGACCTTACCACCAGCCATTGACCTAGTGGTAAAGAATCCAGGCGGTAATGACCTACGTGCATCAAATGCCACTTGGCACGCATCCATTACGTGCGCCCGAAATTAAAAAAATATTTTTCAGATGCACATATCGGACACACGCCAAAAATGAAAATACCGCAAGAGCCATGCAGAAGTCGGGTGGTAACTCCATTTTGGCGCATGGAGGGCATGCGTAGACGCTTACACTGCTTAGTAAAAGGGCCCCAGAGAGAATTGGGTGGATGCAGTGTCGTAGCAATGGCGGCTGCCACCCGGGACAATTCACCGCTATGCACCCCCCCCGGGTGCAGCACGACACCCCCCTCAGCAGCGCATCAACACCCCCCCCCTCGGCGCATCGATACCCCCCCCCCCCTGGGAGTGCACTTACCTGCTGGGAGCTGCGTCGGTTCCGCTGGTTCCCTGCTCTCTCTGCCCCAGAACAGGAAGTAACCTGTTCCGGGGCAGAGGGAGCAGGGAACTAGCGGAGCCGACACCCCCCACCCCCAGCCAGCGGCGTGCACCCGGGGCGGACCGCCCCTCCCGCCTCCCCTTCCTACGCCACTGGGTGGATGCGAGACAGGGAGATATGCATGGTGATAAGAGGGTGACAAAGCAGTAGAATTTTATGGTTTATAATGGGCTAGAAAAGTGAAAAGTAAATAGGATAAAAAGAAGGGCAAAAGTCCTTCCTCTCATCTGATATCTTTATCTGCTAAGACCACTCTTCCTGCAGCCTCTGATATCATTTCATAGGGCACCTGCTCCTGTGCGGAGCCAGCAAAACTAGTTTTAGACTAACTTCCTCAAGTGGCAAAGTTCAGTTCAGTCCCTAAAAGGCAATTGCTTACCAGCTGGGTGTAGACAGAACATGAGCCTCCACAGTTCAAGCTGTCTTGAAGTTTATTATCTGTCAACAACATGAACTGAGATGAGATCTGAGTTTGTCTTTCCAACACGTAAATGTTAGGTAAAATCCCCAAACAAATCAGAAAACACTGATTTGCAAAGACTGGGTAGCGATGTGCATGGCCCCCAAAATATAAGAACATAAGCATTGCCATACTGGGACAGAGCAAAGGTCCATCAAGCCCAGTATCCTGTTTCCAACAGTGGCCAAGCCAGGTTACAAATACCTGGCAAGATCCCAGAAGAGTAAAACAGATTTTATGCTGCTAACCTTAGAAATAAGTAATGGACTTTCTCAAGTCCATCTTAATAATGACTTATGGACTTTTCTTTTTGGACAGTATCCAAAAACCCTGCTAAGCTAACTGCTTTTACCACATTCTCTGGCAATGAATTTCCAGAGTTTAATTACATGTTGAGTGAAGAAATATTTTCTTTGGTTTGTTGTAAATTTACTACTTAGTAGTTTCATTGCGTGCCCTGTAGTCCTAGTATTTTTGTATTTTTGGCTGATCTGCAAGGCTTCGTTCTGTTTCTTTGAGTCTGCGTCAGACTCACAGAAACAGAACAAAGCCTTGTGCCGGAACAAGAGGACCTCGGCTGGCGGGGGGTTGGGGTCCCCTACCAGCAAAGCTAGGTAATGGCGACAGTGGGGGATGGTTGGCGGCGGAAGAGGGGTCGAGACTCTTGGCAGGGTCGTCGGCGTGGGGGGGGGTCAAAGTTGTTGGCGGCTGCGGCGGGGGAGTCAGCAATGGTGGGGGGGAGGGGTCGGCGGCACCAGGGGGGCTAAAATGTGCCCCCTCACCTCGGGCTCTGGACCCCCCTCCCGCAAAGTCTGGCTACGCCCCTGGTATTCTATAAGCAGACCTATGATGCACCCAAGCCCCTCCCCTATGGACGGCCCCTAACAATTCCATGCTGAGCCAGATTTGCTCGTAAGTATAGAATAGTGACTAGGCACCCTACTGCCTTTTACACTTGTGAGTGTACACTTACCCACTTGAACAGCAGTAATCTATAAATGTAAGCATGCAAATTGGGACGGTTTTCAGAGGGATTTGGCTGCTGAATGGCCAAAGTATAACTTTACTATCAATAGAATCTCAAAAATTGTACAAATCACTGACGAGCCCCACACTGTCCGTATAATTGTGAGCCAGTTTAGTAGGGCTGCTGTTAGACATTCAGGGGCCCAGGGCAGAAACCAGGGAGGGGAGCTCAAAAGCTGGCCTTCAGCCTACCCCTCCTTTAGCTTGAGGCAGGTTTGGGTTCCCTACGATATAGGGGCCCAGGGCAATAGCCCTGTTTGCCACCTACTAACGCTGGTCCTGAGTTTAGGGGGATCACATGAGGTCAAGAAACAATACAATTAGCTGCTATAAAGGGGCAGCTCGACTATTAGGCTCCTCCTTCCCCTGTTCTTGTCCTATGGCTGATGTCAGACGCCAGCACTTTATCAGCTGAGCTCTTCCTGGACTCCATGCTTCGGCTTCTACTTTGGTAGGTGTTACTTGCTCAGTAGTTTGCTTCTTCTCTACTTTGTCCCTCGTTGCTGACTTTGCCTGTACCTGGATCACTCTCTTGCCTGCTGCCTGTCTGGCCGTCACGTTCACCACCCCACTTCCTGCTCCATCTCGTAAGCCCTGCAGGCCGCCCGCACCTAGGGGCTCAACCTCTGGGGAACGGCGGTCAGCCCAGGTGAAACCCAGGGTTGTCCAGCCGCCAAGCAGAACCTGGTCCGAGTACCGGGCTCAACAGCACTCTACTTGGTACAAGAACTCACAAGTCTGACACAGACCTTTTTTAAACTCAGATATGCTAACCGCTGTTACTGAGTTTACATAGTTTGTTGAGTGAAAAAATATTTCTTCCTATTTGTTTTAAAAGTATTACCAATGTATTTTCATTGAGTGTCCCCTAGCCTTTGTACTTTTTGAAAGAGTAAAAAAATCGATTTACTTTTACCTGTTCTATCATATCCCCCCTCAGTCGTTTCTTTTCCAAGCTGAAGAGCCCTTAATCTCTTTAGCCTTTCCTCATATGTGAGGAGTTCCATCCCCTTAATCATTTTGGTCGCTCTTCTTTGAACCTTTTCTAATTCCGCTCTATCTTTTTTGAGATACGGTTATCCCTGAACAGGCTATTTAACCAGCCAGGAGCCATTTCTGACTGGTTAAATCGTGTTGAATATCAACCCCTTTGTTCTTATGGAAGATTCGGCTAGGGTACCTATTACAATACACTTGTATGGGCGCTGTTCCAATTTTAGGCAGTCCAGGATACTGGCAAACTCGATTTGCAAAAATACATGCAATTCCTCTAGATCACAGACTTAGGGTTGCAGGCTGCAAAGTGGTCCAAAATAAGAGTGCAGGTACACAGTCCTTTATATGAAATTCCAAAAAAGCGAAAAGCTCCAAAAGCCAAAATTTTACCCGATTAAAGAGAGGCTGCCCCTGTTACTAAGCCGCGTTATTGGCGCTTTAACGTTTTTAATGTGCATTAAACATGTATGTGCGTTAACAGTGTAGGCACCTACAATATCCCTATACGTTCACGCTAATTGTAGGTGCTTTAAAAACGCTAACGCACTTTAGTAAACAGGACGTCAGACTCACAGAAACAGAAGCCTGCCCTTGCAGATCAGCAACGCGGCCGCACCAGAGAAGAGGACTTTGGCTGGCGGGGGTTGGGGACCCCCGCCAGCAAAGGTACCCGAAGGCGGCGGCGGGGAAGGGTTGGCGGCGGGGGGAACAGGGAGTCGAAAGGATTGGCGCTGGGGGGGGATCAAAGGTGGTGGTGGCAGCGGAGAGGTCAAAAATGGCGGGGGGGGGGGGGGTCGGCGGCGCCAAGAGGGGCTAAAATGTGACCCCTCACCTCAGGCTCTGGACCCCCCTCCCGCCGGTCTGGCTACGCCCCTGATGAAGACTACTAACCATTTTAGTAGTCGCAACTCCATCCTGTTTATATATTTTTGAAGGTATGGTCTCCAGAACTGTGCACAATATTCTAAATGAGGTCTCACTAGAGTCATACAGCAGCAGCATGTATATAATGAACCTTACTAGGCCCTTCCAAAATCAGGCTGACAGCTTCAGGCCTCTGAACCTGTTTTTGGAAGGGCCTAGTAAGGTTCATTATATACAAGCATCACCTCCTTTTTCCTGTTGACCATTCCTTTCCCTATGATGTCAGACTGAGTCCACATAAAGCCACTGTATTTCTTTAGATTTCCCCCCCCCCCCCCCCAAAAAAAAAAAAATGAGGAGAGTACTCCTGCTTCTCTGGCTTTATTCTCCTGGGGAAGAACTTTCTTCATGCAGGGGACCATAGGAGCCAACTTTCAAAATGATTGGGGGGGGGGGGGGGGGGAGTGCTACACTCAGCACATGTGAATGATGCCCTTGAAGTTTGCTCAATATTAGGGGTGCTCAAGTACCCATAGAGCTGGCACCTATGCAGGGGACCCTACACCAGTGGCATATCTATGGGTGGGCCTGGGTGAGCACAGGCCCACCCATTGGTGGCTCAGGCCCACCCAGCGGCAGCACCACACTGCTCTCTCCCCTCTTTCCTCCACAGCATCCCAGCATCTGCTCTTCTGTCTCTGAACCCCATCCTTCCTCAGTGTACCGTACAGGCGTCTTCGGCGCCTGCAGCAATTCATTCTCGCTGCTTGCGCCAGCCCCACAGGAAAGAGGCGATGACGTCAGTGAAGACAGGACACAGGCACGCAGCAGATGGAAGCCTGCAGGGCTGGCGCAGGCAGCAAGAATGAATTGCTGCAGGCACCAAGGATGCCTGTGGTACACTGGGGAAGGACGGGGCTCAGAGACAGAAACAGACACGGGACACTGCAGAGAAGAGAAGGGGAGATGCAGGGTAGGTGGAAAAAATCAGTAGTTTTAAAAATATCTCTGGGAAGGGCCCATCCAAGTTACCTCTGGGCCCATCCAAAATACTTAGTCTGGCTACGCCCAGTGGTGTGCTGGAGCAGGCTCTCACAGGCTCGCAAGAGCCGGTTGTTAAGTTTTTAAGAATTTTGGGAGCCGGTTGTTAAAGTAGGGCCCTCCATGGCTACTTTAACAACTGGCTCCCAAAATGTGGGCTTGGGCCCCCTGCTGAATTCTCTTTTACTTTGCTGGTGGGGATGCTGAGCCCTGCCAGCCAAGTAAATAGACTAATGCTGCTCCCCACTCCTCGTTTCCAGCTCTGAGCAGCAGGCTGGGACTTCTCCAGCATGTGTGAGAAGTTTCAGCATGCTGCCCAGAGCAAGACGTTGGGAGTGGTGGCAGTCCATTTATTGGTTGCCAGCAAAGGTATGCCTAGCGTGCCCGCACGAAGGGAGGGAGGAGAGAGAGGCAAGTGTTGCTCCCTCCCCCCCCCCCCCCAGCCACCCCTGGCCCTTCCAACTGCAGAGCTGGCTACATCCGGAGAAAGAGCCTGTTGTTAAAAATTTACCAGCACACCCCTGGCTACGCCTCTACCCTACACTCCCCCTTCTGACCCCTGGTGGCATGTCATGAATCCAGAGGACTGAATTGGCCTGGTCCAATCTCTGTGTGAGGGACCAGATTTAATTAAGTAGGCAAGGCACCTTAGAAGTCTGTTGTGCTGTCTGAGACTCTGATTTATCTTGATTATATGAAATTGTCAGAGCTAGACTCGTACTGCAAGTGTAAGAATTGTTCCCATAAAAACAATCATTCATCTCTGACTTTTCAGGCCTGATGGGATTTTATGAAGTAAAGCATGTCAACAGAATCGGCATTGGAAGCTTGTAACCTCGGTATATATTTAATCAAATGCCTGCTTTTAGTTTATTGAAGCAAGCTACTCTCAGCCTAGGTTCCAAAGAGTTATGCAGGTAGCAAGCTTCCCTGGGAATCGGGTTTAGTAAGGAAGCACTCTGATGTTGCTGAAGGGTGACTTCTAATACCTTAGAGTGATTAGTGTCCTTGGGTAGCTGACTTAGATTTATAACTCCGGCGAAGGCAGTTAACTCTCGTTAGGAATATCAAGTGAGGGCAAAATATATCACTGGTATGACAGCTAAGGAAGTCATTGCGCCTGAGTCAGGAAGCAGCTACATGTTTATAGTGTCGCATGAGTTCATGCATGAAGACATCTGAGTGAGAAAACAAGGTGGACTAGTAAGTGTGCTTTTTATTTTTGTTACATTTGTACCCTGCGCTTTCCCACTCATGGCAGGCTCAATGCAGCTTACATGGGGCAATGAAGGGTTAAGTGACTTGCCCAGAGTCACAAGGAGCTGCCTGTGCCAGAATTGAACTCAGTTCCTCAGGACCAAAATCCACCACCCTAACCACTAGGCCACTCCTCCTTTTTATAATGTATACCTTTTCTCTTAGAACCACTGCTGTTGGAATGACTCTTGCCTTCATTCCATCTTTCCCATTTTTCTTTCTGGTGGTTTTATTTATTTGTTACATTTGTATCCCACATTTTCCCACCTATTTGCAGGCTCAATGTGGCTTACATAATACCATTGTGGCATTCGCCAGTTCCGGTATGAACAAATACAAGGTGTTAGTGTGGTAGGATTGGGTTCATGTAAGGTAGGTATAATGGGGAATTTAAGGAGAAAAAGGGAAGTTGAGATGTGTCCATTCCGATCTTTGGTTTTATTGTGTTGCAGGTACTCAGGCTTTTATGTTGGGTTGGTGGGATATGCTTTTCTGAACAGGTGTGTTTTTAGTTCTTTCCGGAAATTTAGGTGGTCGTACAACGTGCAGGACGTCAGACTCAGTCAGAAGAAACCAAACGAAGGAAGAAGACTTCGGCTGGCAGGGGTTGGGGTCCCCCACCAGCAAAGTTAGCAGGCGGCGGGTTGGCGGCGGGAAGGGAGTTGAGAGGGTCGCCGGCAGGGGGGGTCCAGGCCCAAATCTACGGGGGCCCAGGCCCCCGTGGTCCCATAGCAGCTACGCCCCTGCCCTCAGCATGCACCATTTCCGGCACTACCAAACTATTTTCTATTTCTATAGCGCTGGTGCTTACCCGGCGGTAATCAGGCAGTGCCGCACACTGCCCAGTTACTGCTGGGTTAGTGCGGGAGCCCTTACCGCCACCTCAATGGGTGGCGGTAAGGGCTCCCCCCGAAATGGCTGCATGGCCAGTGGTTCACTTACCGCACAGCCACTTCTTCCCCCCCCAAATGGCCAGCCTTTTACCCACTGCTGTAAAAGGGGGCCTCAGCGCACATCAAAAACAGGCGTTGACGCTAGCGCAGGCCCCCTTTTACCACAGCTTAGACTGTAAGCACTCCAGGGACAGAAAATATCTTGTGTACCTAAAAGTAACTCGCTCTGAGCTAGTATTGAAAAAGTATGAGCTAAAATGAAGTAAGCCCAAAGAGGTTGATATTTAAAGCAATTTAATCAGTCAGAACTAGCTCCTGGTTGGTTAAATCGCTTGTTTACTGGCTAGTGCCGCTGAATATCACCACAGACCACTAAACTCAAAGCTGGCTATTTTGTGGGCAGTCTGTGGGCGGAGTCAGTACTTAAGCAGTTGTGCCGATATTTTAACACTTAATTGTCTAAGTTAAGCAGCCATATCGTACTGCATAAAACACAGTCCTATCTTTATGCAGTGTCGCGAATATCACACTTAACCACATAAGAGATTTTATTTATTTTAAAATTTTATATACCACCTACAACTAGGTTAGTTTCCATAAAAACATTCATAATAAAATAAAAACATAACAGCATCATTTAACAGAAAAAAAAGGTCAGGTCAAGTCTAGAGATAGTGAAAAATTACAAACAGTTGTGTTTTCAATAGCTTTTGAAACCGTGTAAAACTACCACAGAGAGGAAGCTGACCAGATAGTGCGTTCCATAAAGGAATTCCGGCCGGAACAAAAGCTGTAGCTCGTGTGTTCACATGGCGCAGCCGCACCACTACATAGTTGAAAGCCTCATAGCATTGACTATCTGGGAATAACACCGGCAGTAGCTAAAAAAACAAACCCCAGTCACTGCCACCTGCTGAATATTGACCTCATAGTTTACAGGAATGTGTACTGAACATTTTTTTTGTTTCTTTGGGTTTTTTTTATTTATTTATTTTTTTTATTTTATTTAACACATTTATACCCCACATTTTCCCACTAGTTGCAGGCTCAATGTGGCTTACACAATAACATGGGTAGGCTACAGTTCAGTATAATATCATTAAACAATGTCATAGTAAAAAAATTAATCGTAAACGTATCGTCTAAGACAACAAAGATAATAAAAGATGATGGGAAAACATTAGGGTCCATAAATTTTGCTGAACAGATAAGAAAGAAACTAAGTAACGTCTGGATGGTACGCCTTCTTGAACAGGGTGGTCTTCAATAATTTCCTGAAGTTTAGATGATTCTGAGTTGATTTTAAGAGTTTTCTGTTGTTTGTTGTTATACTTAATTTATTTAAAACAGCCTCCTGCCAAATTTCAGTACAGCAAATCTCACTGATCTTGCCTGATTTGGGCCCCTGCCCTTTTTCTAACCCCGTGTATAGGTTCAAAGATCCCCAACTGCTTCTGTCGCCACTGGGCCTGTATTTCCACATAGCACTGGCCAACTAAATTAGTGTAGGCCTTAGCTCAGCCAGTGCCGTTTTGAAGTAAGGACCTGGAAGGGCAAAAGTAACTGGAGAACTTTGAACCTACAGATGGGATAAGAAGCACAGAAGGAGGGCCAAGATGGCTGTGTGCAAGCCCAGTGGACTGGTGAAGGGATGTGGTCCCTCTTCCCAAAAGTGGAAGTCAGGAGGAGGTTGAGAATACAGGCTGGTCGGTCTAACCTCTGTGGTGAGTAAATGAATGAAAATGCTGTTAAGACAGAAGATGGCACAGTTTCCGGAATCCAGTGGCTTTCAGGATCCCAGGCAGCCTGGTTTTATTAGAAGTAGGCCTTGCCAGATGAATCTAATTAATTTCTTTGACTGAGTGGTCAGAGAGTTGGATTGAGGAAGGGCACTAGATGTAATGTACTTAGATTTCAGCAAAGTCTATGACACAGTTTCACATAGATGACTCATAAGTAAAATAAGCACACTTGGAAGGGACTCTAAAGTGACTGACTGAGTTAGAAACTGGTTAGGTGAGAGGCAATAAATGGTAGTAGTAAATGGAGTGTAGGCCTACAGGAGTTCACTCTGAGGATAAAGACTCCACCAGCCGTGTGCAGCAGGGATTGGTCCTTGGACAAGTTCTTTTTAATGTTTTTGTAAGCAATATTGCAGGTCAGTGGCGTAGCCACAGGTGGGCCTGGGTGGGCTGGGGCCCACCCACTTAGGGCTCAGGCCCACCTAACAGTAGCACATGTTTAGTGGTAGCTGGTGGGGATCCCAAGCTCCGCCAGCTGAAAACTTCTCCCTGATGGTAACGAAAATGCTGCTCTCCATGATACTGGCAACTGCACATGCTCAGTTTTCAGCACATGCCTACTGCAGACTGCCAAGGTGGAGAGAAGCATTTTCCCACCAGCTGAGATATTTTTTTGGTGGGAAGGGGAGAACACTTGGTGCCCACCCACTTCTTGCCTAGGCCCACCCAAAATCTGCTGTCTGGCTACGCCCCTGTTGCAGGTGATACCAAAATCTGCAATAGAGAAGATACCCCTGACAGTATGGATAGCATGAGGCAGGATCTAGTGAAACTTGATGAATGGTCTAGAATTTAGCAGCTAAAATTTAATGTTAAAATATACAGGAACATGTAATTAAGCTGCAAAAACCCAGGGGAACGGTATTGTATAGGGGATGCAGAACTTCTATGCATGAAAGAAGAGTGAGACCTGGGGGTGATCATATCTGATGATCTTAAGATGGCCAAACAGGTAGAAAAGGCACAGACAAAAAGCCAGAAGAATCTTTGGTGCACACGGAGAGGCAGGAGCGTAGCCAGACTTTGGCAGGAGGGGGGTCCAGAGGTGAGGGGGCACATTTTAGTCCCCCCCCCGGCGCCGCTGACCCCCCCCCCCCCGCCATTGCCAACCACCTCTACCAACAATTTTGACCCCCTCCCACCGCCAACCCTCGCCCGCGGCCGCCGTCGCCTACCTTTGCTGGCGGGGGACCCCAACCCCTGCCAGCCGAGGTCCTCTTCTTCCGGCGCAAGGCTTCGTTCTGTTTCTGTCGTCCTGCACATACAACATGCAGGACGTCAGAAACAGAACGAAGCCTTGCGCCGGAAGAAGAGGACCTCGGCTGGCGGGGGTTGGGGTCCCCAGCCAGCAAAGGTAGGTGACGGCGACAGCGGGTTGGAGGCAGGAGGGGGGGGTTGAGAGGGTCATCGGCAGGGGGGTCCAGGGCCAAATCTACGGGGACCCAGGCCCCCATGGCCCCACTTAGCTACGCCACTGCGGAGAGGAATGGACAACAGAAAAAAGGAGGTGATAGTGCCTTCATGTAAGTCTATGGTGAGATTCCACTTAGAGCACTATGGGGTCCTTTTACTAAAGCTATGTAAGCGCCTATGCGTGCCCAATGCACATCAATTCAGAGATACCGCCTGGCTATCGCGTGGTCTGGGCAGTAATTCCGTTTTTTATGTGCATCGGAAAATATATTTTATTTTCTGGCGAGCGGCAAAAACCGGGAGGTAATCGGCATTGCACGTGCGCTGACCATTACCGCCCGGTTAATGCGTGAGACTTTACGGCTAAGTGAATGGGTGGTGGTAAGGTCTCAGACCTAAAATGGATGCACACCAATTTTGATTTTGGCGCACGTCCATTTACGGCAAAATTTTTTTATAAAAGGTCTTTTTTACAGGCACACTGAAAAATGGATCTGTGCGCGTCCAAAACACGCGACTACACTAGTGCAGCCCATTTTTCTGTGCACCTGAGTAAAAGTACCCCTATATCCAGTTCTGAAGATCGCACTTTCGAAAAGACATGAACAGCTGTAGATTTCTTGGTTCAGAGCTCTACGGCTGCAAATTCAAATCACATGAGCCCTGCATGAGAAAACAGTTATGTTATTATAGAACACTGCACAATCTGTCTTGTACATAGCGATAACGGGATGATTCAAGGAGATCAAATTAGGTATACTCAAGAAAGCTATTTCTCCTTGAGCTGGTTGATGCAGTAAAGCCATCGAGCTGAAGATCTCATGATCTGGGTTTCTCAGATCACTGAGGGAATACTTGGTTTCATATGATTTTAAATTTTACATCTGAAATCCCACAGCAGGAAGAGGTTGAGAGCAGGGCCGGTCAAACCTGGTAAGCGGGGTAAGCACCACAGGGGGGCGCCTGCCTTCAAGGGCGGCGCTGCGCCGCCATACCGCGCCGCCCTTGGGGGTTTAAATCTTTTATTTACCTCCGTCCCAGTGGCCACGTCATTTCAAAGACCTGCTCTTCTCTAGCCTTCCCTCCCTTTGTGAATTCGTTCCCGCAGAGTCCCACCTTCTGACGTCATTTCTTCAAGGGCAGGACTCTGCGGGAGCGAACTCATGAAGGGAGGAAAGGCTAGAGACAGGCAGGGCTTTGAAATGACGCAGCCGCTGGGACGGAGGTAAATTTAAAAAGACAAACCACGCATGGTGGCAAGAAGAAAAAGGGGGATGTTGGGGGGAGAAGAGGGTGGGCAGGTGGCCAGATATGGGAGGGGGATGGTGGCGAAGGAGAATCTCTGGACAGGGGCAGGGTGGGAGAAGAGAGAAAGGAGATGGGGGGGCCCCAACTGATAGTCTGCAGGGGGGCGCCAGAGACCCTAGGACTGGCCCTGGTTGAGAGTGTATGCAGAGACAGGGATATGCATTTAGTCTGAAGCAAAGCGAAAAGCACTAGGGATGTCCATTAGACAGTATTCATTCGGTTTGTTAGAGCACTTTACAAAATGTATTGCACATGAAATTAATTTAACTGGCATTAGCCTATCAAGTTTCATGCATTAAAATTTGCTAATGTGCATTAATACATTTTATGAAACCAAGGGCCCTGTTTACTAAGGTGCGCTAGCGTTTTTAGCACGTGCTAAAAAGTAGTATGAGCTAACGCTACAGACACCCATATATTCCTATAGGTGTCTCTAGCGTTAGCACGCACTAATTTAAAAACATTAGTGTGCCTATAGCACAGCTTAGTAAACCGGGCCCCAAATATTTGAAAAAACACCAGAAAATCAAGGAAGTTTCTGAAAATTCCAAAAACAAACTGACATGTTTGGAGCCATATAGACACCTAAAAGTCAGAATGAAACCAGCTTGTTTTATTTCATTTCAACATGAAATGAAAGAAGAAAACAATACAAAATGTGTTTGTTTATATCATTTTATACGTACTTTTCCCAGTCACTGCATGTTATTTTCAGTTAGGGGGCACTAAAAATCAAAACAACATGAAAAACCTGAAAAATGCCATGAGAAATTCAGGGGTCCTTTTACAAAGGCACGCTGAAAAATGGCCTGCGGTAGTGTAGACATGTGTTTCGGGTGCACACAGAATCATTTTTCAGTGCCAATGTGAAAAATGCCTTTTTAAAATCTTTACCGAAAATAGATGTGCGGCAAAATGAAAATTGCAGCGCGTCCATTTTGGGTCTGAGACCTTACCACCAGCCATTGACCTAGGGGTAAAGACTCACGTGGTAACCAGGCTGTAATGACCTACTTCTGTCAAATGCCACTTGGCGTGCGTCCGATACGCATGGCCAAAAATAAAAAATATTTTTCGGACGTAACGTATCAGATGCGCGCCAAAAATGAAATGATCGTAACAGCCACTCGGTAACCGGGTGGTAACTCCATTCTGACACGCATTGGGCACGCGTAGACACTTAAGCGGCTTAGTAAAAGGGCCCCCCAGTGTGCACACCCCTGTATGGCGTTCACGGGGAGGACCTTCTTCTTCCACGGGAGTAGTTTAGTTCTTCCTGATGCACACTTAAGTATCTCCCTAGATAGACAGCCCACAGTGTGGCCCAATGTGAGGGGGATAAAAGCTGTTGAACATACATTAGGCGATTCACAATCAGTAACTCAACACCTACCAAATTAAAGCTTCAAACTTACATTACATTTAAGGCAATACATGACATGACAAATCTTTCAGGTGCCACTAAAAATTTGACATTTATAGCAGCAAAGATTTACAAGGGACATAATACAGCAGATGGATTTAATTCTTTTTTTACAAGCTGAAAAAAAATAGAATATTCCACTATCATTTAAAAGACGTGTCAATTGAATTCCAGATATTTTTCATTAGTACCAATGCTATTTAACATATTTATAAATGATTTGGAAAAACAGAACGAGGAGTGAGGTGATTAAATTTGCAGATGACACAAAACTATTCAAAGTTGTCAAAACACATGTGGGTTGTGAAAAATCGCAGGAAGACCTTAGGAAACTGAAAGACTGGGCATCCAAATGGCAGATGAAATTCAATGTGGACAAATGCAGAGTGATGCACTTTGGGAAGAGTAATCTGAATCATAGTTACCTGATCCTAGGGTCCACCTTTGGAGTCAGCACTCAAGAAAAAGATCGAGGTGTTTTTGTAGACAATATATTGAAATCTTCTGCTCATTGTGCAGCGATCTTCTGCTCATTGTGCAGCGACGGTCAAAAAACCAAACAGGACGAAAGGAATTACTAGGAAAGGGATGTAAAATAAGACCAAGAATATTATAATGCCTCTGTATCGCTCCATGGTGCGACCTCACCTTGAGTACTGCATTCAATTCTGGTCGCCCTATCTCAAAAAAGATATAGCAGAATTTGAAAAGAATCAAAGAAAAGTGAACAAAATGATAAAGGGGATGGAACTCCTCCCATATGAGGAAAGGCTAAAGTGGTTAGGGCTCTTCAGCTTGGAAAAGAGATGGCTGAGGGAGGATATGATTGAGGTCTATAAAATCCTGAGTGGTGTAGAACGAATAGAAATGAATTGATTTTTCGCTCTTTCAAAAAGTACAAAGACCAGGGGACACTCCATGAAATTGCATGAAAATACTTTTAAAACAAATAGGAGGAAATATTTTTCACTCAAAGAATAGTTAAGCTCTGAAACTCGCTGCCGGAGGATGTGGTAACAGCAGTTAGTGTATCTGGGTTTAAAAAAGGTTTGGACAAGTTCCTGGAGGAAAAGCCTATAGTCTGTTATTGAGATGGACATGGAGGAAACCACTGCTTGCATTGGGATTGGTAGTATTGATCTTGCTACTCTGGGATTCTGTCAGGTACTTGTGACCTGGATTGGCCACTGTTGGAAGCAGGATACTGGGCTAGATGGACCATTAATCTGACCCAATATAGTTATTCTTACATTCTTAAGTTCTTAAGAAAAGGCTTACCAGGAAGTCCTTTTACTAAGCTAATGCACACCTAACATAGCTTAAAATGGCATACCAAGGTGTGTACTCAGGCATCCTGCAGTAAATCCAAAATGTGCTGGTGCTAAACGCATGTTAAAAATATATTTTTTTTCTTGGAGGGGGTGTGTCAAGGGGGTGGAGAGTGTGCATTCCTGCGTTAATCAGTTAGCACAGCTACATTACTGTGTGCTTACTAGTTAGCACAGGATTACTGTATGAGCCCTTACTGCCTACAAAATAGGTGTCGGTAAATGGTCTTTTCTGAGATGGGCATCCTCGGTTTCCATTATCGCCAAGAATCGGGGACGACCATCTCTAGGGACGACCATCTCTAAGGTCGACCTAAATGTGGAGATTTGGGCGTCCCCGACCGTATTATTGAAACGAAAGATGGCCGCCCATCTTGTTTCGATAATACGGGTTTCCCCGCCCCTTCGCGGGGACATCCTGCGAGGACGGCCCCAGGAAAACCTGGGCGCCCCGTTCGATGATGCCCCTCCACGGAATTCTGACTGAGAGTCCAGGAGAGAGAGAGAAAAGGGGAAAAAAAGGAGGATTTATAACAAAATGTGATTCATGCATAAGCCATAAGGTACATGAAATATATCAAATAGGTAAGCGCAACAATATACATTAAACACGTTTAAAGTAAGATAAAAGTGGTAACCATTTTTCCTCATGTAAAGCAAAGCGAAATGATTTTTTAGTAAGATATGTTTCATATTTATAAGTTTGAAACAATAAATTCTACCATTCCTGATAGGTAACTTGGTATAAGGTCTTCCAATGTGAAAACATTACTTTCAGAGCTAAGGTAAACATGGTATTAACCAGGATACATTCATTAGATTTTAGAGTATTTTTAAAACATTGGTCTTTAAGTACCACATATTTATAAGTTATTGAACCAGGAAGACGGAATGCATCAACCATTAGCAACCATATATCTTTCCAATATTTTTGAATACATACACAATCAGATATAAGGTGTTTAATATTACTTAGCTGAGTTTGGCAGGATCAGCATAAATTAGAATTAGAGGGATTAATTGTATGTAGTTTAATAGGCGTCCACATGGACCTATGTAGGAAGAAGTATAATGATTGCAATGTTGATGAAGATTTGGGACATTTAAATAAGGAACTCCAAATCTGCCCCCATAAATTATCTGAAATAGATTGTTGAATATCTTCCTCCCAACATTTACGCAAACCTATACATTTAATAGGACTTTTGCTTAGAATATGTTTATATATGTGGGAAGCAACATGACCTGTATGCTGAAGTCGCATACTTATATCAATAAGCTCTGGGGTTTGAGACATATGTTGAATTTGTAAATTATTGTTTTTCAACATTGAGCTAATTTGCAACCATTGATAAAATTGGGAGTCTAATAATGAAAAAAAGATTGCGTTGGAGGCAAAAACACATAGTAAAAATTTTTCGGTATATTAAAAGCAGGAAGCCGGCAAAAGAATCGGTTGGGCCGCTGCATGACCGAGGAGTAAAAGGGGCGATCAAGGAAGATAAAGACGTAGCGGAGAGATTGAATGAATTCTTTGCTTCGGTCTTCACCGAGGAAGATTTGGGTGGGATACCGGTGTCGGAAATGGTATTTCAAGTGGACGAGTCGGAGAAACTTACTGACTTCACGGTAAACCTGGAGGACGTAATGGGGCAGTTCAGCAAACTGAAGAGTAGCAAATCTCCTGGACCGGATGGTATTCATCCTAGAATACTGATAGAACTGAAAATGAGCTTGCGGAGCTACTGTTAGTGATATGCAATTTATCCTTAAAATCGAGTGTGGTACCAGAAGATTGGAGGGTGGCGGAGTGGCCTAGTGGTTAGGGTGGTGGACTTTGGTCCTGAGGAACCGCGTTCAATTCCCACCTCAGGCACAGACAGCTCCTTGTGACTCTGGGCAAGTCACTTAACCCTCCATTGCCCCATGTAAGCTGCATTGAGCCTGCCATGAGTGGGAAAGTGTAGGGTACAAGTGTAACAAAAATAAATAACGCCAATTTTTTAAAAAGGTTCCAGGGGAGATCCGGGAAATTATAGACCTGTGAGTCTGACGTCGGTGCCGGGGAAAATGGTAGAGGCTATTATCAAAAACAAAATTACAGAGCACATCCGAGGACATGGATTACTGAGACCAAGTCAGCATGGCTTTTGTGTGGGGAAATCTTGCCTGACCAATTTACTTCAATTCTTTGGAGGAGTAAACAAACATGTGGACAAAGGGATGCTGGTTGATATTGTGTATCTGGATTTTCAAAAGGCGTTTGACAAGGTACCTCATGAAAGGCTACAGAGGAAATTGGAGGGTCATGGGATAGGAGGAAATGTGCTATTGTGGATTAAAAACTGGTTGAAGGATAGGAAACAGAGAGTGGGGTTAAATGGGCAGTGTTCACAATGGAGAAGGGTAGTTAGTGGGGTTCCTCAGGGGTCTGTGCTAGGATCGCTGCGTTTTAATATATTTATAAATGATTTAGAGATGGGAGTAACTAGTGAGGTAATTAAATTTGCTGATGACACAAAGTTATTCAAAGTCGTTAACTTGTGACAGGATTGTGAAAAATTACAGAAGGACCTTTTGAGACTGGGAGACTGGGCGGCTAAATGGCAGATGACGTTTAATGTGAGCAAGTGCAAGGTGATGCATGTGGGAAAAAAGAATCTGAATTATAGCTACGTCATGCAATGTTCCGCGTTAGGAGTTACAGACCAAGAAAGGGATCTGGGTGTCGTCGTCGATAATACACTGAAACCTTCTACTCAGTTTGCTGCTGCGGCTAGGAAAGTGAATAGAATGTTGGGTATTATTAAGAAAGGTATGGAAAACATAGGAACATAGTAACATAGTAACATACATAGAGGGGCATAATCGAACAGAAACGCCTATCTCCATGGGCGTTTATCTCCGAGAACGGGTCCGTGAAGGGGCGGACCCAAGCGTATTTTCGAAAAAATTAGACGTCCATGTTTTATTCGCCAAGTTATGAGCTGGGCGTTTTTGCTTTCAGCGATAATGGACAATGAAATCGCCCAGCTCAAAAACGAATAAATCCAAGGCATTTGTTCGTGGGAGGGGCCAGGAGTCGTAGTGCACTGGTCCCCCTAACATGCCAGGACACCAACCAGGCACCCTAGAGGGCACTTTTACAAAAACAGAACAAAAGGTAAAAGAGCTCCCAGGTGCATAGCACCCTTCCCTTGTGTGTAGAGCCCCCCAAATCCCCCTCAAAACCCACTGCCCACAAGTCTACACCATTACTATAGCCCTAAGGAGTGAAGGGGGGCACCTACATGTGGGTACAGTGGGTTCGGGGGGGGGGTTGGACGACTAAGCATTAAGCAGCACAATTGTAACAGGTAGGGGGGGATGGGCCTGGGTCCACCTGCCTGAAGTCCACTGCACCCCCTAACAACTGCTCCAGGGACCTGCATACTGCTGCCAGGGAGGTGGGTATGACATTTGAGGGTCAAAATAAAAAGTTGTGAAACATCATTTTTTGTGGTGGGAGGGGGTTTATGACCACTGGGGGAGTCAGGGGAGGTCATCCCCGATTCCCTCCAGTGGTCATCTGGTCATTTAGGGCACTTTTTGGGGCCTTATTCGTGAAAAAACAGGGTCCAGGAAAAGTGCCCTAAATTCTAGCTAAAAACGCATACTTTTGTCCCATTATCTGTGAAATGCGCCCATCTCTGTTCGGCAGATAACCACGCCCCAGTTCCGCCTTCGCCACACCTCTGACACGCCCCCATCAACTTTGTCCGCATCCGCGACGGAGTGCAGTTGAAAACGTCCAAAAATCGGCTTTCGATTATACCGCTTTATTCGGTTTTGTGAGATAAACGCCCATCTCCCGATTTAGGTCGGAACTTGGGCGTTTTTCTCGTTCGATTATAAGCTGGATAGTAACATAGTAGATGACGGCAGAAAAAGACCTGCATGGTCCATCCAGTCTGCCCAACAAGATAAACTCATACAGTGGGGGAAATAAGTATTTGATCCCTTGCTGATTTTGTAAGTTTGCCCACTGACAAAGACATGAGCAGCCCATAATTGAAGGGTAGGTTATTGGTAACAGTGAGAGATAGCACATCACAAATTAAATCCGGAAAATCACATTGTGGAAAGTATATGAATTTATTTGCATTCTGCAGAGGGAAATAAGTATTTAATCCCTCTGGCAAACAAGACCTAATACTTGGTGGCAAAACCCTTGTTGGCAAGCACAGCGGTCAGACGTCTTCTGTAGTTGATGATGAGGTTTGCACACATGTCAGGAGGAATTTTGGTCCACTCCTCTTTGCAGATCATCTCTAAATCATTAAGAGTTCTGGGCTGTCGCTTGGCAACTCGCAGCTTCAGCTCCCTCCATAAGTTTTCAATGGGATTAAGGTCTGGTGACTGGCTAGGCCACTCCATGACCCTAATGTGCTTCTTCCTGAGCCACTCCTTTGTTGCCTTGGCTGTATGTTTTGGGTCATTGTCGTGCTGGAAGACCCAGCCACGACCCATTTTTAAGGCCCTGGCGGAGGGAAGGAGGTTGTCACTCAGAATTGTACGGTACATGGCCCCATCCATTCTCCCATTGATGCGGTGAAGTAGTCCTGTGCCCTTAGCAGAGAAACACCCCCAAAACATAACATTTCCACCTCCATGCTTGACAGTGGGGACGGTGTTCTTTGGGTCATAGGCAGCATTTCTCTTCCTCCAAACACGGCGAGTTGAGTTCATGCCAAAGAGCTCAATTTTTGTCTCATCTGACCACAGCACCTTCTCCCAATCACTCTCGGCATCATCCAGGTGTTCACTGGCAAACTTCAGACGGGCCGTCACATGTGCCTTCCGGAGCAGGGGGACCTTGCGGGCACTGCAGGATTGCAATCCGTTATGTCGTAATGTGTTACCAATGGTTTTCGTGGTGACAGTGGTCCCAGCTGCCTTGAGATCATTGACAAGTTCCCCCCTTGTAGTTGTAGGCTGATTTCTAACCTTCCTCATGATCAAGGATACCCCACGAGGTGAGATTTTGCGTGGAACCCCAGATCTTTGTCGATTGACAGTCATTTTGTACTTCTTCCATTTTCTTACTATGGCACCAACAGTTGTCTCCTTCTCGCCCAGCGTCTTACTGATGGTTTTGTAGCCCATTCCAGCCTTGTGCAGGTGTATGATCTTGTCCCTGACATCCTTAGACAGCTCCTTGCTCTTGGCCATTTTGTAGAGGTTAGAGTCTGACTGATTCACTGAGTCTGTGGACAGGTGTCTTTCATACAGGTGACCATTGCCGACAGCTGTCTGTCATGCAGGTAACGAGTTGATTTGGAGCATCTACCTGGTCTGTAGGGGCCAGATCTCTTACTGGTTGGTGGGGGATCAAATACTTATTTCCCTCTGCAGAATGCAAATAAATTCATATACTTTCCACAATGTGATTTTCCGGATTTAATTTGTGATGTGCTATCTCTCACTGTTACCAATAACCTACCCTTCAATTATGGGCTGCTCATGTCTTTGTCAGTGGGCAAACTTACAAAATCAGCAAGGGATCAAATACTTATTTCCCCCACTGTATGTGTATACCTTACCTTGATTTGTACCTGCCTTTTTCAGGGCACAGACTGTACAAGTCTGCCCAGCAGTATTTCCTGCCTCCCAACCACCAGTCCCGCCTCCCATCACTGGCTCTGGCATAGACCGTATAAGTCTGCCCTCCACTATCCTCGCCTCCCAACCACCAACCTCTCTTCCCCCACCTGCTCCGCCACCCAATTTTGGCTAAGCTTCTAAACAGGTGTGAGGATGTTATAATGCCGTTGTATCCCTCCATGGTGCGACCGCACCTTGAATATTGTGTTCAATTCTGGTCACCGCATCTCAAGAAAGATATAGTAGAATTGGAAAAGTTGCAGCGAAGGGCGACTAAAATGATAGCGGGGATGGAATGACTTCCCTATGAAGAAAGACTAAGGAGGCTAGGGCTTTTCAGCTTAGAGAAGAGACAGCTAAGGGGAGACATGATAGAGGTATATAAAATAATGAGTGGAGTGGAACAGGTGGATGTGAAGCATCTGTTCACGCTTTCCAAAAATACTAGGACTAGGGGGCATGCGATGAAACTACAGTGTAGTAAATTTAAAACAAATCGGAGAAAATGTTTCTTCACCCAACGCATAATTAAACTCTGGAATTCATTGCCGGAGAATATGGTGAAGGCGATTAGCTTGGCAGAGTTTAAAAAGGGTTACATGGTTTCCTAAAGGACAAGTCCATAAATCGCTACTAAATGGACTTGGGGAAAATCCACAGTTCCAGGAATAACATGTATAGAATGTTTGTACGTTTGGGAAGCTTGCCAGGTGCCCTTGGCCTGGATTGGCCGCTGTCGTGGACAAGATGCTGGGCTCGATGGACCCTTGGTCTTTTCCCAGTGTGGCATTACTTATGTACTTATGTACTTATTATTCACATACATAGACACGGGAGGTTTTTTATACCTATGATTGTAACTAAGCTTTGAAATGACTGAGTTCTGAATGGTTAAGGCTTGCAGAGGCTTTTTCATCCGTGCAATTTCCATACACTATTTTTTCAGTGAGGGATTGTTTGTATGTTTGATTATTGTGTACTTCACTCCCTTCATCCTGTGTTAACATTAGTGCATGGCCATTGATATAAAAAAATGGAAAATCGGCCATTTTACTGCTGCAGTAAAAATGGCCTTAGCGTGTGGGAAAAACCTACAAGGCTGCACTAAGGCCAGTTTGTGCCACAGCTCAGTAAAAGAATCCCCAAGTTACCAAGAGCAGGAATTTCCGCCAAAGTCGCTATGCTCATATTAGCCATCTCCTTAACTCACTTCACTGGCTCCCTATCCGTTTCCGTATTCAGTTCAAGCTTCTCTTATTGACCTACAAGTGTATTCACTCTGCCGCTCCCCAGTACCTCTCCACTCTCGTCTCTCCCTACGCCCCCCCCCCCCGAATACTCCGTTCTGTAGATAAATCTCTCTTATCCGTCCCCTTCTCCTCTACTGCCAATTCTAGACTCCGTTCCTTTTGTCTCGCTGCACCTCACGCCTGGAATAGACTTCCCGAGCCTGTGCGTCTAGCCCCGTCCTTGGCCGTTTTCAAGTCCAAACTTAAAGCCCACCTCTTTACCACTGCTTTTGACTCCTAACCACTACTCACTTGCCCTGTCCTTTATCCTCATCTATTTATTCTCTTACCCTTAATCGTTCTGTCTGTTTACCTGTCTTATCTAGATTGTAAGCTCTTTGAGCAGGGACTGTCTTTTTGTGTATAGTGTACAGTGCTGCGTATGCCTTGTAGCGCTATAGAAATGATAAATAGTAGTAGTAGTTCCCTACTTGGCAGCTTGAACCACTAATGCAGTGTTTCCAAATCTTTCTATAGCTGTGACCACATGATTGTGGCCAAATAAAAATTGTGTGACCCTCCTGATGAATGATGATGCACCTATAGAAAGCCCACCTAAGTTTTGTCCCCAAATGTGGGTTTAGTGATCCCATTTGGGTTCCTGACCCACAGTTTGGGAAGCTCTGCCCTAGTGGGTCATGTGCCCAGGGGATCTGGCTATAGAGACATCAGGTGTGAGCTGGATCTGCTGGGGAAGATCGAGAATGGGAGACTCTTTTCTCCATTTGCCCTTTTAAGTAGCTGCTCTGGAACAATCATGCTGCACCTTAGTGATCTGATGTTCCTAGGGAGGAAAAATAACTTCTGCTCCAAGCTGGTGTTCGTTTTCCAGGAATAACACAGCTTGAGAAGTAAAACACAACTTATTCGATTTGCATAATAATGAGGTACTTTCAATGCATTTGTATGCTTTACATCTCATTATTTTGTAGATTGCATTACAGTAAAATAATGCACAATTTTGTCATGTATGGGGGAAGCTATCAATATAGGTTACCACAAGTGGTGTTATTTTAGTCCAGGGTCCTATTTTATGCAAAGAGACCCTGTGCTAAAATAGCAAGTCTTACTACTGTAGTAAAATAACCCGTCTGAACAGTACCCCACCACGTTGAGAATTTCCCTTCTTGTTGCATAAAATGTGACCCTGTCCAAAAATATCCCAGCTTATGGTAAAATAACACGACTTAACCGTGGCTAACTTCCCTCCTTGATGTAGATTATATGGCAAAAATCATCTCTTCTTCCTTAATGTATGTTAAAAAAAAAACCCTTAGGTTTCCCAGTAGAATTTGCAACAAAGAAAATGAAATGTGCATTTGAATCACTAAGAACCAGTCCAGTACGGATAAGGGTGTGACAACAGTGGAGGGTCTATGTAGGAAAACATGTGAAGCATTGCTTTATGGAATTATTTCCAATCTCTCTGTATATCTGTGATTGTATTGTTTGTGTGTATGTGTGTTTTTGTTTATGTATGTCTGCGTTTATGTGTTACAAGGAGTCAAGCAAGGCGCAGTGCCCCGCAGGGTGCACGGAGCCAAACATAACATGGCGCCGTGCCCCGACGAGCATGCGCTACGAGGCCAGCCGGGAGCGAGCGAGGCGGGGGAAGGGGCAGGACCTCGACGCTCATGGCTCCCTGCTGGCCATAGGAGGGGCTACCCAAAAGGGGTTAAAAGCCCCGGAAGAGGGTTGGAACGGCCTCTTCGGTGGCCAGGGCAGCGGACGGCATGGGTGGGGGGCTACCCCGGCCTGGTGGCGGGGTACCCAAGCCGGATGGGGTTAAATAGGCAACTAGCAGCTGCCGATTACGGTACGGCCCCCTTGCTGTGCGGCGGGGGGCTCTGTACATGCTTAGCCAGTCTTGCTAGTGCGGCGGACTTGGCTTGGGGGTTATTGAGCCAGAGGCTGAAGCGGCTTGGGTATGCCCAGGGTTAAGATATGTTTGTATTTGAAATAAAGCTGCGGCCTAGTTGTGCCACTTAAAAAAATACTATGTGTGAAGTCTTTATTGGGGTCATGGGGGTAAAGAGAAGAACGGTGGGCCCGAGGGGTCTCGGTTGCCTATGTTAATTTCCTAGTTCCTATATTTCAGTGACTCAATGTTTCTATGCTGCAGAAGCTGGAAGTGCCACTTCTTTCTCTGGGCCCTCTTCCCCCCCATCTGATCTAGCCCATTTTTGAACTGAATATTTCTTTGAATTGTTTTTTCTTCACCCCTAAGTTACGTTGTCCCCAGATAGATATTCTGTATGCCTTATATGGGACTGAAGCAAGAAATTCTGGGTTTGTCTCTCAGCCCAAGCTTCTGGATCTTGGACGAGCTGATGATGGAGATGCTGTGAAAAACAGTATTCACAATCTTTACAGGCCAGAAGCCTTAGTCATCGCCCAAGGGTGACATCTAGCGGCCAAAGTAGATCCAGGTTAGCTGGGTTCCAGAATGAACAAATGCTTTTGGTCTCTAATGACTGTCAATGTGATGGCTGGAGTTGGGAGAGGGTTGTAAAATTAGGGGGGGAAAATCCCAGATAATTCTGCATGAAGGCTTGCACGGATAGCCATAGAAGAGGCTGGTTCTGATTGAGCTGAGAGTCCAAACAGCCCAGGAACCTACTAGGCTGAAGATAAATATGCCACCAACGACACTCCCTCAAATGCGCAGTTCAGTCATTGAACTGCAAATCTGTGAGAGTGCCCGCTGAAGCATGCAGCAACTTCCACATGCTTGGGGCAGGGACTTGGGCAGTGGATCTCTTTGGTTGACGAGGCTTGAGCATCCCCATCAGCAAAGGTATGATTTAAATGGAGGGGGGACAGCAGAAAGGAAATACGTGGAGGGGCATTTTCGACTGGGGACGCCCATGTCTAAGGGCGCCCATCTCCGAGGACGGCGCCATGAAGGAGCGGGGCCAACCGTATTTTTGAACGAGATGGGCATCCATCTTTCGTTTTGAGAATACGGTTGGGGGGGGGGGCGCCCAAAATCAGCTTTCGATTATGCCAATTCTGGTGCCCCTGAGAGAAGGACGCCCATCTCCTGATTTGTGTCAGAAGATGGGCGCCCTTCTCTTTGGAAAATGAGCTGGATAGCCTCCTCAATAATTGACTTCTAGCTGTGGCTCTGGTGCACATAATCCACCTACATGCCAAAAATCTGGCTATGTGCTATTCTATAAAAAGGTGCATAAATGTGATGGTGCTAGTTTGAAGGTGGATGTACACATGAGTGTATTCTTGGCAGAAAATGGGTGGGGCACAGTTATTCGTGCAAATGATAGAATATTATAATTTACCTGCATGTTTTAACAATTTAGGCACAAGTAATTTCCACCAGTTCTATGGCTGTAAGTCTAAGAAGTCGAACACCTAAATTATAGGCATGTATCTCAACTGTTAAGCTAGTATTCTACAAAGCAGGGGTGTCCAACCTTGGCCCTCGCCAGGTCAGGTTTTCAGGATTTCCACAATGAATAGGCAAATGCAAATGGATCTCATGCATATTCATTGGGGAAATCCTGAAACCCGACTGGATTGCAGCTCTTGATGATCGAGGTTGGACAACCCTGTTATAAAGCGAAGTAGGTGCTACATAGGTGCCTATATATATAGGTGAACTGCTATAGGATTACTCGTTATGGGATCAGTTGTATAACTGAGTGTGCACTAGGAACCTAGGGGCCGATATTCACACCGCGGGTCGGTCCTGCAGTTGGCGACTAGATTGAATATTCAACGCCAGGCCATTTCCAGTGGCCAAACTTAGGGGCTTTGAAAATGAGCCTCATTATATACACCAAATGGTGAAAGCAGTGGGCAGTTTATTGGGAATAGAAGAGTTTTAAAAAAACAGTGACTGAAGTGGCCACTTCTCATCTAAGCAAGGCTGTGTCAGGGGCAGATGATTAGAGGGAACCAATGGGAAACACGTCCCTCTAGAACTAACAAAAATGGCAAATAGCCAACCCAGTCACAGCAGTGCTCCACACTAGTGGCGTAGCCAGACTTCGGCGGGAGGAAGGTCCAGAGCCCAAGGTGAGGGGATACATTTTAGCCCCCCCTGGCACCGCCGACCCCCCTGCCATTGCTGAACCCCCCCACCATTGCTAACCCACCCCACCACCAACTTCGACCCCCCTGCCATTGCCGAACCCCCCCGCCACCAACTTTGACCCCCCCCGCGCCATTGCTACACACCCCCAACAACGACCCGATGACCCCCCTCTCACCGCCGCCTACCCTTGCTGGCGGGGGACCCCAACCCCCGCCAGCCGAGCCGAGGTCCTCTTCTTCCTAATCCCACGCAAGGCTTCGTTCTAGTCTGACATCCTGCATGTACAATGTGCAGGACATCGGACTAGAACGAAGCCTTGTGCGGGATTAGGAAGAGGAGGACCTCGGCTCGGCTGGCGGGGGTTGGGATCCCCCGCCAGCAAAGGTAGGCGGCGGCGTGAGGGGGGTCATTGGGTCATTGACATGGGGGGTCCAGGGGCAAATCTATGGGGGCCCAGGCCCCCGTGGCCCCATACTGGCTATGCCCCTGCTCCACACTGTTTCACATTTGATGTATTTGGTCTGCTCTCTATGGGCTGGATCCAGCAAATGGCACTCAAAATTTGACGCTGAGCAGTATTCTAACGGGTGTTCCAGGATGGGCCCCCTTTATAGAATAGCGCGTAGCACCGGGTTTAGCTGTGAGGATTTACACCAATTGAAACCTGGTGTAATCTTCGCACATCTTTAGTGAACCCCCTGACCCGCCATGCTTCCTCCCCTTTTGAGTTGAACGCTATAAGATTTGCGCATGGATTTTTATAGATAGCGCTTAGCAAGATGGACGTGCAAATCCAAATTGTTGCCAATTAACGCCAATAATTGATTGTTACCGCCCAATTATTAGCACTAATTGACTTGTTAGCCAATTTAGTTCCACATGCATCTCAGAATAGCATGCAATTTTGCACACGGAAGTTTGCACAACATATATAGACTTGTATGTGTGCACATAGGCATATTTTGCTATTATTCTAAACATTTAATCTCTTAGCGTGCATAGAAATGCGAGCGCCCAGGTTTTAGAATTGCGCTTCACATGGCTAAGGCTCCAAAAGACAGTCTTGCAAGGAAATAAGTAATCAGTCTAACTCCATCACTGTCTTATATGCAATGAACGTAGAAAGCTCTGAGGAGGGCATCATTAGATGCTAATGAACTGTTTCAAATTCAAGCCAGTCAGTACAGATGCAAGATACTGCAGACACCCGGTTCTACTATTTTAAAAACCATTGAGCCTCATCCTGCTTGGTTATTACTGTGTTACAAAAGCTGTAGCAAAGAGACTTTCAAGGCATTCACACTAACAGGAAATCAGAGACCAAGATCCTTAGTTCTTAGAATTGGTCATCACTACCACTTATTTCTACTACTACGAATAATCATTTCCATAGCATTATCTACTATAATAAAACGCACCCTCAACGTTCTGAGGACAAAGGTTCTGAACTCAAAGCACAACGATAAAGGGTTCGTAACTTCATGGTGGTGAAGTCATCCCACTATGACTTTGTGCCCCGCCCTCGCGTCAAACGTCATGACGACAAACGAACCCTTTAACGTTGTGCTGTGACTTCAGAAACTTGGCCCACAGAACGTTAAGGGTGACAACGAACGAATCGCAAACAAGCAGGGGGAGGAGTACCTACTCCTCCCCCTGGATGTCCAACACCCACCCCACGCGCCGCCCCCCATCCAAAGACAAGCACGAAAAAACACAAAAAACAAGAAGCCCTGCTCCAACATGCTGGAGGTGCAACACCCACCCCCGCGCCGCCCCTCCACCAACCCACCCATGAAAAACAAGGAAACAAAAAAAGCAAAGCAAAACCCACCCACCCACCGACGTGTAGCTTTGCCGCCAGGGAACCCGAAACCCCGCAAGAACAAGTCCTGTCTTCTGACTCCGGCGTGATCTTCAGCATCACTAGCCTCTGCAAGCAGGGCTTCTGTGCGTCTGACGTCCTGCACGTGCAGGACGTCAGACGCACACAACCCTGCCCTGCACAGGCTAGCAATGCTGAAGATCACGTCGGAGTCAGCACAGCACACAACAGAGGAATTCTTCTGGCGGGATTTCGGGTCCTCCGCCAGCAAAACTACAAAACAGTAGGGTGGGATGGCGGCGGGGCGGGGGCGGCATCACGCGGCGGCGGAGGGTGCCTCGCGCGGAGAACACTCCAACGAAAACCTTGCTAGCGCCCGTTTCATATGTGTCAGAAACGGGCCTTTATAACTAGTGTTCTTATATTCTAAGAACATAAGAATAGCCATCTAGCTCAGTATCCTGCTTCCAACAGTGGCCAATCCAGCTCATAAGTATCAGTCAGAACCCCAAAGAATAGAAAGATTCCAGAATCCCAAGGAGTAGCAAGATTCCGGAATCTCAAAGAGTTGCAAGATTCCAGAATCTCAAAGAGTAGGAAGATTCCATTCTACCAATCTCATGGCAAGCAGTGGCTTCCCGCAAGTCTATCTCAATAGCAGACTATGGACTTTTCCTCCAGGAACTTGTCCAAATCTTTTTAAACCCAGATACGCTAACTGCTGTTACCACATCCTCTGGCAACGTTCCAGATCTTAACTATTCTTTGAGTGAAAAAATATTCCTCCTGTTTATTTTAAAAGTATTTCCATGTAACTTCATTGAGTGTCCCCTGGTCTTTTGCTTTTTGAAAGAGTAAAATATCTATTCACTTTTACCTGTTCTACAGCACTGAGGAATTTTAGACCTCATTCATATGCCCCTTCAGCCGTCTCTTTTCCAGCTGTTAGGCACCGGAATGCTGTGCACTCAGTGTGAATTCTATATCAGTAATTACACATGTAATTGCAATTATAGAATAATAGCATACGTTGGCATTTATGCGCCAATATTTAGGCATGGCTGCTTACATAATGTCAATGATTGGTGTAAATTTCCATGCCTAAATGTTACATTTGCAAGCTTAGCTGTTGGCGTTCTCTAACCTTAGCGTTTAAGTGTGGGACAAGTCCATAAACCGCTACTAAATGGACTTGGAAAAATCCAAAATTCCAGGAATAAAATGTATAGAATGTTTGTACGTTTGGGAAGCTTGCCAGGTGCCCTTGGCCTGGATTGGCCGCTGTCGTGGACGGGATGCTGGGCTCGATGGACCCTTGGTCTTTTCCCAGTATGGCATTACTTATGTACTTATGTAAGCCCCTGACCCATCCACGTCCACATTCCCTTGCACTTATGCACTATAGAATTTGTGTGCTATGGTGAGAGAATACCGACTACATGCAATTACACGTGTAACTGCAAATCAGTGCCGATTAACTCCAATTATCATCAATAATTGGTTATATTAGCTGTTAATTTGTCCATGAAGTTACGCGTTCAACTGTAGGTATTCCGTAACCAAGTAAAAAAAAAAAAAAAGCAAATCGCGAATAAACTTTCATAAAAAGTTGAATTTATGCAGCACAAAATCTTTGAATACATAAAGTCATGAGCCTGACACGGCCGCGTTTCGCCCTCCTAAAGGGTTGCGTCAGGGGCTTGTTATACCAACCCATGGTGCAGTCTAAACAATTCCACCTACTGGACTTAAAACATCTCCTCTCTTGAGAAAGAGCAGCAGCAATTCGGATTCTTTTTATGAAAGTGTTTTGACCATTCACTTCTTTTTTTACTCTGTGCTGGATCTTGTGAGTCGCCTGTCAACTTGTCTCCTTGGTATACTTTTGTGCACTAAGGGGTGAATTCAATAAATTGGGGCTAACAAAACTGGCATGGAAAAAAAAACGCTTAAACTCTATTTTATAAGTCATGCCTAAAGTTAGGTGTGGTTCATAGAGTAACACTTAAGCACAGGGTTTACGTGTAAATTTAGGCACATCTATTTGCACCAACGAAAATGTGGTGCAAATGCTATCACCTAAATTTACACATGGAAATCCTTTATTTTATAACTACACACATAACAGGAATCCACACCCATGCTCTGCCCTGAAACGCCTATTACCCTCTCATTTCTGCGCCCCAATTTCTGGAATGCACGTAAAATTTAGGTGTGGATCACACGCCTAAATTTATGAAGGTACATATTAATTGATTTCAATTAGTGCCAATAATTGCTATTTAAAAAGCCAGTTATTGGCACTAATTGGCTTGTTATTCAATTAAATTGCATGCACAAATTGGGTCCACTAACAAATTTGTACATGCATATTTTTGGTGGCTTTTATAGAATTAGGAGGTAAGTGTAAAATTGTGTGCGCAAGATTATTGAACGAGGGCAATGAAGGGCTATTCTGTAGCCTAAATGCCAGCATTTGCACACACATTTCCCCCCAGATTCTACATATGGCACCCAAAATTGTGTGCACGTTTTAATTGCGTAACGATCTGACAAATAGCAATAATCGGGCACTAACAACCAATTATTACAGTTTAATGTCTCTAATTAGGATTTGCACATGCATCTTGCTAAGCGCCATTCTACAAAGATCTGCACATAAATCTTTTAGCATGCTACTGAAAAGGGGGCGTGGCCATGGGAGGGGCATGGGCAGGTCAGGGGCGTTCAATAAAGATTCAAGCAGTATTATTGAATACCAGGGATCCGTGCCTAACTTACAAACCAGGATTTATGCCAGGTTTCATTTGGTGTAAATCCTCGCCCCCAAAGTTGGGCGTAGATCCTGGCACTATGTACTATTCTATAAACGGCATGCAACTCAGAGCGCCGTTTGTCGAACAGTGCTCCATGCGGATTTTTTCGGCACTATTTTTGGAGTGTCATTTACTGAATCTAGTCCTATGTGTGTAAAAGTTGAGAATAATGGCATATGCACATGTGGGTACACATATAACACGCATAAATGCAAAAGTCTACCTAAGCCCTATTTTGTAAATACCTACTTAACTTACATAGCGCGTGCAAGGCGAATGCACACAGGGGTAGAGTATGCATAGGACCAGTGCATTTTTTCTAGTAAAAAAGGTGCCAATACTCAAATGCTAGGCCACCCTTCAGGGGTGGGGTGATCACTGAGGGACCCACCCCACAATAGCCAGGCCCCTTGCAAACAGTCACAGAATCTATGACAAGGCAGAATTGGTGTGTAAAGCCTGAGCTGTTTCATTAAAACTTGGGGACCATGGGTCAATTTTAGCAGACAATGGAATAGGTGCCGGTACTCAGTACCCCCAAGTACCCCCTAAAAAAAAGCCCTGCATAGGACATAGGCAGGACTCCCACTTACACAAGTAATTTACAGAGTACACTAAGTTCCGTGGGTTCCTGTTTGCATTTATGTACTCACTCTATGGCTGGCATAACTGCGAGCGTCTAAATGTTAGACGCATGTTTACCGGGTTACCTCGTATTCTATAACAGAACTTAAGCACCTAGGCTCCTTTATAGATAGGCCCTTCCCACACACCCAGTTACAGAATTGACTCCATGGCATAGCATACATTCTTATATTTTGTATATACCTTATCAGGTTCCCTGTGATTCGCAAGCAAGAAGCAAGACATTCTTCCAAGAATGAAAGCAGATTGATAGAAGATATCCATCACCAAAAATCAGCAGGGCACAGAAGATTGTCCATCACTAGAAACATTTATTCACCATATAAATAAAACACATTAAAAGCCTGACACGGCCATGTTTCTCTCACTTCTGGGCTGAGTCAGGGGCTCAATAATAACTAAGCAGTGTCTTTTAGAGGGTACAGGGTCAAAATAGCCCCGACAAAAAAAACCTAACATAAAACCCCCGACTTAATAGCCCCCGACATAATAGTAAGAGGGCCCCCTTAAATATTTTGTCTATCCTCGCTATGCCACTAGTGGTATTTGCAAACCCTCTTTCTACTCATTGAAATCAATGCAGTCCCATAATGCATCAGGATGGGATTGCCAGAAACCCAGGATTGGCTCAAAATCTTCTTCCTGGAACCGGACAACTTGGCAGCTCTGAAATATCCAAGTCTAAGGAAGATGTGCACTGACCCAGCTAAAGCAAATCACAAATTTATCAAGTGATCCACTGAAAGGTCTCACAGTTTGTTTGATCCCCTTTATTTCTATGTGTCTAACTGGATTTAACATAAGGCTGCCAACTGGATCCAAATTTGCAGTATAGATCCAGATCTGGGTTTACTCCAGTGCATGCTGGGTCTTGTAGTTTTGCTTTTCTTAGGGAATGCAATGGGGAAATCAGAACTGTAAGTCCCTGCATGCAAAGATCAACCCTATTCTGCAAAACTAGATCCAGTTGGCAGCCTTAATTTAACAGAAGCCTTACAGATGGCTCCAGGTGATCAAGGACAGGCAGAGCCAGTCCTAGTTCTACCCCCACTGCATGCAGTAGGAGGAAAAACCAGGAGTGGTTCAGCCTGCCCTTGAGGAGCTGGAGCCATCTGGTGTTAACTGTTGAACATAACAAAACCATACAGCTTTACTACTACTACTTATCATTTCTAAAGCGCTACTAGAAGTACGCAGCGCTGTACACTTGAACATGAAGAGACAGCCCCTGCTCGACAGAGCTTACAATCTAATTAGGACAGACAAACAGGACAAATAAGGGATAAGGACAAAGAGTAGCAAGATTCTGGAATCCCAAAGAGTAGCAAGATTCCGGAATCCCAAGACTACTACTACTACTTATCATTTCTAAAGCGCTACTAGAAGTACGCAGCGCTGTACATTTGAACATGAAGAGACAGTCCCTGCTCAACAGAGCTTACAATCTAATTAGGACAGACAAACAGGACAAACAAGAGATAAGGGAATATTAAGGTGAGGATGATAAAATAAGTGTTCTGAACATGTGAATAAGGGTTAGGAGTTAAAAGCAGCTTTCTCACACAGCCCCTGAAACTGCTCAACTCCCAGTGCAATACGATTAACCAAACGCCTGGAAAAAGATGCACTCCATTTTCCATGTATCGATGGCACTAACTGGAAACATTTCTTTACGTCAATGTGTGGTTCACTGGGATTATCAAAGGCATCGTAACCAATTTACAATAAAATGATTCTGTAAATTAAAAGCAGAGTAGTTCCCGAAGCAGAAGGGTTTAAATATCTTAGCTGCCAACTTACCCAATCCCAGTAAGACATTTTGGCCCAGTCCTGGTTTTCAGCTTGCATTCCAAAGCAGTGTGATATTTGTAACCCTGACTCTGTCCACTGAAGTCAGTGCTGCTAGTCCCATAATGCATCAGATTAGGTTTAATTTAACACAAAATTCTAATTGACCAGGGCAAGCTCTTTCAGAAGGATACCAAATTATCTAATTCCAGGCTGGAGATTTTGGGATAGTCCTGGTTTGGACCTTACATCCGAAAGCAGTGTGGGATTTGTAGTGCCTGATCCTGCTCATTGAAATCAGTGCTGCAAGTCCTATAATGGCACCAGGACGGGGTGGTCAGAAATCTAGGACTGTCTCAAAATCTCCAGCTTGAAATTGGGTAACTTTGCGTCTGTGCTTTCTCCCACCTTACCTAGAGCAGAGAGTTTCAACCCAGTCCCCGGGGCACACACAGCCAGTCAGGTTTTCAGGATATCCGCACTAAATATGCATAAAATAGATCTGCATATCAAGGAGGCAGTGCATGCAAATATACCTCATATATATTCATTGTGGATATCCTGAAAGCCTGACTGGCTTGGTGTGCCCCCAAGGACTGGGTTGAGAACCACTGTCCCAAACCTGACATCTCAGCCCAGGTCATCCAAACAAACTAATCCAGTCCTGGCAGTGGCGTAGCCACAGGTGGGCCTGGGTGGGCCAGGGCCCACCCACTTAGGGCTCAGGCCCACCAGCAGTAGCTAACCCATACATCCGGATTTACCCGGACATGTCCTCTTTTTGAGGACATGTCCGGGCATCCGGATAGGTTTTGGCCAGCCTGCCCATTTGTCCGGATTTCTAGACAAATGGGTGGGCTGATGTGTGGGCGGGCGGTGGACCTCCCCTCCCTTTACAATCTTCCCTGGTGGTCTAGTGACTTCGGAGCAGGAAAGAGCCCCCTCTTTCCTGCCCGGCGCACTGCTCTGCATCCTGTATGCTGCCTGTGACGGTCTCGGTGAGATTCAAAATGGCCACCAGGGAAGATAGTGAGTAAGAGGAGAGGTGGTGACCGGGCCGCGGGGAGGGAGGGGAGGTGAGGGGGTGACCAGGAGGAGGGGAAAATGTGACAGGGGGGCGGGGCGAGGTGCAACAAGGGACGGGGAGAGGGTGTGAAAGGGGTGGGGCGAGGGTGTGAAATGGGGCGGGGCATGGGCGGGGCAAGTGTCCTCTTTTTTTTTAGGACAAAAAATGGTAACTCTAACAGTAGCACACATTTGGTGGTAGTTGGTGGGGATCCCAAGCTCAGCCAGCTGAAGACTTCCCCTTGATGGTAATGAAAACAGTACTCTCCACGATACCGGCACCTGCTCATGCTCTGTTTCCTGCACATGCCCTGCTGCAGACTGAAAAGGTGGAAAGAAGCATTTTCTCACCTGCTGAGATTTTGTTTTTGGGGGGGGGGGGGGGGGGGGGGGGAGAACACTTGGTGCCCACCCACTTCTTGCCTAGGCCCACCCAAAATCTGTAGTCTGGCTACGCCCCTGAGCAATGGCAATTGTAGAACTACAACTCCATGCATGCAACGGGGCAATACCAGGCCTGGATCGGCCGTTCTGGAGTGAGGTGGGCTACCTTTAGTAGCCAAAAAAGGTTCTAGCAAAGACATTGGATGCCTTTCAGGCAGGGGAAGCTTTTTGTTGCGTTGAGATCAAAACTGGAAATAGATATTCCTCAACAGTTTAAGGTCACTTTGTTAACACACTGACGTTGAAAACAAGTGACAAGCCGTGGGCACCAGTCATTTTTCGCATCATTAGCACATGTAAGGCTGAGGCTCCGATCGTTGTCGTCGTTCAGACCAGAGCAGGAGCTGCCAATACAGGAAAACATCCCATTGTGCCAGTGAGTTATGATTAAGAATTTCTTCCAGGCCTCCAAGTGTTTTACTGGCTTCATCTATCAATCTGTCTGCACAACCACCAAAGCATGAGAAAACTAACAACACAACAGCCTGAATTATTCAACAGCCACTGAAACCTTTAGAACAAAGCCTTGTACTTCAGCAGTATCATGCATTAAACCCAACAACTACTATTACTACTAC
Source organism: Microcaecilia unicolor (assembly GCF_901765095.1). Taxonomy (NCBI): domain Eukaryota; kingdom Metazoa; phylum Chordata; class Amphibia; order Gymnophiona; family Siphonopidae; genus Microcaecilia; species Microcaecilia unicolor. The sequence goes on along the minus strand of NC_044041.1, from coordinate 29,983,905 downwards.
TAATCATTTCTATAGCGCTACTAGACGTACGCAGCGCTGTACACTTGAACATGAAGAGACAGTCCCTGCTCGACAGAGCTTACAATCTAATTAGGACAGACAAACAGGACAAATAAGAGATAAGGGAATATTAAAGTGAGGATGATAAAATAAGGGCTCTGAACAAGTGAATAAGGGTTAGGAGTTAAAAGCAGCATCAAAAAGGTGGGCTTTTAGCTTAGATTTGAAGATGGCCAGAGATGGAGCTTGACGTACCGGCTCATGAAGTCTATTCCAGGCATATGGTGCAGCAAGATAAAAGGAACGGAGTCTCGAGTTAGCAGTGGAGGAGAAGGGTGCAGATAAGAGAGATTTACCCAGTGAATGGAGTTCCCGGGGAGGAGTGTAGGGAGAGATGAGAGTGGAGAAGTACTGAGGAGCTGCAGAGTGAATGCACTTATAGGTCAATAAGAGGAGTTTGAACTGTATGTGGAAACGGAGAGGGAGCCAATGAAGTGACTTGAGGAGAGGGCTAATATGAGCATAACGACACTGGTGGAATATTAGTCGTGCAGCAGAAGTTTGAACAGATTGAAGAGGAGAGAGATGGCTAAGTGGGAGACCTTTGAGAAGCAAGTTGCAATAGTCTAAGCGAGAGGTGATAAGAGTGTGGGTGAGGATTCTGGTAGTGTGCTCAGAAAGGAAAGGGCGAAGTTTGGTGATATAGAGAAAGAAACGACAGGTTTTAGCAGTCTGCTGAATATGTGCAGAGAAGGAGAGGGAGGAGTCGAAGATGACCCCAAGGTTACGAGCTGATGAGACAGGAAGGATGAGAGTATTATCCACAGAAATAGAGAATTTCCTTCCAAGTTTAGCACACAACCTTTGATGTTAATTTATAGCCTTATGTAAAGCTGAAGTCCCTATAGTAGTTGACGCTTAAAAATATATGGTTTAATTTCACTTTATTTCTGGAATTCAGATACAGTCTCTGTCTCTACCACTTCCACTAGGAGGCCGTTCCACATTCCTACCACCCTTTCTACAAAGGGATATTTCCTTAGGTTACTCCTGAGTCTGTCCCTTTATCCTATACCCCTTCATTTTAGAGCTTCCTTTCCATTGAAAGACATTCACATCCTTGTGCATTTATGCCACGGGTATTTAAGGGTATGATCACAAAACCTCAAGAGTGGGCTGCTAATCAGGTGCTATGCAGAGCACATTTTAGGGACCACTCATTTTATAGTGACCCATCTCAATGTTAATTTTCCATGGCTTTGCAAACAATATATGCAGGGTTATTCCGTTACAGTTTACCCTTTACTCAAAAGTTCACCCATTGGTTTGCATAGAAATACTTCCAGCTAATGTGAGGTGCTGCTACTTCAACCATAACAACAAAAATCCCAAATATCAGACAATCTGCTTCAGATCCACCATCCATAAACTCTGGCTGGGCCTGCACTAGAGTTTCCAGGTCAATCGGACAGGCTGAGGAAGTCCCGGTTGTTCTCCACTGCGAGCGTGGGTATATTGTTCTAATTTTCATAGGTAAATCAATCAGAATTATAAATCTGTTAGCAGAACTGAGTGGAGGAGTGGCCTAGTGGTTACAGTGGTGGACTTTGGTACTGAGGAACTGAGTTCGATTCCCACTTCAGGCACAGGCAGCTCCTTGTGACTCTGGGCAAGTCACTTAACCCTCCATTGCCCCATGTAAGCCGCATTGAGCCTGCCATGAGTGGGAAAGCGCAGGGTACAAATGTAACAAAAATAAAATAGATACTATTGGAGATTCTACATGGAATGTTGCTACTATTAGAGATTCTACATGGAATGTTGCTAATATATGAGATTCTGTTGCTACTATTGGAGATTCTACATGGAATGTTGCTACTATATGAGATTCTGTTGCTACTATTGGAGATTCTACATGGAATGTTGCTACTATTGGAGATTCTACATGGAATGTTGCTAGCAACATTCCATGTAGAAGCCTGTGCGGCCACATTGGTGATCTGCAAGGGCCAACTTCTACATGGAATGTTGCTAGTGGAATAGCAACATTCCATGTAGAATCTCAAATAGTAGCAACAGTGGAGGAGTGGCCTAGTGGTTAGGGTGGTGGACTTTGGTCCTGAGGAACTGAGTTCAATTCCCACTTCAGACACAGGCAGCTCCTTGTGACTCTGGGCAAGTCACTTAACCCTCCATTGCCCCATGTAAGCCGCATTGAGCCTGCCATGAGTGGGAAAGTGTGGGGTACAAATGTAACAAAAATAAAATAGATACTATTGGAGATTCTACATGGAATGTTGCTTCTATTGGAGATTCTACATGGAATGTTGCTACTATATGAGATTCTGTTGCTACTATTGGAGATTCTACATGGAATGTTGCTACTATTGGAGATTCTACATGGAATGTTGCTAGCAACATTCCATGTAGAAGCCTGTGCGGCCACATTGGTGATCTGCAAGGGCCAACTTCTACATGGAATGTTGCTAGTGGAATAGCAACATTCTATGTAGAATCTCAAATAGTAGCAACAGTGGAGGAGTGGCCTAGTGGTTAGGGTGGTGGACTTTGGTCCTGAGGAACTGAGTTCAATTCCCACTTCAGACACAGGCAGCTCCTTGTGACTCTGGGCAAGTCACTTAACCCTCCATTGCCCCATGTAAGCCGCATTGAGCCTGCCATGAGTGAGAAAGCGCGGGGTACAAATGTAACAAAAAAAAAACCAAAACCTGTGGCTAAATGGAAACCCTAGCTTACACATGCAACTCAGGAGGAAGGGAAGATGAGTGCTGGATCCATGATGGCCCCTGCTGGCTAAAGTTTTTGGACTCAAATGGATTGCAGGACCTGAGGCAGCATGGTTTTACTAGAGGAAGGTCATGTCAGACTAATCTAATTAACTTCTTTGATTGGGTGACCAACCAGTTAGATTTAAACGGAACACTTAGATTTCAGTAAAGCCTTTGACACGGTCAGTGGCGTACCAAGGGGTGGGGGCGGTCCGCCCCGGGTGCACGCCGCTGGGGGGTGCCGCGGCGCACGCCTGGCTCCGAGTTCGCTATCTTCACTCGTTCGCTGCAGCTCCCTCTGCCCCAGAACAGGTTACTTCCTGTTCCGGGGCAGAGGGAGCTGCAGCGAATGAGCGAAGTTTGCGAACTTTTCAGAGCCGACAGGCGCGTGCCACGGCACCCCCCCCCCCCCAGCGGCGTGCACCAGGGGGGGTGTCATTTCGCCGGGGGGGCGCGCTGCACCCGGGGGGGGCGCATCGGCGATCCGCCCCGGGTGCCATCCAGGCTAGGAACGCCACTGGACACGGTTTCACATAGGGAACTGATAAATAAACTGAGTCTGGACCGGAAAGTCACTAACTAGGTTAGAAACTGGTTAAGCAGAAGAAGACAGAGGGTGGTGGTAAATGGAATTCACTCAGAGGAAAAGGATGTTACCAATGGCGTATCGCAGGGTCTGGCCCTTGGCCCGGCTCTTTTAAAATATTGCAGAAGGGCTGTTGGGTAAAATTTTCCTCTTTGCGGATGATATCTAGAGAAGATAGAAGACTGCTCCAGAGATTCACAACTAAGATTTAATGCTAAAACATGGAGGGTCATGCACTTGGGCTACAGAAACCCGAGGGAGCAGTACCATTTAAGAAGAGAACAGCGAGACTGGGGGGTGATCACTTCTGATGATCTTAAGGTGGCCAAACAGATAGAAAGGGCAATGGCCAAAGCCAGAAGGATGCTTAGCTGCATAGGAAGAAGAATAACCAGCAGGAAAAAGGAGGTGATAGTGTCTCTGTATAAGTCTCTGGTGAGGCCCCATTTAAATTACTGTGTTCTGGAGACTGCACCTTCAAGAAGATATAACCTGGATGGAGTCAATCCAGAGGGTGGCTACTAAAATGGTCAGTGGTCTTCATCATAAAGCATATAGAGACAGACTCGTAGGCCTCAATATGTATACCTTAGAAGAAAGACAAGAGAGGGGAAATATGACTGAGACATTTAAATATCTCCATACCATAAAAGCACAGGAGGCAGATCTCTGAAAGGAAGCTCTGGAACAAGAGGGTATAAGATGAAGTTGAAGGAAGGTAGACTCAGACGTAATCTAAGGAAATACTTCGTTACGGAAAGGGTGATAGATGCGTGGAATGACCTACCAATGGAAGTGGTGGAGATAAGCACTGTATCTGAATTCAAGAAAGCACGGGACAGGCATGTGGGACCTCTTAGAGGGAGGCAGAGATAGTGGATGATATGATCGGACAGACTGGATAGGCCATATGGTGTTTATCTGCTGTCATTTTCTCTGTTTCTATAGAGAATGCAGGGGGGGGGGGAGGGGGGAATTTCCAGCTATGTTCTGTTCTAAAATTTCACAGGCTTCTTGGTTTCAAATCCAGAGTCTCCTAGGTATTCTCTTTCAAGTGCAGCAAGTGATGCTATGCCACTCGTTTCTTATCCAAAGGCTCTTCCCAGTTCTTCTCCCCTCAGTGAGAATGAGACACTCTTTATTGCATCAAATAATTTCAAACTTGAAAGAAGCCCGAGGGCCCCCTCCAGCTCCATCGCTGGCATGAAGAAAACTCCCATGAATCACTCTAGCTATTACCTGCAGTTTTACAGAAGCAAAATATTTAACAAAATCTAATTTTGTTGACGAAAAAAAAAAATCAAGCTCAGATTTCATTTACTGAGAAAACAAATCAAACGTAAAAGTGAAAAGAAGAAAAAAAAAATCTGTGCTCGAGAGCAGTATGCAAATACTGTGTGTCACATTATACAGAATTAATGCAGCCGCTCTTTTGCACGGATGGAAAGGATTGAACCTAAAGAATCAATTAGGTTCCTTTGCAGACAGGATAATCTAACCCTGGGGGGAATTTGGAGGACTCATATCATCTGCCCGTTATTGATGGCAATAGTAAATCTCGGGGACATTATATAGCAGACAGCCCAAATCTATTTTTCTTTCCACTTAATTATATTGAGGCCAATGTAAGATGTTGTTTTGTAACAAAGTATCCCCCAAACTGCTTTAAAATGTCTACTGGATTCTTTTCACGTAGCAAAATCTTTCATTGGCTCAACAGCAAAATTAGGGGTCCTTTTACTAAGCTGCAGCAAAAAGCCTTAGTGTGCCCTTACGTGGGATTTGCGTTGCAAACCGTACGAAGAGAGACTTGCTGACCTGAACATGTATACCTTGGAGGAAAGGAGAAATGGGGGTGACATGATACAGAAGTTCAAATATTTGAAAGGTATTAATCCGCAAATGAACCTTTTTTGGAGATGGGAAGGCGGTAGAAGTAGCGGACATGAATTAAGGTTGAAGGGGGGCAGACTTAGGAGTGTCGGGAAGTATTTTTTCATGGAGTGGGTGGTGGACATGTGGAATGCCCTCCTGCGGGAGGTGGTGGAGATGAAAACGGTAATGGAATTCAAACATGCGTGGGATAAACACAAAGGAATCCTGTTTAGAAGGAATGGTTCCATGGAATCTTAGCGGAGATTGGGTGGCAATGCCGGTAATTGGGAAACAAAACGGGAGCTGGGCAGACTTCTATGGTCTATGCCCTGCTCGTGACTGAATAGATAGGGATGGGCTGGAGTGTAAATTTTAAGGGGCTTCGGCGTTAGCTTCAGAACTTAGTACAAGAACAGTACTGGGCAGACTTCTACGGTCTGTACCCTGAGAAAGGCAAGGACAAATCAAACTCAGGTATACATATAAAGTATCACATACCATGTAAAACGAATTTATCTTGTTGGGCAGACTGGATGGACTGTACAGATCTTTATCTGCTGTCATTTACTATGTTATTTTTTCACAGAGAGAGTAGTGGATGCTTGGAATGCCCTCCCGCGGGAGGTGGTGGAAATGAAAACGGTAACGGAATTCAAACATGCGTGGGATAAACATAAAGGAATCCTGTTCAGAAGGAATGGATCCTAAGGAGCTTAGCCGAGATTGGGTGGCGGACACCCAATTATCTGATAATCATCTTTGCGACACTAGCAGTTACCAAAAATTACTTCTCATTCCAGAAAACATTTTACCAGCAGATACGCGGCACAGTCATGGGCTCTGCCATGGCTCCTGACGTCGCAAACTTATACGTGGCAGAGTTTGAGAAAAAATTCCTTCAAGACCATCAATATCAATCTAAGATTATACTTTACAAGAGATATATAGATGATGTGCTCATAATATGGAAAGGTGGGACTGATAGACTGAATGATTTCTATAATTGGCTAAACACCAGTGATGAGAACTTAAAGTTTAAGATGCATTATGACCCTTACCAGATACCTTTTTTGGACATACTAATCACTAAGTCTGACTACTCATTTACCACGAAGGTATACAGGAAACCAATGGACAGAAATACTTTTCTTCACTATACCAGCTTCCACACACGTAGCCTGAAGAATAACCTCCCATACTCACAGTTTTTAAGACTTAAAAGAATATGTACCAACTTCAGTGATTATGAATCACAGGTCAACACACTTTCAAAACGTTTCTTACAAAGAGGCTACCCAAGGAATTGCATCAAGAAATGTTTCGCAAAAGCAAGTATGCAGAATAGAGATACCTTGTTGACTAACCAAGGAGTGAGAAAAGCACCAGACCTTGTCTGTACTCTCCGCTACTCCCAATATGCTAGAGAATTCAAAAAAATTATTTACAAAAATTGGCACGTCCTAGAAACTCACCCCTGCTTTAAGAACATCAAACCCACAATAGCATTTTCAAGGGGCAAAAATTTGAAAGATCAGTTAGTTCCATCAACCCTCCCAGACAGAGATAGCATTTTCAAGGGGCAAAAATTTGAAAGATCAGTTAGTTCCATCAACCCTCCCAGACAGAGATATCATAGTGTAATATATGGTAACATATATTAAATGTTTTCTCCTGGGGCTCTGGGGAGGCTGTTCCAGGGTTTGGGTGGATGCTGCTATTTATCTATTAATCTATTTAGATTTCAGCAAAGCTTTCGACATGGTTCCCCACAGGAGGCTCTTGAATAAACTAGATGGGCTGAAGATAGGACCCGAAGTGGTGAACTGGATTAGGAACTGGTTGACGGGCAGACGCCAGAGGGTGGTGGTGAATGGAGTTTGCTCGGCGGAGGGAAAGGTGAGTAGTGGAGTGCCTCAGGGATCGGTGCTGGGGCCGATTCTGTTCAATATATTTGTGAGTGACATTGCCGAAGGGTTACGAGGTAAAGTTTGCCTTTTTGCGGATGACACCAAGATTTGCAACAGAGTGGACACCCCGGAGGGAGTGGAAAACATGAAAAAAGATCTGAGGAAGCTAGAAGAATGGTCTAACGTTTGGCAATTAAAATTCAATGTGAAGAAATGCAAAGTGATGCACTTAGGGAGTAGAAATCCAAGGGAGACGTATGTGTTAGGCGGGGAGAGTCTGATTGGCACGGACGGGGAGAGGGATCTTGGGGTGATAGTATCAGAGGACCTGAAGGCGACAAAACAGTGTGACAAGGCGGTGGCCGTAGCGAGAAGATTGCTAGGCTGTATAGGGAGAGGTGTGACCAGCAGAAGAAGGGAGGTTTTAATGCCCCTGTATAAGACGTTGGTGAGGCCCCACCTGGAGTACTGTGTTCAGTTTTGGAGGCCGTACCTTGCGAAGGATGTCAAAAAAATAGAAGCGGTGCAAAGAAAAGCTACGAGGATGGTATGGGATTTGCGTTCCAAAATGTATGAAGAGAGACTTGCTGACCTGAACATGTATACCCTGGAGGAAAGGAGGAACAGGGGTGATATGATGCAGACGTTCAAATATTTGAAAGGTATTAATCCGCAAACGAATCTTTTCCGGAGATGGGAAGGCGGTAGAACGAGAGGACATGAAATGAGATTGAAGGGGAGCAGACTCAGAAAAGATGTCAGGAAGTATTTTTTCACAGAGAGGGTGGTGGATGCTTGGAATGCCCTCCCGCGGGAGGTGGTGGCAATGAAAACAGTAACGGAATTCAAACATGCATGGGATGTGCATAAAGGAATCCTATGCAGAAGGAATGGATCCTCGGAAGCTTAGCTACAATTGGGTGGCAGAGCAGGTGGGGGTAAGAGGGGTTGGTGGTTGGGAGGCGAGGATAGGGGAGGGCAGACTTTTATACGGTCTGTGCCGGAGCCGGTGATGGAAGGCGGGACAGGTGGTTGGGAGGCAGGAAAAACTGCTGGGCAGACTTATACGGTCTGTGCCCTGAGAAAGACAGGTACAAATCAAGGTAAGGTATACACATGAGTTTATCTTGGGCAGACTGGATGGACCGTGCAGGTCTTTTTCTGCCGTCATCTACTATGTTACTATGCTGGCTGGAAAAGGTTTAAAGTTAGTTTGGAAATTATTAATGGAGTTAGGTGAAGTGTGAGATGTTTCTTAAATTTGGTTTTATTTTTCAAGGAATAAACCATGATTAAGTGGGGATTGTACTATAAAATGTTCCTTGCTGTTTTGGGTACAAGTCAGGTTAAAATTGACTTTGAAATTCTCTGTGTAGGAAGTTTTGCAGTAACTTTTATGGGGGGAAGGGACAGCCAAGATTCTAAACCATACATCTAAGAAAAAAACCAGTCTTTAGCTGACAAGCTGATTGGTTGAGGGATGTCAGATGTTCCTCTAGGGGGGTGAGTTGGGAGACTGCTGAGTGAACTGAAGACGAGAGCAGGGAATGACTGGGAGAGAAACGTATGCTGAGTGTGTGAAATGTAAGAAATAAAAGTATATTTTATGAGTTTAAAGTGAAATAAGTGACATTGAAAAAGGGCACTTTGATATTGAAAGTGAGCTGAGGTGAGTGTGAATGTTCCAGTATAGCACTGAATTTCCAGAGATAAGTGATTTACCATTTTAGGGTGAGAGAGGCTTTGATTTGTGGTGGGAATTGTACTACACGAGAAAGCCTATAAGGGTGTCAGGAAAAAAATGTGTAAGGATTTTGGAAGGACTGAGAGGTAAATCTGATATTTGGAGAAAGTTGCTAGTAGGCAATGTCTGTGTGGAAGGTGTGTTTTGTGCACATGATCTGATTGCAGAACAAGGTTTGAGGTGGCAGATTAAGCTCTGCTTTTGTACGAGTGTGCTGTATGCTCCAGATTGATCTGATAGCTATGCAGAGTAATGTTATGTATTTGAGTGGGTCTTGTGAGATGAAATGTTGAAACATCATTGGAATAGGGACTGGGTACTGTGTGATGGTTCTGAATGCAGTGCTGAAGCCTGCTGGAGCGTTTAGAACAGGGAATCAACAGTGAGAAATAGGTTTTGTAGTGAGAAAGCCTTTAACTTACTTTATTTCAATTAGAGAGTGTGGCCACAGTATTGAGAACTGATTAATTGTCACCAGAGTGGAGTCAGTTCCTGGACAAGCAGGGAGTTTAAGATTTTGTTTCCCTGATTATTTTCTTTATAAGTGAGGTTTAGGAAGAAGAGATCGGTGAATTATCCACTGAAGGGTTCCAGCTGAGCTCCAACGCAAGAAAGACCTCACCTAAATAAATTCAACCACAGCTAAGTGACATTGGCAAAGGGTGTTGAAGGACATATAGTTTTTTTTTTTTGGTTTACAATATCTTAAGGGAAAACCAAGGAACAGAACATCAGATATTAAAAATCCATGAGATCCCTGCAAAAACACCAATAGTGCACACAAAGACTCCAATTTTTACATCAGGAAAGAGAATAATAACAAATATCTGATTTTGATTAAAAGACAATTTAAGTATTTATCTGTAAAGGTTCTTTTCTGCCTTTTTAGGTGATTTTGTTGAAAGAAACATAAAAAGTTAAGGGTATCCATGTAAAACTACATTTGAATGTTGAATATGTTATTGCAGTTCTATTAAGCCACACACTAATTGTGAATTTGAGTTTATTTGAATGAAAATGTGTTTGCATTTGTATTCAATAGAGAAAAAGATAATTTGCAAATCTGGAGGTGCGGTTCTTCCAGTTCAGGAACAAATCCTAAATTTAGCTTCTTTTCCTCCTTTATTCTTTGAGTAAAGGACGAGGTTAGTTTATTTGTTCCACTCCCTCGGCTGTGAGTGTGTGTTCCCTGGATATTCGCCACGACTACAACAATCAGGTATCTGGGACCACATCACTTCAGTCCGGCCGAGAGGGGTGGTAACAATAGAACCAATAACAACAGGACGTAGAACATGTGGTGTTCTGGAGAAGGTGGAAGCCAGTCTCATGTGTTCCTAACATTGACTTGCAGGTGGTGCAACACATATTGTTCTGCGATGGTACATTTGATAGGCCACTGTAACTTCTTTATTGTTCCTTTTGTGACACCGAGAGGGGAGTGTTTCCCTATGTTTGGAGCAGTAAATCTTCAGGGTTCAGACCTCAAGAAAAGGACAAGGAGTCTGCAATTAATTTCTATGTTAAGAGGAGACACTATTCAATCTAGAGAAGTTGCAAGAGATTCCCACAGGGGTGGAAGAAGCTGCTGTGGGATTCCCACAGGAGTGTAGTCAAAATCTCTGGTGACTCCAGAATGAGGCTTGGAATGCACTGATTGAGGCAATTGGAGCACCAGAATGAGGCTTGGAATATACAGAGAGAGGCAGGTGGAGCACCGGAATGAGGCTTGGAATGCCCAGAGAGGCAGCTGGAACACCAGACTGAGGCTTGGAACACTCGGTGGTTCACTAGTGAATGCCATCCAAAAAAAAACCACAGGAGGCTGTTGGGGTTGGGAGGAAACAGAGGGCTGTGAGCAATAAAATAATAGCATCGAATTCTGCGGGTACAAGTTTGGATGGAGGAGATTAATTGTGGGGATGGGTGGAGATGGAATGGATCTAAGTTGGTACAGGTGGGTATGGATTAGATTCTATTGGGGATGGGTGATATTTCTGTCCCCACGCAGCTCTCTAATTCAGTCTGCTACACTGGGTGTCACCCAGGAATTAAAACATAAAGGACGGTGAGAGTGTTATAGCAACACACAGAAATATAACAAAATAAAATAAGATGATATCTTTTTTTATTGGTCTAACAATTTGTTTTTGGACAAGCTTTCAAAGACACAACCTTCATCTTTAGGTCAAGTATGAGCTACAGAGGACAATAGTGAGACATGAAAAGACAGACTTGAGGGAATATTATAGCAGACCTTAACTACATGGATAATGCCAGCCCCGTGATAACACTATTTATATATTTAGCACTGCTACCTAGATGAATACAGAGCTGCCAAGTTACCCATTCCAGGAGGGAGACGTTTTGGCCGGTCCTGGTTTTAAACTTACATCCCAAAGCAGTGTGGGACTTGTAGTCCACGATTCTATCCATTGAAATCAGTGCTGCAGGTCCCATAATGCACCAGGATGAGATTGGCAGACATCTAGGACTGGCCAAACAGTCTTCCTCCTGGAATGGGTAACTTGGTAGCTCTGTGAATATTAGCACAGAATATCTGGATGAAGTTAAATGCCATGGCCAGTTTTTAACTTAATCCAGCAACTGTTCTGAATATTACCCCCTGTGTTAACAAATCTACAGCAAAGAAAAGAAAAAACTGAAAACAACAGCATTGACTCATCCCTCTTGAGTCAGCTCCTGTACTGCTGCTATTGATTCTCTGTGGCTTTAATTTGGCATATCTCTAAGAACATAGGAATCCTGGTACTAGGTCAGACCAAAGGTCCATCTAGCCCAGCATCCTGCTTCCAACAGTGGCCAATCTAAGTCACATGTACCTGGCAGGATCCCTAAAAAGAGCAAAGGCTCCATGCTACTAACCCCCAGGGATAAGCAGTGGATTTCCCCCATTCTAACCTTAATAACAGTTTGTGAACTTTTCTTCCAGGAATTTGTCCAAGCCTTTTTTTTTTTTTAAATCATTACATCATTTATTTAAAGAATAAAGTTATCCAACACCCATATTACCCATGTGAAACTGCCCCCATAAATTTAATAACTGGATGGACCCTTGAATAGCATTCATTGCTATCAAACACATCCTATAATTTGATATTAGTACTTCACATCACTGTGGAGAAATCTTAGCCCACTCTTTTCAGAATTGCTTTACATAAAATCTTTTTTTTTATTATTGAAACAAATGCAATTCCAAACTGCAAATAACAACAGAATTATAAAAAAAATATATATATATCAACATTCCATTTATTCTTCCCCAGACCCACACCTCCATCGGTATCCCAACGCACTAAAACAGGGGTCCTGGATTCTTATGGACACTCTATACATATAAGTACAAAATCATACTAAACCTGCTTTCCCAACCCCCTGCCCCGCACCCTCCTCCCCTCCCCTTTCTCCTACAAAAAATGCACACTCAGGCACTGTCATATTTACGCCAGTAGGACAAGAATAGTTCTGGCAGTACATGCAAAATCAGAGCGATAACTGGAGGATTGGATATATAGCATTTCTATTTTAAGAGGAATCTCTTTTTCCTCTTAAGTGTCAATGTCACATCTAGGAATCTTCAAGCTATTGACCCCCTTACTCTGTCCTCTTGTGTCTCTAACCTTTTCTCTTCCACCACTCTATCTAAATCTGTTAATGAAGCCGTTTCTTCCTATGATACTGTTCTGTTCTCTCCTCTGCTCTGGACACTCTTGCCTCTCCCATGCCCCGTCCTACTAGGTGTACCAAACCCCAACCTTGGCTAACCTCTAAAATCCGCTACTTTCGTTCCTGTGCCCGCTCTGCTGAACGTTCTTGGCTTAAATCCCCCACCCTTGCTGACTTCATTCATTTCAAATTCATGCTTAACTCTTTCCAGTCTGCCCTTTCGCAGGCCAAACAAGATTACTTCGCCCAATTGACAAATTCCCTTGGTTCTAACCCTCGACTTCTCTTCGCCACACTGAACTCTCTTCTCAAAGTGCCTCCATCCCCAATTCCCCCTTCTCTTTCTCCTCAGACCCTAGCTGAGTACTTCCATGATAAAATCCGTGAGATTAACCTTGAATTTTCATCCAAACCCTCCCCACCTCTCTCTCCCTTAATCCGCACCCCCTACTCTCCTTCCTCTCCTTCTTTTTCTTCCTTCTCTAAAGTTTCTACTGAGGAAACTGCCCTTCTTCTTTCCTCCTCTAAATGTACTACCTGTTCATCTGACCCCATCCCCACTCATCTACTTAGCACTATCTCTCCTACTGTCATCCCTGTCATCCGTCACATCCTTAATCTCTCACTCTCCACTGCAACTGTTCCTATGGCCTTCAAACATGCTGTTGTCACTGTACTCCTTAAAAAAAACCCTCATTTGATCCTACCTGTCCCTCCAACTATCGCCCCATCTCCCTTCTTCCTTTCCTCTCCAAATTACTTGAACACGCTGTTCACTGCCGCTGTCTTGACTTCCTTTCTTCTCAACCTATTCTTGATCCACTCCAATCTGGTTTCCTCCCTCTTCACTCTACTGAAACTACACTTACCAAAGTCTCTAATGACCTGCTTCTGGCTAAATCCAGAGGTCTCTATTCTATCCTTATCCTTCTTGACCTATCTGCTGCTTTTGACACTGTTGACCAAACCATACTCCTTGATACGCTATCCTTGATTGGATTCCAGGGCCCTGTTCTTTCCTGGTTCTCCTCTTACCTCTCACTTCGCACTTTCAGTGTTCACTCTGGCGGTTCCTCTTCAACTTCCATCCCGCTTTCAGTTGGTGTCCCCCACGGTTCTGTCCTTGGACCCCTCCTTTTCTCCATCTATACCTCTTCCCTTGGTACCTTGATTTCATCTCATGGCTTTCAATACCATCTTTATGCAGATGACTCTCAGATCTACATCTCCACCCCTGAAATCTCAACCGTAATCCAGGACAAAATTTAATCCTGCTTATCTGACATTGCTGCTTGGATGTCTCAACGCCATCTGAAGCTAAACATGACTAAAACTGAACTTCTCATTTTTCCCCCTAAATCCACCTCCCCTCTTCCCCCATTCTCTATCTCTGTTAATGGCTCTCACATCCTCCCTGTCTCCTCAGCTCGTAACCTTGGAGTCATCGTTGATTCCTCTCTCTTCTTCTCTGCACATATTCAGCAGACTGCTAAAACCTGTCGTTTCTTTCTCTATAATATCAGCAAAATTCGCCCTTTCCTTTCTGAGCACACTACCAGAACCCTCATCCACGCTCTTATCACAAGTCCATAGACCGCTACTAAATGGACTTGGGAAAAATCCACAATTTCTGGAATAACATGTATAGAATGTTTGTACGTTTGGGAAGCTGCCAGGTGCCCTTGACCTGGATTGGCCGCTGTCGGGGACAGGATGCTGGGCTTGATGGGCCTTTGGTCTTTTCCCAGTATGGCATTACTTATGTACTTATGTAACCATTTGAAAACTGTTACATCATTGAGCTAAGGGTAGAGGTGAGCAGCACAGTGAGTCACAATATGCTAATTACTCACTGGGAGAAAAGGCAGAGAAAATGATTGACATTTAAATACTTTGGGAAGAATTATTAAAAGTAATAAATAAAGCTGGGGTTAATAATGCACACACACTATCAGGCTTATTTTCGAAAGAGAAGGACGCCCATCTTTCGACACAAATTGGAAGATAGGCGTCCTTCTCACAGGGTCGCCCAAATCGGCATAATCGAAAGCCGATTTTGGGCGTCCCCAACTGCTTTCCGTCGCGGGGATGATCAAAGTTCCTGGGGGTGTATTGGAGGCGTAGCGAAAGCGGGACTTGGGCATGCCTATCACATGGGCGTCCTCAACCCATAATGGAAAAAAAAGGGCGTCCCTGATGAGCATTTGGATGACTTTACCTGGTCCAGTTTTTCTTACGATCAAGGCACAAAAAGGTGCCCGAACTGACCAGATGATCACCGGAGGGAATCGGGGGTGACATCCCCTTACTCCCCCAGTGGTCACTAACCCCCTCCCACCCTCAAAAAAGAACTTAAAAAATATTTTGTACCAGCCTCTATGCCAGCCTCAAATATCATACTCAGGTCCATCGCAGCAGTATGCAGGTCCCTGGAGCAGTTTTAGTGGGTGCAGTGCACTTCAGGCAGGCGGACCCAGGCCCACCCCCCCTCACCTGTTACACTTGTGGTGGTAAATGTGAGCCCTCAAAAAACCCATCAGAAACCCACTGTACCCACATCTAGGTGCCCCCCTTCACCCATAAGGGCTATGGTAGTGGTGTACAGTTGTGGGTAGTGGGTTTTGGGGGGCTGAGCACACAAGGCAAGGGAGCTATGTACCTGGGAACTTTTTCTGAAGTCCACTGCAGTGCCCCCTAGGGTGCCCAGTTGGTGTTCTGGCATGTGAGGGGGACCAGTGCACTACGAATTCTGGCTCCTCCCATGACTAAAGGGCTTGCATTTGGTCGTTTCTGAGATGGACATCCTTAGTTTCCATTATCGCCGAAAACCAGAAACGACCAAGTCTAAGGATGACCATCTCTAGGGATGACCTAAATGTCAAGATTTGGGAGTCCCCGACCGTATTATCGAAACGAAAGATGGACGCCCATCTTATTTCGATAATATGGTTTTCCCACCCCTTCGCCTGGACGTCCTGCAAGGAATTGTGTTGGCCTTACTGAAGTTTAAATGATTGAGTGCCCTTGTGGCATGTTTTACTTAGGACGAAGTAGCAGACCTGTGAAGGTAAGACTTAATGAGCATAAGTCAAGGATTACAACGGAGAATTTACAAGCTCCTCTTGTAAACCATTGGAAGGAGCATGGCCACAGATGGAACGAAATAAAGTGGTGCATCATTGATACAACACACGAGGGGTGGGAGGGAGGAAATCAAGAGCAATGATTAAACTATAAAGAACAATTTTGGATATTTACACTTAATACCATCACACCACACGAGCTGAATGCCGAAATAGAGTGGATGACGTTGATCTGACCATGGACCCTGATTGGTGATCTGTCCAATCATAACAATATAAAACAGCTGTTCAAAAAAGCCACGGCCATCTTGTTGGACAAAAGAGAACGCATTGCCAACACGGATGGCAACATTATTTCATGGTAACAATGTATACAAAAAGAATAGATATAGAGAGCGATATTACTTGAATACATCTAACATGATGATTTCTTTCAGGGGAAAATTCTTGAAAAAGCCATCGGGTGAAACGTGACGCCATGTCGAATAAGATTCCCCGTGGAAAGCACCTTCTAATATTAAGATAAGTGAACTATACAATATTAACTGTAAAGAAGTAAATGTGATATAAGGAAAACGCATATTGAAGAAAATCTAAATTAGCACTTGAAAGGTAGCAAAACATTATAATAAAGAAGATGGTGAAGACAGGAAGGGTGGCAGCTGAGAAAATACACAGCTCCACCTCACCGTTGAATTGAGGTCTTTGAAATAAAATATATATATTTTTTTTCAAACATAAGTTTGGTAGCACATAGGCATCTCAGTACTATTATAAGGCCTTACTGAAGTGGCATCAAAACTTTATTTGTCTTAACCAGGGGCGTAGCTATGGGTGGCCCTAGATGGGCCCAGGCCCACCCAGTTTAGCCTCAGGCCCGCCCACTCACCCACCCAGAAGCAGATCCTTACCCTCTCCCACCCCTGCCGCAGCGCTTCATTTAATGCTGTCGGCGATGCTGTTGCACAGTCTCCCACCCCCGCAGCAGCGCTTACACTTTGCTATGGCGCTGCCTGACAGCAATGCTACAGATGCGGCACCGATGTCCTGCTCCAGGGCCTTCCCTCTGCCGCGCTGATGTAACTTCCTGTTTACTGAGGCGAGACGCGGAAGGCCCCGGAGCAGGACATCAGACGTCGGTGCCGCATCTGTAGCGTTGATGTCAGGCAGCGCCATAGCAAAGTGTAAGCGCTGCCGCGGGGGTGGGAGACTGTGAGGTGCAACAGCAGCGCCGACAGCATTAAATGAAGCACTGCGGCAGGGGTGGGAGAGGGTGAGGAAGTCAGTGGGGTGCTGGCCCAGTAAGGGGAGGCTGGGAGGGGAGGGGCCTAAAGGGAACAGAAGGGTGCTGGACTTGCCAGGGGCAGAGGGTTGGAGAGAAGGGAGAGAGGTTGTGGATTTTCAGAGGGGAGGTTGGAGGGAAGGGGAGAGGTTTTGGATTTGCAGAAGGGAGGTTGGAAGGAAGGGGAGAGGTTTTGGATTTGCAGAGGGGAGATTGTAGGGAAGGGAAGAGGTGCAAGGAGAAAGAGCCAGATGCATAAGGGGAAGGAAAGAGAGGAAGAGAAGCTGGTTGGGGGGGGGGGGGGGGATCAGAGAGGAGAGGGACACATTGGTGTGGAGGAGGGAGAAAGGGGACATAGGGAAGTATACAGATACAAAAAGGAGATGATGGGCATTAGGTGGGAGCATGGGGACAGGGACACAAATGTGAGATACTGTATGGGGATGGCACATGGGCACAGAGGGGTAATGCCTGACAAGGGGGGGGGGGGGGGGGGGAACAGGGATATGGAATAGAGATAAAATGCTGGACACTGGAGAAGGGGTATATGGACACGGAGGGGGGGAGAGATACCAGAGAAGGGGGAGAATAGGAACACAGAAGGGATATGTTAGGCATGGGATGCATAGGTGCACAGAGGAATGATGATGGATGAGGGGATATGAACACAGGGGAGATACTGGACAAGGAAATATAGGAAAACAGAGATGGGAGATGGATGATGGACATGGAGAAAGAAGAAATGTCAAATAGGAGACCCTGGCAAGTGAGTTAGAGAAGACAGAGGGAAGCAGAAACCAGAGACTGGGACCAATATGATTTGAGAAAAAATGACCAGACAACAAAAAGGTATAAAAAAAAATATTTTATTTTCAATGTTGTGAATATAATATGTTGGATTTGGAATGTACATCTTGCCAAAGTTGATGTTAAACATGGCTGGGGTCCAGCACAGAAATCTAGGAAAGGACCCCAAAGTCCATTACCAGGCTGCGCCTTCAGCTTCCAGCATGCAGGCTTTCTCTGGCCAAGGAACCAAGCACAATTGCCCTAGTTCCATCCCCTAACACCATCCCTGGCATGTGCCATCTTTATATTTTGCACAGGAGCAAATGCCTTTCTTTCTTGTTTCTCTGGTGTTGTACTACATGCAAGGTCTAGTTTCTTGGGGTTTCCGTTTAATTTCTATTTCTAGAGTTTGTGGTCACTTATTCTGTATTTGGCATTTGTGTCTTGTGTGTGTGACTGAGGTATTCTGTTAGCATGAAGTTTCCATGTAGCATTCTGTAGTATTTTGGCTTGTTCAGCTTTCCTGATAAATGTATTTGTATTTTAGGGCCCTACTATAATATTTAAGGCACTTCTTTTTCATAGTTAGGATCTTTGTTTTTGGAAGTTAGTGTTGGCATGGTAGATTTGCTCTAGGTTCTGAGTGACTTTTGTTTTATAGATTTTTTTAAAGTTAATTTATAATATGTCTGTAATTGAGATTACACTAGAAAACGAGATTTCTTTGTATGATGAGTTTTATGGAGAATTGTCCTTGTTGTGCTCTGTATCCATTGTTGGTGGAGGGCCAGGAGATTCTCTGGATGCAGAATGTGTTTGGCTTCAATACCATATATGTGTTGGAGGACCATGGCTCAATGGGGCTGAATAGTTCAGTCTATTGTACTTCCCTTAGGTCTCAATTGGCCTGCAGCCAGTGAAGCCTGCACTGCAACCCTCATTGAAGTTATGGGGAGTGGGGTAGGGACAGAGCATGGGTGCATCAGGTTGCTGTTTTTTTCCCTTTCAAAAAAGTTGGCAACTCTAGTGCCCACCCATCCAACCTGTTAGCCCACCCAAAAATTGCCTTCTGGGGGAGTGGGGTAGGGACAGAGCATGGGTGCATTAGGTTGCTGTTTTTTCTCTTTCAAAAAAGTTGGCAACTCTAGTGCCCACCCATCCAACCTGTGGGCCCACCCAAAAATTGCCTTCTGGCTACGCCACTGCAGAGTGTTGGCATCTCTACATTCTGGTCCAGTATATTCCTTCCCTTTTCCCTTCACTACCCCATGTCCAGCAGTTTCCTCCCTACCCTCCCCACCAACTCCCAACTACTACCTCTCGCCTTGACTACTGCAACCTACTCCTCACTGGCCTCCCACTTAGCCATCTATCCCCCCTTCAGTCCATTCAGAACTCGGCTGCACGTCTTATCTTCCGCCTGGACCGATATACTCATATCACCACTCTCCTCAAATCACTTCACTGGCTTCCGATCAGGTACCGCATACAGTTCAAGCTTCTCCTACTAACCTACAAATGCACTCGATCTACAGCCCCTCCTTACCTCTCTACCCTCATCTCCCCTTACGTTCCTACCCGTAACCTCCGCTCTCTAGACAGATCCCTCCTTTCAGTACCCTTCTCCACCACCGCCAACTCCAGGCTCCGCCCTTTCCGCCTCGCCTCACCTCAAGCGTGGAACAAACTCCCTGAGCCCATACGCCAAGCCCCCTCCCTGCCCATCTTCAAATCACTGCTCAAAGCCCACCTCTTCAATGTCGCCTTCGGCACCTAACCACCACACCTATACTCAGAAATCTAGACTACACCAACTTGACATTTTGTCCTTTAGATTGTAAGCTCATCTGAGCAGGGACCGTCCTTCTTTGTTAAATTGTACAGCGCTGCGTAACCCTTGTAGCGCTCTAGAAATGTTAAGTAGTAGTAGTAGTACACTGTGCAGCCATGGAGCTCTCAGACATATTTGAGCATCTTGAGGTTCATGAAGAACCTGTTGACCTTGAAGCTTCCAATCTCTGGGCTCTCAATTCCCTCTCCCCTCCCACCCCCCACATATCTTTTGAACGTCACTTTTTCACCAGCAGTGAGCACGTCTGATGCAGGCTGCTCGGCGCTGGCTCACAGCCTTCCCTCTGAAGCAACTTCTGTTTCTGCATAGGCGGGCCTACGTCAGAGGGAAGGCTGTGAGCTGGTGCTGAGCAGTGTGCATCAGGCGCTGCTCGCTGCTGGCGAAGAAGTGACATTTTAAAAGGTACACAACAGGAGGGATGCTGCGATCCCTGTCAACCACATCATAGGTCTGCGACATCTGGGTGGGCCTGAGCCCAAAGTGAGTGGGCCTAGGCTCACTCGTGGCTACGCCACTGGCGCTGATGTCGCTGAGCCAAATGGCAGCTTGAGCCTGAGCTCCGGTACTCTGATTTTAAATCCAGCACCATTAGCTTCATCCACAAGGCTAAACGTGCAGCAATGAAGGAGGAGTGAATGATGGCTGGGAAATTGCGACGTGCAGGAGGTAGAGCCTCGGTGTACCTTATCTAGGGTGAGCTTTAAGGTCGCAGACCAGATACCCTTACCATATAGTATGGCATCAACCAAGTCAGAATGGATCCGTTTGATGAACTCCGACACAATTATAGGATGTTGACTACCCAGCCTTGTTTTAACAGATGTGTAGAGTCTTAAATGGTGACCTGATTCAAACATAAATTAACTCTTCCCCTATATGATTCCCTAATGTGTCTGTTACACTAACTGTAGCCTACCATTACATCAGAAGCTTAGCTGAAATTGGGTGGCAGAGCAGGTGGGGGGAAGAGGGGTTGGTGGTTGGGAGGCTAGGATAGGGGAGGGCAGACTTATACGGTCTGTACCAGAGCCGGTGATGGGAGACGGGACTGGTGGTTGGGAGGCGGGAAATATTGCTGGGCAGACTTATACGGTCTGTGCCCTGAAAAGGACAGGTACAAATTCAAGGTAAGGTATAGTAACATAGTAACATAGTAGATGACGGCAGAAAAAGGCCTGCACGGTCCATCCAGTCTGCCCAACAAGATAACTCATATTTGCTGCTTTTTGTGTATACCCTACTTTGATTTGTACCTATGGTCTTCAGGGCACAGACCGTATAAGTCTGCCCCGCACTATCCCCGCCTCCCAACCACCAGCCCCACCTCCCAACCACCGGCTCTGGCACAGGCACAGACCGTATAAGTCTGCCCAGCACTATCCTCACCTCCCCAGCCCTGCCTCCCAACCCCGGCTCTGGCACAGACCGTACAAGTCTGTCCAGCACTATCCCCGCCTCCCAACCACCAGTCCCGCTCTGGCACAGGCACAGACCGTATACGTCTGCCCAGCACTATCCTCACCTCCCCAGCCCTGCCTCCCAACCCCGGCTCTGGCACAGACCGTACAAGTCTGTCCAGCACTATCCCCGCCTCCCAACCACCAGCCCCGCCTCCCGATCTTGACTAAGCTCCTGAGGATCCATTCCTTTGGCACAGGATTCCTTTATGCTTATCCCACGCATGTTTGAATTCCGTTACCGTTTTCATTTCCACCACCTCCCGCGGGAGGGCATTCCAAGCATCCACTACTCTCTCCGTGAAAAAATACACATATGAGTTTGTCTTGGGCAGACTGGATGGACCATGCAGGTCTTTTTCTGCCGTCATCTACTATGTTACTATGTTACTTTGTATTTGTTCATACCGAACTGGCGATCGCCTTTACGGTACTCTGTAAGCCACATTGAGCCTGCAATTAGGTGGGAAAATGTGGGCTACAAATGTAGCAAATAAAATAAATAAAATTAAACAAGCTCTGTGAAGGCGGAACGGGGCGATATGTGTGTGAGAGAGAGGCAGACTGGCTGTGGAAAAGTGGGATGTGAGAGAGAGAAAGAGGGGGCAGATGGACTGCCGACCTCCATAGAGATGTAGGTATCAGCTACTGACACTTTTTTTAAAAATCCACTTTAATTCGGTTGCTTATAAGACCTTTATATATAGCTACTGAAGCGTGCACTGTTTAATTTTCTTTACCACTTTATTCTCTGGCATTTGATATGTATCCTAATATCTAAATTTAACAGAAGGTATTATCTGCCACTATTTTACAGACCTTTCTGTATGCTTTGAGGCAATTAAGGACTCAGGCCTGGCCCCACCCGCTTTAGCCTCCCCAAACAGCCCAGCCACCGATTGCCTAGGCCTACAACAGCAATAAAAGACTGGCCGTACAGAACGGAGGAGTAGCCTAGTGGTTAGTGCAATGGACCTTGATTCTGTGGAACTGGGTTCGGTTCCCACTGCAGCTCCCTGTGGCTCTGGGGAAGTCACTTAACCCTCCATTGCCCCGGGTGCAACATAATTACCTATATATAATATATAAACCACTTTGAATGTAGTCACAAAAACCACAGAAAGGTGGTATATCAAGTCCCAGTCCCATTTCCCTTTCCCTATTTGAGATTCTACATGGAATGTTGCTACTATTGGAGATTCGGTTGCTACTGTTTGAGATTCTACATGGAATGTTGCTATTCCACTAGCAACATTCCATGTAGAAGCCTGCGCGGCCGCATTGCTGATCTGCAAGGGCAGGCTTCTACATGGAATGTTGCTAGCGGAGGAGTAGCCTAGTGGTTAGTGCAGTGGACTTTGATCCTGGGGAACTGGGTTCAATTCCCACTGCAGCTCCTTCTGACTCTGGGCAAGTCACTTAACTCTCCATTGCCTACCGCATTGAGCCTGCCATGAGTGGGAAAGTGTGGGGTAAGAAGGTAATAAAAATAGTATATAAACCACTTTGAATGTAGTCACAAAAACCACAGAAAGGTGGTATATCAAGTCCTCATTCCTATAAATAAACATCATACACTCATCCTAGCAACAAAAAAGGGGAAAAAAGCATGAACTTGGGTGGCAAAGCACAAACCTGCCTTTAAAAAATATTCACTTTTGACAAATGTGCAAGGAGAATGATGGACATCTTTTCATTTGTCATAAGGCATCCAGCTCTCATTAATTGTACTGTAGCTAGACACGTTTCTTAAGTGGCTAAGGTGGGCTTTAATTTGTTTCATTTTGGGAACAAAACAAGGCTGCAGAAATATGGCATTCAATCTGTCTGCAAAGAATGAATAATGCATCCGTAATTATCAAAAATAATTTAGGTTTTGTTCCCAGATGAACACTTCACAGTCCATGTGCAGGTGTTTGCATGAGCTATAACAGAACGAAATTAGGAAGTTCTATTGACAAATCGTGCTTTATATGCTAAACCATCAAACAGAGGATGGTACCAGGTATTGAGAGAGATACTAATTTCCTTTTCTGGGAGTCTGAGGCAGTTTTAGAGAGAGAAAAATCAGTTAGTGCTTAAATAACCAAGCCATACAAATTCAGGAACCCCACTGGATGAATAGACTCTAGCATCCTCTAGAGGCAAAAAGTTGGAATGACAAGTGATAAGCCCAGATTTAATAAGCGCACCTCTAGCTGCCCCCTGGTGTAAATGGATAAAGACCTCTAGATCCTAAGGTGCCCTTTTACTAAGCCGCATAAGCGTCTACGCGCGCCCAATGTACGCCAAAATGGAGTTACCGCCCGGGTACCACATGACTCTTGCGTTAATTTCATTTTTGGCGCGCATCCAATACACGCGTCTGAAAAAGAATTTTTATTTTCTGACGCATGTATTGGGCGCGCGCCAAGTGGCATTTGTCACGTGTAGGTCATTACCTCCTGGTTACCGTGTGAGTCTTTATCACTAGGTCAATGGCTGGCGATAAGGTCTCAGACCCAAAATGGACACACGGCAATTTTCATTTTGCTGCATGTCCATTTTTGGCAGAAATGTTAAAAAGACCTTTTTTTACAGGTGTGCAGAAAAATGATTCTGTGCGCCCCCAAAACATGCGTCCACACTACTGCAGACCATTTTTCAGCGCACTTTAGTAAAAGGACCCCTAAGTTACCTTTTTCACAGAGAGAGCTGACACCTTAAAGTCTACCTAAAGAAGCTGCTCCAGTCCTGGTTTGGCCACACTGCTTTTGTAGAACCGCAGTTCTGGTTTCACTAAGTAGGACCACACTTCCACGCAAGCAACGCGATAAACTAGAACTGAAGCAGCCTCTTCAGCTGACCCAGATGATGGAGCAACCTTTTTTACAGACCTCAAAAAGCACTGTATGAAAATCCACATCCTATATAATAATTCTCACCTCCAATGTTCTGAGGCTGCCTGGAACCGTGGATCTCTCAAAGGTGGTCTGGTAGATGGAGTAGATCATCCCACAAATTGGCTGCGTCTCGGATGACATCACCAGCCCAACGCACAGCAACAAACCGCGACCCAAGCAGGGGGAGGAGTAGGGAAACACGCGGAGCGTGTTTCTCTACTCCTCTCCCTGCCAACCGCCCTAAAAAAACCGCCGCCTCCCTACCTCTCCTCTCCCAAAACGCTGCCACCCTCCCGAAACTCCCCCCAGCTGACGAAAAAACCGCCACCCCTAGGAGCCTCAGTTGTGCCTGCCTGCCTCCCGTTTCATTTCCATCGGAAACGGGTGCGCTACAGCGATGTGGGTAAGCAAAAGTGAAAGATGATGCATGTCTCTGTACAGCTATGCAACCATGCTTGGAAGGAATGGAACTGGGAGGGGGGATGAGGACCCTGGGAGGGAGCGGGGCTGAGGACCCAAGGAGTGAGGGAGGATGAGGACCCAGGGAGGGAGGGAGGATGAGGACCCTGGAACTGGAAGGGAGGGAGGGAGGGGAGGGGAGGGCCTGGCACACACTCTCATTCTCACACACACACTCTCGCACCCAGTCTCAATCTCTCTGTCACACACACTCACAAATTCACTCTCTATCACACACTCACTCTCACACACACTCTGTAAAACACACACACTCTGAGGAAAACCTTGCTAGCGCCCGTTCCTTTCAAACAGAAACGAGCCTTTTTTACTAGTAAACCATAAAGAGTAAGGGAAGCTGTACACTGAACTGATAATTAGGAAAACACCATAGTCTTGATTAACACCTTATTCAAATGAAAAAAATATTCAATATTTCAGTATTTATGCCAAAAATTATTTTTTTTATTTATTGAGATGCATAGATTGCCCAAGTCCCAAAACTGCTCCAGGCAATATGTAACATACATGTTATAGCACATATAATAAGAATAAAATAAACATATAAATAATGAAACAGTATTTACTAAAGTGTGGTAGGAAGCTTTGAGAGCAGAGATAGCTTGCTGATGCCACAAATCCCGTTTTCTCTATAAAAGTCTTTTTTAAGACTAGATTTTCTTATGTACTTTTATCAACCACCATTCACCTGTTGGTGTTTTACAAATATTATATGAAGACTCCTGAAGCAGGCTAACTGCCTGAAACACATGTCTGTGTCGAGTCTTCGCCAATAAATATTTTACCGTCTTTAGAAGTCTCCACGTTTGTTCCTGGGCAGCCTGGTCTACTTCCCACTATCCTTTTTTGTCTGTCTGTTATCGTGGGATTTTAGTGTTCCTCTGCTTCGGCAGACTTTCACTAGGGATTTGCAGTTACCATGTAATAACTGCCCGAATTGCCATGTGGTAAATGTAAAGCCAGTGCATTAATTGTTGAAGATATTCCCGCCATCTTCCCATGATATTAACAAACAGACATTTTCCTTACCACACATGAACTGCATTGTCAGATAACACAATGCAGTTAGTATGCCTGACGCAGTGGCGTAGCGAGGGCGGCTGCCACCTGGGGCGGTTTGCCATTGCACACCCCTCAGGTGCAGCATGACACCCCCCTCGGCGCATCAACCCCCCCCCCCCCCCGCGCATCACCCATGCCCCCCGTGCATTCTTGCCTGCCTTGTGCACGCCGCTGGGGGGATGTCGGTTCCACTGGTTCCCTGCTCCCTCTGCCCCGGAACAGGAAGTAACCTGTTCCGGGGCAGAGGAAGCAGGGAACCCGCGGAGCTGACACCCCCCCCCCAGCGACGTGCACCCAGGGCGGACCGCCCCCACCGCCTCGCCCTTGCTACGCCACTGGCCTGACGTTAACCCCTGGATTCTATATAGTGTGATTTAAAGTTGTGCATGTAAATACAGTCGTATTCTGTATTTGTGCATTTAACTTAATTAGTTAAGAAGCCAATCAGTGCTGATAACTGCCAATTAACAAGCAATTATTGATACTAATTGGCATTAATTAGAATTTATCACAAAAGTAATCAAAAAAAGCTCTCATAATAGCTGTGGCACAGAAAAAAGTACTCAAATCATCCCCACTAAAGATTCTGTGGAGTGTATCTGTTCTAATTTTGAAAATACAAGGGGAAAGCCTCAGAATTCCCCAACCTCCAGCCTATATATATACAAGGCTTCACATTGAGAGCCATAGTACTCTTCTAACATTGGAGGGGGTTCTCATCACAGACAGAAAAACCCTTGTGTTTCAAAAGGTAAAGGATACTAAAAGAATCCACAGAATCCCCAAAAAAAGGGGGGGATCCATATGAAAAGAACTAATAATAACAAGTTGAACTTAACATTTAAGCATGCAGGTATAGATGAAGAAGTGTCATGGGTTCCAAACACACCGACTCAGGCCTCAGTTTCGCAAAAAATCTCTGTATCAAGGCGTGTATTTACCACAAATTTAGACACAGGTCTGTTTCCTGCTTGTTGGTCCCCCCACAGAATTTACGCACAGAACCGTCTAAGCGTATTCTATAACATGATGCGTGGAATGAGCTGGTGTTGGGCATTTCTATAATCTATGAGCGTGATTATAGAATACACC
The DNA here is from genome assembly GCF_901765095.1 of Microcaecilia unicolor. Taxonomy (NCBI): domain Eukaryota; kingdom Metazoa; phylum Chordata; class Amphibia; order Gymnophiona; family Siphonopidae; genus Microcaecilia; species Microcaecilia unicolor. Next base: position 29,957,341 of record NC_044041.1, on the reverse strand, counting down.
CAGTCCACATCTAATTTAAGCATCAGCATTTACACCAAGTTTTACTTTGTGCGACTGCCCCATGACTAAATTTAGTCACATGGATGGGCGTTCAGCATATTCTATAAACCACATAGAAATTTAGGCTTATTCTATAAAGTATAAAACTTACAATTTTGTAAATTCAAATTGTTGCAAATTTGCCCCAATAATTGATTGATAGCGCCCAATTATTGGCACTGATTGACTCACTATGCAATTAACTTACATGTGCAAATCGAGTGTGCACCTAAATTTGCATGCACAATTTTGAGCGCCATATAAAGAATTAGGGGGGAGGGTGTAGGGATATCCAGGCTCTGCCTGCAGCAGTGTATTTCTAATTGCTGGCATAGTCTATAAATGTCTTTTAAAAACTTTATAATCTAATTAACTCCCTCCTAAACACCAATGGCTCTGTTAACTAAGGTGCGCTAGCATTTTTCATGTGCGCTAAACACTAGAGTCGCCCATATGGCGGCTTAGTAAATGCAAAGCATCCAAAGTTGGGCTTAGACGTCATATTGAAAATGCCCCTCCACGTTACTATATTTGCTTACATTCCTATTTGATGTCACTTTTTTTAGTGCCTTTACACATTTAAAAAAAAATAAAACATCTTTATTTTCATCACAAACAGGTACAAACATTCGGTACACTTTAAAATGTAATCACAAGAAACAATGGAAAGTCCAAGGGCCAGGGCCGTGCCAACACAGTAAGCAGGGTAAGCACCGCAGGGGGGCGCCGACCTCTGGAGGGCGCCACCGCGGTGCTTACCCTTGCCGCTTACCCCAGTTCCGCGCCGCCCTGGGGGCTTTAAATCTGTTATCTAAATTTACCTCCGACATCGCAGCAGCTGAGCAGTGTCAGTGAAAGCGCTGCTGACGTCTTCAGCCTTCCCTTCGCGCTCGTTTGTTCCCTCAGTGTCCCACCCTCGCAAGGAAATGACGTCAGAAGAAGGCGGGACACTGAGGGAATGAATGAGCGCGAAGGGAAGGTTGGAGGTAAATTTAAATGAAAGATGGACATGGATGGGAGGGCCCAGGGAGAGGAGAAATTGCTGGAAATGGAGGGGAGAGAGGAGAATTGCTGGATATGGATGGAGGAGGGAAGGGCAGAGAGGGACAAGGATGGGAGGGCAGGGCCCAGGCAGAGAGGAGAAATTGCTGGAAATGGAGGGGAGGGGAGAGAGGAGAATTGCTGGATATAGATGGAGGGGAGGGAAGGGAAGACAGAGGAAGGAGATGCACATGGATGGAGGGGAAGGGAGAGAGAAGAAATGGTGGGCATGGATGGAGGGGAGGGAAGAGAGAGGAAGGAGATGAGATGAGGGAAAAGGAAGAGAGGAGAAAAACTGCACATGGATGGAGAAAATAGGCAGAAGCTGGATCCACTGGACAGTCAAGTCTGCGGAGGACCCAGCTTTTACTTATGGATATAGAGCAAGAAATGAAGACGAAAGGAGGAAAGTAAAGAAATAAATGGAAAGGAAGCCCTGGAAACGGAGTTAAGAGGACAGATAGCAGCAGAATCAGATACTGGGCCAGCATGATCAGAAAAAGAAAGTCACCAGACAACAAAGGTAGAAAAAAAATCATTTTATTTTCATTTTAGTGTTTGGAATATGTCCACTTTGAGAATTTACATCTGCTATCTTATTTTGCAATGTATAGCAATTTGTTTCTAAGAATATTGCTGACAATTCTTGTCAGTGTGGCAAGTGGTGCGCGATCATTTTCACGGTTAAAAATCATAAAAAATTATTTGCGATCAAGTATTTCACAAGAAAGGCTTGTAAGCCTTGCCACGATTGCTATTGAGAATGATATATGTGCCCAGTTAGATATCAAAGATTTAATTACTAATTTCGTGAACATGAAAGCGCGAAAAGCTAAGTGGTTGTAAACCCTCTATTTGTTCAGCAATCCCACAAAGATGCACTCCATCTTTCAGCTCCTATTTCCTTTGCATCTTGTGCCACACAAGGGGGGGGGGGGCGCCAACTGATAGTCTGCAGGGGGGCACCAGAGACCCAAGGCACGGCCCTGCCAAGGGCACACAATAACTCTTACATTTGGATGGTGTTTTCAATGGCTGACACCATGAGGTTATATGAGCAGGAGACTTGTCTCTTATTTATCTATTTTGCTGCATTTGTATCCCACATTTTCCCACCTATTTGCAGGCTCAATGTGGCTTACATTATATAGCAATGGCATCACCATTAACAGAGTAAGAGGTTCAGGGTCGCTTTACTCATACTACCCCTCTCCTCAAGACCCTTCACTGGCTCCCTATCCGTTTTCGCATCCTGTTCAAACTTCTTCTACTAACCTATAAACGTACTCACTCTGTTGCTCCCCAGTATCTCTCCACACTCGTCCTTCCCTACACCCCTTCCTGTGCACTCCGCTCCATGGATAAATCCTTCTTATCTGTTCCCTTCTCCACTACTGCCGACTCCAGACTTCGCGCCTTCTGTCTCGCTGCACCCTACGCCTGGAATAAACTTCCTGAGCCCCTACGTTTTGCCCCATCCTTGGCCACCTTTAAATCTAGACTGAAAGCCCACCTCTTTAACATTGCTTTTGACTCGTAACCACTTGTAACCACTCGCCTCCACCTACCCTCCTCTCTTCCTTCCCATTCACATTAATTGATTTGATTTGCTTACTTTATTTTTTTTTTTTGTCTATTAGATTGTAAGCTCTTTGAGCAGGGACTGTCTTTCTTCTATGTTTGTGCAGCGCTGCGTATGCCTTGTAGCGCTATAGAAATGCTAAACAGTAGTAGTAGTAGTAGTAGTAGAGTAGGAAAAAATGTAATGTTCAATAATGATAATATGATAAAATAATCAAATCAGAAGGGATCAATATTGGTGGGTTCTGGTATAGATTAGGAAACAAGTCATTAAGGAGGATTCTTTTTGTAAGTCTCTTTGAACAGGTACGTCTTCAGTAACTTCTGGAAGGTTGTCAAGTCATGCATAGTTCTTATAGTATTCAGTAGTTTATTCCATTAATTGTGTGCAGAGGTAGGCGAAGCTACATGCATGTATTGATTTTTTTTTGTTACATTTGTACCCTGTGCTTTCCCACTCATGGCAGGCTCAATGCGGCTTACATGGGGCAATGGAGGGTTAAGTGTCACAAGGAGCTGCCTGTGCCGGGAATCCAACTCAGTTCCTCAGTTCCCCAGGACCAAAGTCCACCACCCTAACCACTAGGCCACTCCTCCACTGTTGCTACTATTTGAGATTCTACATGGAATGTTGCTATTCCATGTAGAAGTCGGCCCTTGCAGATCACCAATGTGGCCGCGCAGGCTTCTGCTTCTGTGAGTCTGACGTCCTGCACGTATGTGCAGGACATCAGACTCACAGAAGCAGAAGCCTGCGCAGCCTTCTACATGGAATGTTTAGCAACATTCCATGTAGAATCTCCAATAGTATCTATTTTATTTTTGTTACATTTGTACCCTGCACTTTCCCACTCATGGCAGGCTCAATGCGGCTTACATGGGGCAATGGAGGGTTGAGTGACTTGCCCAGAGTCACAAGGAGCTGCCTGTGCCTGAAGTGGGAATCGAACTCAGTTCCTCAGTTCCCCAGGACCAAAGTCCACCACCCTAACCACTAGGCCACTCCTCCACTGTTGCTACTATTTGAGATTCACTAGCAACATTCCACGTAGAAGTCGGCCCTTGCAGATCACCAATGTGGCCGCGCAGGCTTCTGCTTCTGTGAGTCAGAAACAGAAGCCTGCGCAGCCTTCTACATGGAATGTTGCTAGTGGAATAGCAACATTCCATGTAGAATCTCCAATAGTATCTATTTTATTTTTGTTACATTTGTACCCTGCGCTTTCCCACTCATGGCAGGCTCAATGTGGCTTACATATTATATACAGGTACTTATTTGCAATGGAGGGTTAAGTGACTTGCCCAGAGTCACAAGGAGCTGCCTGTGCCTGAAGTGGGAATCAAACTCAGTTCCTCAGTTCCCCAGGACCAAAGTCCACCACCCTAACCACTAGGCCACACCTCTGCAATTGGGGTAGTGGAGGTTTAGGAAAGTATGTGATGAACTTTTGGTATTTCGTGTTGGTAAGTCAATTAGGTCTGACATATATGATGGGGCCTCTCTATGAATGATTTTATGCTATGCTAAAGTGACTTGACTTGTGAACACCCTCATTCACTGGTTTCTTCCTGTATAAGCTTAGCATCTCCCATGCCGAACAAAATCAAAATCAGATTACAGCAGTTTTATGCTTCTCATCAATTAACTTGAGTGTCATTTCAAAGTTGAGCTACTATTTTACCCGAATCCCCCACACTGCATGCCTCATACTGCAAGACCATGATTCAGTCTGACAGCACATTCCAATGCTGTATACAGATTCCTGAGGAATTTTAAATGGGGTAATCGTGTTTCCCTATTCCCATTTTACATATCTCATTCCTGCAGACTCTGGCAGTTCGGCACTTTATCTTCAAAATTTGTCCTCTGCTACAGCAAAGACAAATTACTGTTTAATATTGTTGAGTGGGCTCATAGTGAAATGTGCAGAACACAAAAACAACATTTATATCAATATGCAAGCAGGCCCGTGGAGGCAGAAACTGCCGCAGAGATATTCTCCAAAGAGGTTTTAAAAAATGCATCTCAGAAAAGGATCTTAGATGTGTGCAACCCATGGAGAGATGCCTCGATCAGAAGCTAGCTTGATAGGTGTAAGAGTTGAGGGAGTCTAGTTGGAGCAGATGAATTCACTGGAATGAATGCTCACCCTGCCAGTGACCACAGACTTGCAAAAGTGTTCACAGATCAGGATCTTCTCCCAGGAGAAATATCTGTTTCTTTAACATATGTTGACATGTAGTTTAAAAGGTAGAATATTTGATGAAATGGCCATTAAAAGCCCTGTACGTAAGGCATCAATGAGGCAATTCTGAAACCCCAAGCAGGGCCGGCAAACACATTTTCAGAGGGAAGCTCCCCAAGGAATTTCTCTTTGAAAATTCAGAGCCATGGATATATTGGTACCAGTGGACTTTGCAACTATTTTCAAGCAGCGACAAATTCTGCAGCTGAAACCAGGCATGAGGTTTTCTAAATGAAGTCCCCAAGCATGATCAGCCAGCACAATCCTCCCTCCCTTCATGACATAAGAACATTGGAACATAAGAATAGTCATACTGCGTCAAACCAATGGTCCATCTACCCCAGTGTCCTGCTTCCAACAGTGGCAAAGTCAGGGTACAAGTACCTGGCAGAAACCCAAATAGTAGCAACATTCCAGAACCCCAAAAAGTAACAAGATTCTGGAATCCCAAAGAATTCATTAATCCAGTAGATCTTAAGAGGTATTTGATTAATTCTTACATCAGTTGTCGTTCTGACCATGTGGTCTACGTGATACAGTGTCCTTGGCACAAGTTCTACATAAGGAAAAACCACTCGGCAATTACATACTCGGATGATAGAACACAAATCTTGCCTGAAACGCAAACAGCTGGGTTCCCCCTTTAACAGCACACTGCAGTGTTACTAAACATGAATTTTCACAATTTCGCTGTTTTGTGATTGACCAGATGCTGGTTAGCGCAGCCATTCTCAACCCAGTCCTCAGAGCATATCTAGTCAGGGCTGCCAAGAGGGAGGGGGCAGGGGGGACAAAACTCCTCGGGCCTCCAAGGGGGGCCCAGCACCGGGGTCAGGCTGTCAGCGCTGCAGTCCCCGGTCTCACCTGCCCCCCTGCATTCAAAACGACAGTCACAGATCGCCTCTCTTCGGGCCTTCCCTCCCTGTGTTCTACCCTCACGGAAACCGGAAGTTACATCAGACGAGGGCAGGACACAGGGAGGGAAGGCCAGAAGAGAGGCAATCTGCGACTGCCGCTTCGAATGCAGGGGGCCCGGAGCCGTGGAGGCAGGCAGGTGAGACCGGGGATTGCAGCGACGGAGGACGGCAGCGGCAAGGGGAGCAACAGGGGGCAGCAGTGGCAGGGGGAACGACGGCGGGGCGGCCTTGCCCTGGGCCCGTCCTAGTCTCTCAGCCGCCCTGCATCTAGTCCCATCAGGTTTTCAGGATATCCACAATGAATATTCATGAGATAGATTTGCATGTAATTGAGGCCATGCATGTAAATCTATCTCATGCATATTCATTGTGGATATCCTGAAAACCTGACAGGACTAGGTGTGCCCCGAGGACTGGGTTGGATTGGGAATGGCTGGGTTAGCACATCCATAATGCAGGAGCCCTTAGCACCTCCTAAATAGGAGACAATAAGTGCTCCCACATTAAGGGTTCCGTTTACTAAGCCACACTAGAAAATGGCTGGAACTGCGACTAGTGTGTGGGTTTGCCCTAAGCTCCAGCCACTTTCTAGCGCAGTGAAAAATGGCCATGGCCGGTTGGTTTTTTTTTTTTTTTTAATAGCCTATTTAGGTGGAGGTAAGGGCTCCCATGATACTCCTGCGCTAATCGGGTAGTAGGTGGTAATATGCCCGATTAGCTACCCGATTAGCATAGGCATGCCTACTCTCCGCCCCAGACATGTCTCCCATGCAGGAAAATAAAAAATATTTTCCAGTGTGAGATTAGCACATGCTAAGTGGAACACTACCACGAGACACCTCAGCATTTCCTATCAAGACTCTTTAGGCTTATTAACTTGAGACCTCAATATCTTGGAGTATAACCTTGGCACACCAATCACCTGAAGTCTCTATTATTTTTATGAAGTCTCTATTATTTTTATGAAGTCTCTTTTATTGAATAAATCACAGATAATTTACTCACAGATGTTCAGAAGTGCTGCCCCAGGGCACAGAGACTCCACAGTTCTGGGAGCTGTTTCAGTGGTTGGAGGTGAGATCTGAAGAGAGGTAGCTTATTGCAGTTGAGAAATAGTTGAGTAGATAGAAGTGGTTCAAAGCTGGGTGACTGGAATGTGCGATATCTCTTTAAGGGAGAGATATTTTCAAGGTAAAAACCCAAGTTCATTGCAGGGAGTTCCAGCAGGACTGTCTGGGCCAAGATGGTGAATGCCTCATGACTGAAGGGACAAAGGGGTGTTGCTTCACACAGGCTCAGGGAGGAGCAGATAGAGACCAATGGGGATAGAGCCTGCCACTGGGTGGCAGGGGAGGTGCTAGAGGACAGCCCTCGATTGGAGGGAAAGGTCATGCCTTGCTGACCTCCCAGGACAGAGATAGTGAGAATGACCAGGAAATGATAGCAGGAAGACAAAAGAGCCAAGCTTGGCAGAGAGAGAGAGGAGGTCTGGGCAGCCTCACAACCAGTGGTAACAGTTCTTACACAGCCAAGCAAGTGTGGTTGCATTGCTTATGAACTACATTACACACAGTGCTTTGCTCACGTACCTTTGCAGAGTGAGAACTGCAGCAATGATAGTCCTTAGAACTGAGAATATCAGTAAAAGCATTACACACATTTTAGGATCACATTATAAACTAGTGCGAGGCTGTCAAAGGACAGAACATTTCCCACAATAGTGATCTTTTAGCGTGCAATAGGCCTATCACGGCTTAGTAAAAGGGCCCCTTATTTTTTTGAAAAGGCCACATGTTAATGCTAACATTAGCGCATGGCCAGAAGCTCAACAAATAGAAAAGCGCCTCTTTTATTACCATGTCGGAAATGGGCTTGCCCCTGGATTCTATACAGTGCGTTTAGATTTAGGCGCCAAAATCAGCATGGATTCTATAACACCGTGCATAACTTAATTGGCTTAACAAGCTAACGAGCGCTGATAACAGCACTTAACAAGCAATAATGAGCACTAATTGGCACTGATTAGAATTTAGGCGCACAACTCGCTAAGCGTATTCTGTAACAATGTGCATCGGACTTCAAATGCACACAGGCAAAAAAGGGACGTGGTTATGGGCAGAGAAATGGGTGTTTCATGGGCGCTCCAAAATGTACGCACCTAGTTGCACAATATGCCCACTGCGCCTAAATCTACACGCTGAGATTTACACCAGGTTTTCCTTGGCGTAAATGGATGCGCACAGATATTGGTGCTGAAATATCAACTAAGCATATTCTATATTCGGTGCCTACATCTAGTTGCTGATTATAGAATACGCTTAGTCGGCACTGATTTTAGCACTGATTTTTTTAGTGTGCAGGAAAGACCTGTGTTAGGACCATTTACTTGCACATTAATGTAAAAAGTGCTCTTTCAAAAGTCCAAACAAAAAGAACTGTTAATCTTCAATCCATAGTTATATCAAATAATATCAAATGCATATTATCTCAATCAAATAACTCTATAAAGCTTCAAACGCGCTCTTATCTTCTAAAGTAGGTTTACATCCAAAACATCGTGAACTTCCAGCACTGCAATGGCAGTCTAAGAACTAGTTGCAAATTCAAATCACGGAGCCGTTTTCAATCAATCGACATAGCTACTGTATTTTGGGCACGTAGGGTCCCTTTTACGAAGCGGAGGTAAGCCCAGTGCAGGCTGAGCACATGCTAATCTGGAACCTCCGCCATCCCAACGTGAGCAGCGGCAGTAGGTTCCAGCCCAGCACATGCCATTTGCCGCACTAGGGAAAATAGCTGACTATTTTCTAGCAGTTAGCTTAGCGGGGTTTAAAAAAGGTTTGAATAGCTTCCTAAAAGAAAAATCCACTGCTTATTTCTGGGATAAGCAGCATAAAATGTATTGTACTGTTTTGGGATCTTGCCAGATACTTGTGACCTGGATTGGCCACTGTTGGAAACAACATACTGGGCTTGATGGACTTTCGGTCTGTCCCAGTATGGCAACACTTATGTACTTAGCTTATTAAATGGACCCCTATAATATTTTTGCAAGGTTCCCTTTCAAGCACAAATATGTAATATTTTAAAAGCTGAAATGGTAAAATATTATGGTCTATATTATATGTTTCCTGCCAGCTGGGAAAAGGTGACTAACTCCCGTTTACAAAGCTGCGCGCTAATGCCGACAGCCCATTCAAATTGAATAGGTTGTGTCAGCATTGTCGCATGGCAGCCACTAGCACGGCTTTGTAAACAGGGGGGTAAAGTAGCAGATCCGAAATATTGAGAGTGACTGATTTTTCATTTCATGGGTCCATACGTCTGCAAATGTTACATGTTTGAACTTCTGTAATTTGTTTTTTCACGTAAAAGGATGGTGTTTGATCTGTTTTATTACAAATTCCTCTAACAAAACTCAATAAAACCTCATTTTTTTTTTTGTTTCTGGTGACCTTAAAGGGTCTACTAGTCACCAGAAATGGTCACATATACATTTAACCAAACTATGACATCAGCAGGAATGCATACGATAATAATGATTTATTATTTCCAGATGTTGGATCGTTCCATCATGTTGCGGAGAAAGGGCGAAGAGGATGAAAACAGATCAGATTTTGAAAATGTATAATTCTTCACTAGCTCAGGCTCAGCCCTAACGCAGTAGCACGGAATGCACCATGCACATAATCAGAAGTGTAATTAATCAGCTAATTGCCCTTGTAACAACAGGAAAGACAGTATTCTACCATATCACCACGGCAAGTCTGTGGTGCCGCGTCAAGCTGATTCATGGGGTTACAAAATTAATTCATCTTTTCATTCCAATTGATAAATGTGTATAGTACAGAAGGATTTTTCAGGTTCCACTAATTCAACACACATTTTTCCATTGCACAGCACATTTACAGAGATTTTATCTATGAATCTGATTGTTTTATTTTTCTTAAGCTGAATATACAATAGGTGGTATGATTTAATTGATAAATATATATAGTACAGAAGGATTTTTTTAGGTTCTACTAATTCAACATTTTCATTGGCAGGACTGGTGATCTGGAACCAAGTTCACTCTTTTCTTAAGGCAGATGACTTAATACCAGTGGCGTAGCCACAGGTGGGCCTGGGTGGGCCGGGGCCCACCCATTTAGGGCTCAGGCCCACCCATCAGTAGCACATGTTTAGCAGTAGCTGGTGGAGATCCCAAGCTCCGTCAGCTGAAGACTTCCCCCTGATGGTAATGAAAACGCTATTCTCCATGATACCTGCACCTGCACATGCTCAGTTTTCAGTGTAAGCCTGCTGCAGACGGCCAAGGTAGAAAGAAGTGTTTTCCTGCCAGCTGAGATATTTTTTTCATGGTGGTAGTGGTGGGGGGGGGGGGGGGGGGGGAGGGAAAACACTTGGTGCCCACCCACTTCTTGCCCAGGCCCAGCCAAAATCTGTTGTCTGGCTACGCCCCTGCTTAATACAGCAGTATTTAAGGAACATAAGAATAGCCATACTGGATCAGACCAATGGTCCATCCAGTCCAGTATCCTGCTTCCAACAGTGGCCAAACCAGGACACAAGTACCTGGCAGAAATCCAGTTAGTAGCAACATTCCATGCTACAATCCCAGGGCAAGCATTGGCTTCCCCTATGTCCATCTCAATAACAGATTATGGACTTTTCTTCCAGGAACGTATCCAAATCTTTTTTTAAATCCAGACACACTAACAACTGAAGGGAAACGATTTGAATTAAGATCGAAAACAAATTGTAATAGTGCCCGGGTTATATATGCCATATGCTGCCCATGTTCCAAGTGGTACATAGGGCAGACTAAGCGTAAGATCAAGCAACTCATAGGTGAACATTTGAGTAACATTAGATTAAATAAAAAAGAGACTCCATTAGTAGCTCATTGGCAGGCAGAGGGTCATCAGGAATTAGATCTGAAATATGTAGTTCTTACGCAGATACATTTACGATGGGGAGGGGGGGGGAGAGATTTCCGCCATTTTAATACAGCAGGAACAAAAATTCATTTATCTATGGGATACAGTTCAACCGAAGGGTCTTAATAAAGAAATTGAATGGTTGACAACGTAGCATGCATAACTGACAAATCAATTACTGCTAACAGCTGGGTCCATACGTATAAATTGAGCGCCTTACCGGCGCGGGGTCAGTGGAAGTTGGGAGGTGTCTGGTTCGAGATCGCTCCCAATAAGCCTATAAACAATGAAATTGAGAACTTATTTAAATGATTGTTAAATTGATATTTTCTAAAAAAAAAATTTTGGAAATACGATGAGGTAGTATTTCAAAGCTTTATATCATGTGTTTTTAGCTTTTTTCAACATTTGAGAAATACATTCCCTTGAGAACGCCATGACGGTGAAACGTGGCTCCATGTTGGGAATAAAGACTGAACCACAATTTTAATCATGGAAGCACATGAGGGTGAAGGAGACCAGCAGCTACAACGCTAGCCCTGATATATACAACTATTCTGACCTCCAGAAAGATAAGTTACTACTACTACTACTACTACTACTTAATATTTCTAGAGCGCTGTACAATTTAACAAAGAGAGACAGTCCCTGCTCAAAGAGCTTACAATCTAATAGACAAGTGAACGGTCGGTCCGATAGGGGCAGTCAAATTGGGGCAGTCTGGATTTACTGAACGCTAGGAGTTAGGTGCCGAACGCAGCATTGAAGAGGTGGGCTTTAAGCAAAGACTTGAAGATGGGCAGGGAGGGGGCTTGGCGTAAGGGCTCAGGAAGGTTGTTCCAAGCATAGGGTGAGGCGAGGCAGAATGAGCGGAGCCTGGAGTTGGCGGTGGTGGAGAAGGGTACTGAGAGGAGGGATTTATCCTGTTATTTATTCTCTCGTTTAAAGAGATTTTCCAACGTAACTGCAATTGAGCTGTAGACAATAATAGAAGATAGGAGGCAGGCAGGACTAGTGCAATGATGGTTTTTTGCTGCTGGCCCACTCCATGGCATATGGTATAGGGTACACTAACAAGTTCTGAGCACTGCGTATATAAAATATAATAAAAATATTATTTACTAACAGAGGTAGTACTGGTGGAATTGTTATATGATATCTATTATCCCACATCAGTTCAAATTCAAGTGATCCCAAATTCTTCAGTATATTAAATTTTAACTGCCAGACCCTTGACCATTCTTCTAATGTTCGGAGATCCCTTCTCATCATTTCTACTCCCTCCAGGGTATCTACTCTATTGGCTATTTTCGTGTCATCCGCAAAAAGGCACACCTTTCCTTCCAACCCTTCAGCAATATCTCCCACAAATATATTAAACAGAATAGGCCCCAGCACCAACCTGAGGAACTCCACTGCTCACCTTCCTTTCCTACGAGCGGATTCCATTTACCACCACCCTCTGCCACCTGTCGGTCAGCCAGTTTCTTATCCAGTTCACCACATTCGGTCCTAAGTTCAACCCTTTCAGCTTATTCACGAGTCTTTGGTGGGGGACCGTATCAAAGGCTTTGCTGAAGTCCAAGTAGATTACATCTAGCACACGCCCCTCGTCCAGTGTAACAAAAATTAAAAATTAAATTCTTTGGTCACCCAGTAAAAGAAGTCAATAAGATTCATTTGGCAGGATTTTCCTTTGGTAAAGCCACGTTGCCTCGGGTCCTGTATCCTGTCGGCTTCTAGAAAGTTAGCTATTCTTTCTTTCAGCAGCGACTCCATTGTTTTTCCTACCACCGACGTGAGACTTACCAGTCTGTAGTTTCACACTTCTTATAAAGCGAAACAACCACAGAAGGTGATCTCTCCACAGGAGAAATTGTAAAGAAGGATGTCTTGTTCCTGGGGGTCAGTTCCTAGGGGTCAGCTTCCTAGGACAAGGAAGTCCTTGTTCTTTACAATTTCATTGTAATTCAGCTGTTTCATCTGCTCCAACCAAAGCTGATAAACCCCTGATGCAGGCCGGTGTGGCTGAAACACGATTCGTGTCGGGTTTTTATTGAATTTAATAAAGACATTGTTTGGGAAGACATTACATGAGAGAGGACTCTTTTTTGGATCCACTGTGTGTACCTGGGTTTCACACTTCTTCCCTGTCTCCACTTTTGTGAAGAGGGACCACGTCCGCTCCTCTCCAATCTCGTGAAACCTCTCCAGTCTCTAAAGATCTATTAAATCTTTAAGCGGTCCCACTAGGACCTCTCTGAGCTCCTTCAGTATCCTGGGATGCATCCCATAGCTTTGTCCACCTTCAGATTCTCCAGCTGTTTATAAACTCTTTCTTCCGTAAACGGCGCAGTATCCACTCCATTCCCATACATTCCCTTGGCAGCCGACCGCGGTCCTTCTCCAGGATTTTCCTCCGTTAACACCAGAGAGAAATAATTGTTTAGCACGTTCGCTTTATCTTCATCACTCTCCACATAGCCATTCTTATTATCTTACAGTCTTGCAATTCCATTCCTACCTCTTCTCCTTTCTCCAATAAATCTGAAAAAGGTCTTGTCACCTCTCTTTACATCTTTAGCCCTTTTTTCTTCCGCTCGTGCTTTCGCTAGCCGTATTTCCCTCTTCGGCTCTTTGAGTTTAATCAGATAATCTTTTCCATGATCCTCTCGTTGCGTTCTTTTGTATTTCTTGAACAAAGCCTCTTTTGCTCTTATTTTTTCAGCTACTTGTTTGGAGAACCATATAAGCTTCCTGCGCCTCTTGTTTTTGTTTACTTTCCTCGTGTAAATATCAGTTGCCATATTTATAGCAGCCTTTAGCTTGGACCACAGTTTTTCCACTTTTCCTACTCCTTCCCACGCCAATAGTTCCTTCTTCAGGTATTCCCCCATTTTATCAAAATCAGTACGTCTGAAATCCAGTACTTTGAGTTTTGTGCATCCGCACTCCACCTTCTTCCTTATATCAAACCATACGGTGTGATGATCACTATTACATAGGTGGGCACCCACTCAGATATTGGAAACACTACCTCCATTAGTGAGCACTAGATCCGCATCGACCCTTCCCTCGTGGGTTCCGTCACAATTTGTCTGAGCAAGGCACTTTGACAGGCATCCACAATCTCCCTACTTCTTTCCGATTCCGCAGACGGGACATTCCAATCCACGTCAGACAAATTGAAATCTCCCAACAGTAGCACCTCCCCTTTCATACCAATCTTTCTTTAATTTTCTGAGGAATCTCTCATGAGGAACTTTGTCAAAATCTTTCTGAAAATCTAGGTACACTACGTCAACCGGCTCACCTTTATCCACATGTTTATTCACGCCTTCAAAGAAATGAAGCAAATTGGTGAGGCAATGCTTCCCTTGGCCAATCCCATGCCGACTCTGTCCCATTAAACCATGTTTATTTATGTGTGCCATAATTTTATTCTTTACTAGTAAAAAAGGCCCATTTCTGAAACGAATGAAACGGGCGCTAGCAAGGTTTTCCTGGGAGTGTGTATGTTTGAGAGAGAGAGAGCCAGAGTGAATGTGCGGGTGTGTGACAGAGTGAGACTGTCTGTGTGACAGTGTGTGTGTGAGAATGAGAGTTTGTGACAGGGCCCCCTCCCCTGTTCCTAATGCCCCTCACCCCGTTCCCTCCCCTCCTTTTCCTCCTGCTTCCCACACTTTGGGTTCCTTAAGGCTTTCAAAAGTCTATGTACCCCCGTGGCCCTAACGCCCAGTATCCGGATACCCCACCGCTTTCCTCCTCACCCCTCCCCCAAGATGTAATACTTTCACGTCCTTCATTTTTTTTTAAAAAGTGTCCTATCTACCCTGTGTACAAATGCCCGGCATTCAGATTGTGTTCCTCTCGTAAATTTTCATTTCTTTCATTCATTCAGAACTTGCCCCCCCCCCCCCCCGAACACTTTTGGTTCCTTCAGTCTTTTAAAACTCTCCTATGTACCCTGTGTGCTAATGGCCAGCATTGAGATTGTTTTCCTGTCCCAAATTTGCATGTCTTTCAGTCATTCACAACTCCCCCCTCCCCCTTCTCCAGTTTAACACTTTCGTTTCCTTCAGTCTTTTAAAACTCTCCTATCTACCCTGTGTCCTAATGGCCAGCATTGAGATTGTTTTCCTTTCCCAAATGTTCATGTCTTTCAGTCGTTCAGAACTCCCCCCTCCCCCCATTTAACACTTTCGGTTCCTTCAGTCTTTTAAAACTCTCCTATCTACCCTGTGTCCTAATGGCCAGCATTGAGATTGTTTTCCTTTCCCAAATGTTCATGTCTTTCAGTCGTTCAGAACTCCCCCTCTCCCCCCATTTAACACTTTCGGTTCCTTCAGTCTTTTAAAACTCTCCTATCTACCCTGTGTCCTAATGGCCAGCATTCAGATTGTTTTCCTTTCCCAAATGTTCATATCTTTCAGTGGTTCAGAACTCCCCCCCTCCCCCCATTTAACACTTTCGGTTCCTTCAGTCTTTTAAAACTCTCCTATCAACCCTGTGTCCTAATGGCCAGCACTCAGATTGTTTTGCTTTGCCAAATTGTCTGTCACTGATGTCACTGAGGTCAGTGCCTGCCTGCCTAGCAGACCACTTCTGGCAAGCACGGTCCCAGGCACATCCTGTTGGAGGTGAGAATTATTATATAGGATAATAGTTTCCACTATTTTGCCTACATGAGTTCAACAGTCTTGTTAGTTCCATTACCATCCCAATACCACCATCAGTTCTTCTGGAATCTGGTCTTGTTGCTTTTGAAAGCGTTCATTGCTGTATCAACGTCTTGTGATTTCTCCTTGTATAACTCAATTTATCATTGGGAATGAAAGCTTCAAAAAGTTGCTGCTGGGTTTTGCTTAAAACGGTGTGCCTGAACGGCATGAAGAAATGTATCTGCAGCTTGGGAAAGTATTTACAAAAGCCTGAAGACTTTGTTAATCTGCTTGATGTACTGGTAACCGAGTGACAGATATATTTCTGAAGAAACATAAAAAGATCTTCAATGTGGAATGACAACACCTTGCAAAGCACATAATGGAATATTGTAATGCAATGTTACAATAAATGTGTCAAAGTAGCTATGACTACTGAAGGAGAAAGCTCCACCAATTTTCAGACATATATGTATAAATATAGACCACTGTCAGCACAGTCCAAAGTATAGGGCTTTCGCCAAGGATTTGGCATTAAATATTTTTATCTGATTCTAGCAATATTTAATACATACATCTGGTCTTCAGCCTTTGAACACTCAAAGGTAGGGTGCTCTGGAAACTTCAGTGCCTCGGCAAAATCTTTGATCCTTTTTTCATTTATGGAAGGCATGTTTTATATTTTATAACTTGACTTCAAAGCACTTGAAAAGGAGTTTTAAAAAGAAAGAGTATGTGAATTCTGTGTGATGTCCCTATCAAAACCACATTTACTACTCAGTTAAAATAGAGACACGTCCAGCCTGTTCCTTCCAAACACTTATAGGGCCGATATTCACAGAATTTGACTAGGTAACATTGGGAGTGAACCAGACAAATATCCACTTTTCAAATCTCAGGCCTGCAGACCAGTCAATTCAATGTTCGGCATAATGTTAACCAAGTGAAAGGAGGAGGGGTGAGGGATATGCTGAGTGAACAGTTTAATAGTTGAAAACATTTGGCAGCATATTTTAAAAGCACTTAGACTTACAAAGTTAAGTGGAGGACTATTTTTAAAAGCACTTAGACTTATAAAGTTCCATGGTAACCTATGGAACTTTTTTAAGTCTAAGTGCTTTGAAAATAAGCCCCCATATACCGCCCTATTTATAATTTAACCACATAGCATCGATATAGGGTGCTATCCTGCTAAAGTTCATTAGTGGAGGTGAATACCTATCCTAAAGTTAAAAGGGTAAAGATAAATTTATGTTTAAAGCTCTTTAATATTATTCATTGTAAAGTACAGATACACTGTGTTACTACCACTGACAAATTTCCAGGTATTAATTCAATGAACAGAAATAACAATATCAACATTCAACAAACATTACAAGAGCTCAGAACTGATCTGATTCCGAAATGTAAGTTAAAATTAGGCTCATTATGTACATAATGTTCTCATTCCTATCCTCCCTCTCCCCCCCCCCCCCCATTAGCTTCCCCATCTTTAACCAATACCCAATCCCAACATTTAGAAATATATGCTATTCAACTTTATATCATGTAATTGGCAACCTAGACGGTTTTCTATTTGAATGTGGAAAAAGGACGTCTCACTTTACCAATTTATTAGATTGTTTTTCACGTTGCAAACCAACGTGGATAAAGGTGAGCCGGTTGATTTAGATGACAACTTCAGAATTGGCTGTATAAGTGGACGTAGCCAGCAGACATCTAAAAAGCACCAGGGTCCATAATCCATCTGACAGTTGTTTTTTTTCAGTACCATCAGATTTATGCCCGGATATCCAATGTCAGGCCATGTCCGGGCACCAGCATTGACTATCCAAGTATCTGTGGATGACCAGCACTTACCTGGTTAAGGGCCAATATTCAGCCCCTAACCTCCGGATTCTATATAAGGCATGGAACGCACTACTGAAGGCCATAAAAACAACGCAAGACCTAACCATCTTCCGAAGGCTAATGAAAACAGATCTCTTCAAGAAGGCATACCATAAACATCCATCTTAAATACTAAATAATAACACTACACACGATCTATACAAAACCGAAATCTTATCACATGACAAACACTACCACCCTAAACCTTATGTAAAACAGGGTCTCTCTATAGTCGATGACCAGTTGAGCCTTTCTTTTTATAAGAGGACTGATCAGCCCTATAATCATTTTTCTCATCATTCTGCTGTTTTGAGGTGCAGCTACCCAGAACTGCTTGCAGTACTTAAGTTGTGGCTTCATCATAAATTTTCCCGAGGAGTCTTTCATGTTACCAAGTGCCTTCTGAAAATCCATATACAATATATTGACCGTCTTGCTTTAAGTTTTTTATTTACACATCTTACTGGAATATTACAGCCCCATCCTTGACCATTTTTAAATCTAGATTGAAAGCCCACCTCTTTAACATTGCTTTTGACTTGTAACCACTCCCCCACATTAATTGATTTGCTTGCTTTATTTTTGTCTATTAGATTGTAAGCTCTTTGAGCAGGGGCTGTCTTTCTTCTATGTTTGTGAAGCGCTGCGTACGCTTTGTAGCGCTATAGAAATGCTAAATAGTAGTAGTAGTACTCCCACCACCAGCTCTGGCACAGACTGTATAAGTCTGCCCAGCACTATCCTCGCCTCCCAACTACCAGTCCCGCCTCCCACCACCAGCTCTGGCACAGACCGTATAAGTCTGCCCAGCACTATCCCCGCCGCCCAACCACCAGCCCCGGCACAGACCGTATAAGTCTGCCCAGCACTAGCCCCGCCTCCCAACCACCAGCCCCGGCACAGACCGTAGAAGTCTGCCCAGCACTAGCCCCGCCTCCCACCACCGGCTCTGCCACCCATTCTAGGCTAAGCTCCTGAGGATCCATTCCTTCTGAACAGGATTCCTTTATGTTTATCCCACGCATGTTTGAATTCCGTTACTGTTTTCATCTCCACCACCTCCCGCGGGAGGCCATTCTAAGCATCCACCACCCTCTCCGTGAAAAAATACTTCCTGACATTCTTCTTGAGTCTGCCCCCCTTCAATCTCATTTCATGCCCTCTCGTTCTACCGCCTTCCCATCTTCATAAAACAGCTGCACCTAGTGGCCAAAATCAATGTCTGTTCACATGGTGCTCATGAAGATGCAAATGGATTAATGCTGCAACGGTGGGATAGATGGGAAGGGTTTGGTACTTATAAAAGATGAAAAATCCATAAGAATCTGGGTCGGAAGGCTCAGTTCTGACTGAGCTGGAAGCTGAAAGAAGCAAGAGGAAACGCTGGCCCATGGAGAAATGCAGCTGCAGTACCTGGGAGGTCTGCACATTTTCTCTGGAAGAAATGACTAAATGGTTATTACCAATTATCATAATTTCCCTGTAGACCTGATAATGAATCTGCTGACAAAATAGCGTATTTGGAGCTACAGCATGCATCTGTGTTGTCCCCTTAAAGAATAAACTGTCTGTACAATTAAAAGAGCAGTCAGTCAAGAAGAAAACAGCCTTTCTGTGCAGAAAACGAAATTATTTGCTACTTCTTGAATAACTACAGGGCATGCTTTCCAGCCCGATGTGTATACCACCAAGAAACCAGCCTCATAATTCATCGATACAAATGACTGTGAAACATTTACACTATGGTGCACCGGCTTCTGCCCTGTTAAACTACACAGAGCTGGCCATCCAGCAATATTAAGGAGCAGTTAAGTAGGTGGTGGCACTGAATATTGTCTGTGACTCCCCCAGGCACTGTCCAGGGGCAGAGCTGGTGGGGGGGGGGGGGGGGGGGAGCTTAACTGGTTGGTGGATATATTCAGTCTACTGACAGCCAAGTAAGTGGCAAAATGTCTCTCCCAACTTAGAACATAAGAATAGCCATTCTGGGTCAAAACAATAGTCCATCTAGCCCAGTATCCTGCTTCCAACAGTGGCCAATCCAGGTCACAAATACCTGGCAAGATCCCGAAATAGTTTAATACATTTTATGCTGCTTATCCCAGAAATAAACAGTGGATTTTCCCCAAGTCATTTTAATAATGGTCTATGGACTTCTCCTTTAGGAAGCCGTCCAAACCTTTTTTAAACCCCGCTAAGCTAACCGCCTTTACCACATTCTCTGGCAACGAATTCCAGAGTTTAATTACACGTTAAGTGAAGAAACATTTTCTCCGATTCGTATTAAATTTACTACCTTGTAGCTTCATCACATGCCCCCTAGTCCTAGTATTTTTGGAAAGAGTAAACAAATGAATCACGTCTACCCGTTCCACTCCATTCATTATTTTATAGACCTCTATCATATCTCCCCTCAGCCATTTTTTTCCAAGCTGAAGAGCCCTAGACGCTTCAGCCTTTCCTCATAGGGAAGTTGTCCCATCCCCTTTATCATTTTTGTCACCCTTCGTTGTACCTTTTCTAATTCCACTATATCTTTTTTGAGAAGCGGTGACCAGAATTGAACACAATATTCGAGGTGCGGTCGCACCATGGACCAATACAAAGGCATTATAACATCCTCACTTTTGTTTTCCATTCCTTTCCTAATAATACTTAACATTCTACTTGCTTTCTTAGCCACCACAGCACACTGAGCAGAAAGTTTCAATCAACAACGACGCCAAGATCCCTTTCTTGGTCGGTGACTCCTAATGTGGAACCTTGCATTACGTAGCTATAGTTCGGGATCCTCTTTCCCCACATACATCACTTTGCACTTGCTCACAATAAATGTCATCTGCCATTTAAACGCCCAGTCTCCCAGTCTCGTAAGGTCCTCTTGTAATTTTTCACAATCCTCTCCCGATTTAACAACTTTGAATAACTTTGTGTCGTCAGCAAATTTAATTACCTCACTAGTAACTCCCATCTGTAGATCATTTATAAACATGTGAAAAAGCAGCGGTCCCAGCACAGACCCCTGGGGAACCCCACTTGCTACCCTTCTCCATTACTAGCATGGAGCACGTTTGACCCAATCAAAGACAAGTAGTCGCTTTCTTTTCCTTTTTATTTGTTTCACTTACAAAATAAAAGATTTAGATGAATAAAGAATGGATAACTCGGCAAGTGATTGAGGACTACTACTACTACTACTACTACTACTATTTAGCATTTCTATAGCGCTACAAGGCATACGCAGCGCTGCACAAGTTATAAAGCTTTGGTCTGGAATAGCTGTGTGCTATTAAAGGTCTCATAGCTTTTTTTTATGAACATCTGATACCGTTGTTTCTTTTAATTAGTTAAAAAGAAGTTTATTTGAATCCTTGATATTTTAGGGTCTGCTCAGTTTTATACTTCTCCTCTGTACTTTTGTTGGATTTTAAGTAGTATAAGCAAGCTGAACGCTCTCATCAGTTATGGAGGAAAGACTTCAGATTCCCTGCTTTCACCCTGTGATTTCCTTGGTAGCAGACTGCTTCCTGTCCTGTGCAGACCATCATCTGCTCTATTAGGAACAGGTGCAGAATCGTCGTAAGTCAGAAAACCTCCGTTTAGAGCAATTACTACTACTACTACTTGACATTTCTAAAGCGCTACTAGGGTTACGCAGCGCTGTACAATTTAACATAGAAGGACAGTCCCTGCTCAAAGGAGCTTACAATCTAAAGGACAAATGTACAGTCAGTCAAATAGGGGCAGTCTAGATTTCCTGAAAGGTATAAAGGTTAGGTGCCGAAAGCAACATTGAAGAGGTGGGCTTTGAGCAAGGATTTGAAGATGGGTAGGGAGGGGGCTTGGCGTAAGGGCTCAGGAAGTTGATTCCAAGCATAGGGTGAGGCGAGGCAGAATGAGCGGAGCCTGGAGTTGGCGGTGGTGGAGAAGGGTACTGAGAGGAGGGATTTGTCCTGTGAGCGGAGGTTACAGGCGGGAACGTAAGGGGAAATGAGGGTAGAGAGGTAATGAGGGGCTGCAGACTGAGTGCATTTGTAGGTAAGAAGGAGAAGCTTGAACTGTATGTGGTATCTGATTGGAAGCCAGTGAAGTGACCTGAGAAGAGGGGTGATATGAGTATATCGGTACTGGCGGAATATAAGACGTGCAGCAGAGTTCTGAACAGATTGAAGGGGGGATAGGTGGCTGAGTGGGAGGCCGGTGAGGAGTAAGTTGCAGTAGTCAAGGCGAGAGGTAATGAGAGCGTGGACGAGAGTTCGGGTGGTGTGTTCAGAGAGGAAAGGGCGAATTTTGCTGATGTTAAAGAGGAAGAAGCGACAGGTCTTGGCTATCTGCTGGATATGCGCAGAGAAGGAGAGGGAGGAGTCGAAGATGACTCCGAGGTTGTGGGCAGATGAGACGGGGAGGATGAGGGTGTTATCAACTGAGATAGAGAGTGGAAGAAGAGGAGAAGTGGGTTTTGGTGGAAAGACGATAAGCTCGGTCTTGGACATGTTCAGTTTCAGGTGGCGGTTACCATTAATCACTCTTATTTATTACTTAACTTCTTATGCTGAAGGGAAATGCACTTATCTGGGCTGTAGCACACTCGTTTGGGAACGCTCAACAGAGCCCCCCTGTTTCTCCCGTGCTTCTTCGGGAGCTGTGCCCTCGGCTACTGAGTCTGCCCTTTTCACGTTTACCCTTTCAAAGGCCCTGCTCGTTTCTACTGCGGGGAAACGGAGGTTTTCTGACGTACGACGATTCTGCACCTATTCCTGATAGAGCAGATGATGGTCTGCTGCCAAGGAAAGCACAATCAGGGTGAAAGCAGGGAATCCAAGTCTTTCCTCCATAACTGATGAGAGCGTTCAGCTTGCTTATAGTATAGATTGAATTTATTTCTAATAGCAAGTACCCAGTGCATGGATTATTATGGTTTTTAAGTAGAGCAATGGTTAATGAATGGAAAAGGGGTTGACACCTTTGAGGTTTTTGTATCTCTACTATGTCTTACTTTGAAAAACAGAGTTCTATGTGATAATTAGTAATGTTTGTGGAATTCTTCTCTTTTGTTTTCCTTTATTTATTTTAATATTGTAAACTGCTTTGCTGTAGTCCCTATAAAAAGCTGTAAAGTTTTAATAAAGATAAAGATGATCTTCCACCCTCCCACCAGCAAATATTCGTTTTTCCTTTTTTTCAGATTCTATATAGATAACCAACGCATTTATTTTAGGCCTGCTGAAAAGTGCAAATCTCTGTGTGTGACCTTTAAGCTAAAAAAACACAAACTGGAAGCTCATTGATGATTTATTCCCCCCCCCCCCCCCCCATTCGATCCTCTACCCTTTTTCTCAGTGGAGCAAACTACCAATCTCTTCAGTTCCTGTGGCATGGAATGAACTAAAAATGGAGTTACAACTAGGGGCAATTTTTAAATCACTTTGGCAAGCACTGAATTTGGTCTACATGAAGATAGGAGTGGCCTAGTGGTTAGGGTGGTGGACTTTGGTCCTGGGGAACTGAGTTTGATTCCCACTTCAGGCACAGGCAGCTCCTTGTGACTCTGGGCAAGTCACTTAACCCTCCATTGCCCCATGTAAGCCTCATTGAGCCTGTCATGAGTGGGAAAGCGCGGGATACAAATGTAACAAAAATAAAATAGATACTATTGGAGATTCTACATGGAATGTTGCTACTATTGGAGATTCTACATGGAATGTTGCTACTATTTACTATTGGACATTCTACATGGAATGTTGCTATTCCACTAGCAACATTCCATGTAGAAGGCTGCGCAGGCTTCTGTTTCTGTGAGTCTGACGTCCTGCACGTACGTGCAGGACGTCAGACTCACAGAAGCAGAAGCCTGCGCGGCCACATTGGTGATCCATGTAGAATCTCAAATAGTAGCAACAGTGGAGGAGTGGCCTAGTGGTTAGGGTGGTGGACTTTGGTCCTGAGCAACTGAGTTCGATTCCCACTTCAGGCACAGGCAGCTCCTTGTGACTCTGGGCAAGTCACTTAACCCTCCATTGCCCCAAGTAAGCCGCATTGAGCCTGCCATGAGTGGGAAAGCGCGAGGTACAAATGTAACAAAAAAAAAAAATATATATATATATATTCTTACAGATTCAAATAGATAACGTACTTCCACACAACACACTCTACGAAAAGTTGATAAAAATCCTGGTTATCTTCTACTAATGATACATTCTCTGTGGTTCACAGGACACCTATGGTAGTTCTACCAGTTTCAATGAAGTCATCAATGGGCGTCTCATTAATTTAACAATGCACCCCATATATCTTCTTTCAGCGTAGCATGTCCAGCTTTACATTAATGGAACTTCAAACACATGCTAACCTAAAGTGTGGCTAATGTAAGCTTCCTGGAAAACTGCAGAGCAGCTGCTGTTCTTCCTGTAGTAGATCCATTGCTGTTATATAAATTGAGGCAAGGAGGCAAAGTGACCTTCTCAAGGTCTCACAGAGCAAATGATAGAACCACTTTTTAACGTTCACCCCGGGAGTTCTCCTATCTCATTCTGAGTCCCTTCCAAACTAGCTGTGCACCAGGGATGCAGTCAATTAGCCCTGATATATCTTGGCATTCAATTAAAAAGGAAATTAAAACTGGCAAAATCGTTCCCTATCACGCTAACAAGGGCTGCAATTAAGAAGCGAGGACTGAAAAGGGTGATACAAAAAAATTACAGGACAAACGCTCTTTATGGGTTCCAAAACAATTTATATTCAGACTATCTGTGGAGGAAATTCATGGGCACAATGATGTTTTAATTACATGTAACCTGGGTCTCACCAGCCAGCTCACTCCGCACTACGCGGGCCACTAACAAACATCTGGTCCACCAACACTCTCTCACTCCGTGTCTGATCTTGATCACACAAGCTTGGGTGTAGGCCAGGGCTGGATAGAGATCCCGAAGACAGTAGGATGTTAAGCTGGGCTTTAGCTTGAGTATCCTTTAACAGTCCAGGAGTAGGCTCTTCACTCTCTCAAGGAATACTCGCCACACCAAGGAGTTATCTTTTATGCAAACTTTACTGAACTCTGACACGGGCAGTAAATCCAAACTCCATAAATCCTTATGTACAGTTAATATTTGGTTTAAGAGGTTTTCTGTCCATTCAAGATTATTGGGTACATTCTTATTCACTAAGTAAACAGTTTCTTATAGCAAATCCTGAAGTATATACAAATTTATTACTCCTCCAGTTTATCACCCATCCCTTTGGGCTGTATAATCCAAGACAGAGCTGAAAGAGTTGGTTGTCACCAGCAAACTCCTCCAGGATCAGACCTCCTTGTCTGTCCTCTCCTCCAGGGGCGTAACCAGACACCCAACTTTGAGTGGGCCTGGACCCAAGATGGGTGGGCAGAAGAACCCCTCCCTGTCTCTCCTTGTCTCGCCTGCATGCCATCTGCTATTTACAAGGTATGCAGGAGGGACAGTTGTTGGGAGTTTTCAGCTGGTGGGGCTTGGGAATCCCTGCCAGCCACACCATAGGTGTGCTGCTACTGGGTGGGCCTGAGCCCAAAGTGGGTGGGCCTGGGCCCACCCAGGCCCACCCTTGCTAACGCCACTGCTCTCCTCCAGAGTTGCATCTCACTGGGCTGCACCTTCTGGCCTGGAACTGACTCTTCCCTTTTCCTGCTCTTGAGCTGGGCTCCTCTAGCCCACCGAGACCACTCCTCTCCAACAGTTACTGCCTTTGGCTGACAATAGCTCCCCTTTAACTCAGCCTTAGGTTATCTGGCCTTTCCTGGTTACTCCCTCTCTTCCAAGGGCCTTGGCGGGATGAAGGCAACCAAAGACCATGTGCTCAGACAAACAAGAGCTTTTATTACCTTCAAACTCCACCTCTACTGTCAATCATTTACTAGAAACATTTCCCTCTGCAACTTATCCCAGGAACCCACCACCTTGGGCTGCATCCTTGACCACCCACAAGCTTAGATGACTTCCCACAATTCCAGAACCCTCTCCTCAGAGGCTAAATACTACTAGTACTACTACTAATCATTTCTATAGCGCTACTAGACGTACACGGCATTGTACATATTATAAGCAGGTACTTTCTCTGTCCCTAGAGGGCTCACGATCTAAGCTTTTGCACCTGGGGCAATTGAAGGTTTAGTATCTTGCCCAAGGTCACAAGGAGCTGTAGTTGTAATTGAACCCAAGTCACCAGGATTTTTTAAAATTATTTGACAAGCTTTTTTATTTATTTGAAAGCTTTCTGTATGTAATCCGAGGAATTTTTGTTGTTGTTTTTTTTTTTTTTTACCTCGGAAGGGGTCCCCACAAGTAGGTCCTGAGGCTCAGGCAGAGCCGGGGCCGTCTCCAAAAAGCAAGCCTCCCGCAGTTCCAAAAACTAGTCTGGTGCTCCAGAGCACCTATGGACCACGGCTCACGTCCCAGGACCCCCCAGAGGTTTTTAAAAAAACTCTCCGGTTACGTATGGGAAGCTGCGATTGCGTAAACCGAGCTGGGGCAGGAGGCCTTCATAAATATACAGTCAGACAAAGGAGGAAGTGAAAAAACTCTTTATTAAACAACTACTGAGTCCTGTTTCTTCACAATGCAGCAAAATAAAGTCTTTCTTAGGTTCAGAGGCAACCTTTACACAAGCTTGTAAACTACTGCCTTTAACCCCACAGTACGTACATATATACACATCCACTTGCCAGATTTTACAATATAAATTGAAGTTGAACATTGATAACACTAAGGGCTCCTTTTACTAAACTGCACTAGCGATTCCCGCGTGGCAAATGCGATGAAAAGCACATTTACACCAGGTTTCAGCAAGAGTATGATGCTTAAAGTTTGGGTGTGGGAATCAAGGCTAAGTGCGATTGTATAAAGGGTGTTTAGCGCCGATCTTTTCTATGCTCATTGTTGAGCGTGATTTATAGAATCTGGCCCTACATAACATGAGTACGCCATTACAAAATAGCACTTAGGTACTTTCAAGGGTATGTGTATACTTCCGTGCATAAGTGCTGCTACCCTGTACAGATACACGCACAAGGGCATGTGCATGCGGGTGACTAGTCATAAGTACATAAGTACTGGTCATAAGGTCTGCCTCCCACCAGACCTCAAGAACAGGATCCTTATGAAGCTTAAAGCTTAGCCTACCTTATATCAGGTTGGGTAGCTTCTACACACTATCCTGCGGAGACCTACACTCCAGGGCGGCTTGTCTCCTCCCATGGTCTCCCTGGTGGAAACCTCTATATCATGGCGTCTCTGAACTGTTCTGGCACAGGGAATTTAACAACTTCCTGGCCTCAGTCCCGCCCCTCTGACAGGCTCTGCCTCAGCCTCGGCAGACTAGCGCCACCTACTACAAGATGGATGAACTATATCAACAGTGAGGGAGTGCTCTTCCCTATACCATCAACTCCCTCACAGAAGCTTTCAAATAAATAAAAACACCACACATAGGCAATCATAAACCTCACAAGTTTACTATTGTTTTCAATAGCGTCTGCAAATGTTTGGGGTCACACAATATGGCGGCAAGCTCCGCCCACTGTCTTCAGCCCACAGAACGGACGAGATAGGCTCATGCCAACTGCTATTATAAAACCTCCTTGGTCAGCCCCATTCTCCAACCTAACTCTGCCCAGGCACATTGGGGGCAATTCCCTATGAGGAAAGGCTAAAGTGGCTAGGGCTCTTCAGCTTAGAGAAAAGGTGGCTGAGGGGAGATATGATAGAGGTCCATAAAGTAATGAGTGGAGTTGAACGGGTAGATGTGAAGCGTCTGTTCATGCTTCCAAAAACACTAGGACTAGGGGGCATGCGATGAAGCTACAATGTAGTAAATTTAAAACGAATCGGAGAAAATGTTTCTTCACTCAATGTGTAATTAAACTCTGGAATTCGTTGCCAGAGAATGTGGTAAAGGTGGTTAGCTTAGCAGAGTTTTAAAAAAGTTTGGATGGCTTCCTAAAGGAAAAGTAGACCGTTATTAAATGGACTTGGGAAAAATCCACTATTTCTGGGATAAGCAGTATAAAATGTTTTGTACTTTTTGGGGATCTTGCCAGGTATTTGTGACCTGGATTGGCCACTGTTGGAAACAGGATGCTGGGCTCGATGGACCTTTGGTCTTTCCCAGTATGGCAATACTTATGTACTTATGACTAGTCACCCGCATGTACATGCCCTTGTGCGTGTATCTGTACAGGGTAGCAGCACTTATGCACAGAACTGTACACATACCCTTGAAAGTACCTAAGTACTATTTTGTAATGGCGTACCCATGTTATATAGGGCCAGATTCTATAAATCATGCTCAAAAATGAGCATAGAAAAGATCGGCGCTAAACGCAATTGTGTAAAGGCTGCACACCCTTTATACAATCACACTTAGCCCTGATTCCCACATCCAAACTTTAAGCATCATACTCCTGCTGAAACCTGGTGTAAATGTGCTTTTCATCGCATTTGCCACGCGGAAATCGCTAGTGCAGTTTAGTAAAAGGAGCCCTTAGTGTTATCAATGTTCAACTTCAATTTATATTGTAACATCCAGGAACTTATCAATGCTATACATTTTTGTATTCCTGGGGCTGCCTGAGCTGAGGTAGAATAAATCAGAATCATCACAGTGATATCATCTGCATAACTGCGAGTAAAATAACCTTCTCTTGTCAATGCAAGTGGAGGAGTGGCCTAGTGGTTAGAGCACCAGTCTTGCAATCCAGAGGTGGCTGGTTCAAATCCCACTGCTGCTCCTTGTGATCTTGGGCAAGTCACTTAACCCTCCATTGCCTCAGGTACAAACTTAGATTCTGAGCCCTCCTGGGGCAGAGAAATATCCAGTCTACAGGAATGTAACTCACCTTCAGCTACTACTGAAAAAGGTGTGAGCAAATTCCAAATAAATTATTTGAGATTCTACATGGAATGTTGCTATTCCACTAGCAACATTTCATGTAGAAGCCTGCCCTTGCAGATCAGCAACGCGGCTGCACAGGCTTCTGTTTCTGTGAGTCTGACGTCAGACTCACAAAAACAGAAGCCTGTGCGGCCGCATTGCTGATCTGCAAGGGCAGGCTTCTACATGGAATGTTGCTAGTGGAGGAGTAGCCTAGTGGTTAGTGCAGTAGAACATCGAACGTTGCTACTATTTGAGATTCCGTTGCTACTATTTGAGATTCTACATGGAATGTTGCTGAGTGGAGGAGTGGCCTAGTGGTTAGAGCACTGGTCTTGCAATCCAGAGGTGGCTGGTTCAAATCCCACTGCTGCTCCTCATGATCTTGGCCAAGTCACTTAACCCTCCATTGCCTCAGGTACAAACTTAGAGTGTGAGCCCTCCTGGGACAGAGAAATATCCAGTGTACCTGAATGTAACTCACCTCAAGCTACTACTGGAAAAAGGTGTGAGCAAAATCTAAATAAATAAAGTACTGAACCCAGCAAATGGAGAAAAACAGTGTGGGTGAGAGTGGAGAACCCTGCAGAAGTCCAGGTGCAACATGCACACCTGATAGCATTCTATAAGTTGCATCATCATGTCCATATTCTGCCCACACGTACGTCCCCCTGGCAACTTACGTGTGCCAATTAGAGAATAACACCTGACACTTATGCACATAACCTTCAATTATTGGTACCAATGGCATACATAAGTGCATTATCGGTGCCTTAATGTAGATTCCAGCTTATAGGATTGCCTTTTAGATCTTGCTGTTGAGTGATGACCATCACTCCCTCTCTCTAGGTTTCTGAGTGCTAACTCTGCAAGAGCTCCTGCCAGCTCGAGGAGGAGGATGCAGGCCAGGAATTGAATCTAGGTCCTCCTCATCTCAGTCCACAGCACTTTAGCAGAACCAAGAGGCCAGGTCCTTTGAGAATTAATTTTACAATATTTTTTAACCTATTTATTTATACAGCGGGATTTATTAACCGCCAGAAGCATCACATGTTCTGATTAGTACAGTCTGCCACCATTGCTGCTGAAAAGAGAAATATTTGCATTAGCAAAGCCAGTCTCTTGTGTATTTCTAATGGAGCATGCAAGCAAAATGCATTAGACTGACAGCAGAGACCTCGAGCACATTCAGGTTTGATTTTGCAAATGTTATTTCATAAGGACCAGGAGTAATGGAAAAATAAATCTTAGCTGAAAACTTGATGCAAATCTTGCCACTTAGGCAAAACAGAAAGACAGCAGGGATTTGACTTGTACACTAACAATTTGACACATTTGCATTGCGGCCGAAATGTCTACAAGAATTTGAAGAGCTGGGTATTTTGGAACTGTATATTGCAATCAAGGGGATCGAGGGGTCCTCTAATGGCAAACTAATTAAGAACAAATATTTTGGGTGACACATTTTCACTGCAAGACCCAAGAGGACACTAAAACCAGCCTCTCTAGAACTATACAGTATATTAATGGCATGAAGTGTAAGGGGAGCTGATTTATACATGGTGTAAATTGTTGAAGGAAGAGGCATTGAAACCAAATCTCAGCCTGTAATTTATTGAATGGCTTCCCCCCCCCCCCCCCCCCCCTTAGAGTACTTCCCCTTTGGGTCTATATTGCTTACAATTTGATGGACAGTGACGTTCCCGAGAGCTGCTTCAGCACTATTCACATAGGGGGCAATTCTACGACCGGGAGCCTCCACTTAGGTGTCTTGAGGATGTGCGTGGGATCCAGAGGCGTAGCTAGGTGAGTCACCAGGGGAGCGGCTGCTCCCTTAAATAGACTTCTGACGGCATCGGTGCCTAGTTTTCATACAATCTGTCATGTTTAAAATACGTTCCAGCACCATTGGCAGTCCATTCTCCCCTCCCCTCACGCCCTCAACCTGGCTACACTTCTGATGGGATCCTTTTGTATAATGGCATCTGGATACTCACAGCCCACTATCAAGCATGTGGAATAAATAAAATGTAACCAGTCAAGAATGGCTCCTGGCCGGTTACATAGCCTTAAGCCAGCTAATAGCATGAGATAGCCCTGCTATCTCAGCTGAATATTACTGCTTAGTGGCTAGCTCGGTCACCTGCTATGTCGCACGACTATAGCCGGTTAGCGTCAGTATTCATCAGCTGACTGGCCATGTTCATGGGGGCCAAACAAAATGAAAATTCAATGCTCTGCCCGGCATTGAATTTCAAGGTTCGCCGCTAACCGCGGGAGTCAGTCGGGCTGCCCCCCACAGTCTCAATATTGCCCCCCCCCCAGGTTCTGCTCTACAACATTAGAGTAACCCTATATTGGTACACCTAACCTTTATGCACCTGCGGTTACACCAGCCATAGACCTGGCGTAACTGTGAGCACCTAAATGTGACAGGGATGGGCATAACTTACAATATACTGTAAGCTACATGCATAACTGGGAGAGGCCCCTGATGATATAGGATGAGCTCCCAGTTATGCATGTATTTATTTATTAGGATTTATTTACCCCCTTTTTGATGGAATTCACTCAAGGCAATGTACAGTAAGAATAAATCAAACATGAGCAATAGACAATTACAGCAGTAAAAATATTCAAATAACAATACAAAGTATGGCATAGTCAGTGCTTTTTTTGTAGAAAAAAAGGTGCCGGTACTCATTATGGGCATGGCCATCACCTATGGCTCCGCCCCTATGATAGCCACACCCCATGTTGGCCACACCCCTTATACCAACCATGGCGCATATAAACAGGCATTGTTGAAAATATTATACCAGTATAGGAGAAAAAAATAACTTGACTTTTTTCATTATAAATAATTTCTGTAAGATGTTACAGCTCCAGTATACCCAGTGCAAAATAAGACAGCAGATGTAAATTCTCAAATTGGACATATTCCAGACACTAAAATGAAAATAAAATGATTTTTTCTACCTTTGTTGTCTGGTGACTGTTTTCTATCCATACTGGTCCAAGTGTCTGATTCTGCTGCTCTCTATCTGTTCCCTTAACTCCATTTCCAGGGATTCCTTTCCATTTATTTCTTTACTTTCCTCCTTTCTTCTTCATTTCTAGTCCTACATCCATAGGTAAAAGCTGGGTCCTCCGCAGACTTGACTGGAGGAGGTATAGCGTGGATCCAGTTTTTGCCTATTTTCTCCAGCCATGTGCAGTTTTTCTCCTCTTTTCCCTTTCCCTCATCTCAGTCAGTATGCCTCTCCTTCCTATTCTTCCCTCCCCCTCCATTTATTTATTATATTTGTACCCCCGCTCTTTCCCACATACAAAAGGCTCAGTGCAGCTTACATTGTAAAAGAAAGCATCTTACATGGTAGAAAATAAAGCAAAACAAGAAAATTTAGGAAGAGTATATGCATATGCATCTCCTGTCCTTCCTCTCTCTTCCCTCTCATCCATCCACGTCCAGCATTTCTCCTCTCTCCTCCCCTCCATCCATGTTCATCTCACTTCGTCTCTCTTCCGCCCCCTCTATGTCCAGCATTTTAACTCTCTCCCCTCCATCCATGTCCAGAATTTCTCAACTCCCCTAAATCCATGTGCATCTCCTCCTCTGTCTTCCCTCCCCTCCATCCATGTACAGTATTTTCCTCTCCCCCTCCCCTCCATCCATGTTCATCTCACTTCCTCTCTCTTCCCTCCTCTCCATCCATGTCCAGCATTTCAACTCTCTCCCCTCCCCGCCATCCTTGTGCATCTCCTTCCTGTCTTCCCTCTCCTCCATCCGTCCAGCATTTCTCCTCTCTCCCTTCCCCTCTATCCATGTGTATCTCTTTCCTCTGTCTTTCCTTCCCTCCAACATTTCTCCTGCCCTCCCCTCCATCCATCCATGTCCAGCAACTCTCCTCTCTCTCCTCTGCCCTCCCCTCCCATCCATGTCCAGGGTAAACTTCTACAAAACAGAAGAAGATGTGATTCCATGTGCCCCAATGAAAGGAGAGTTTAATTCTACTTCCATTTAATTTTAATATATTCCATTGTCTTTATAAACACTAGGCTTCCCAAGACAGATTACAACCAGTTAAGATGAACCCATCAGGAAACAGAATATTCTCACTGAAATCTAGCCATCTGAATTGTATAGAATAACAGTGAAGAAAAATGAGCACAAACTACAGAATTTATAATTGCTGTTTCTACTAGCTACAATAACTTTTGTAGTTGTTTTAGTGATATTCAATTATGTCTTTTCTCCTCCACCTTATAAGGCACTGCCTATCCAACAAAAACAGTGTTAGACTCAGTGGCATAGCCAGAAGGCAATTTTTGGGTGGGCCAACAGGTTGGATGGATGAGCACTATAGAAACACCTGCCACCTAACTCTGTTGTCTAAAGGCCATAGCTCTAGTGACCAGCCACTTTTACGGCCAACTTGACATAACATTTTCTTGCTGGAGTGGGATTTTTTTAATCAAAATCCATTTCTATGGACAATGCATCAACATATGTTTTTTAAAATGTTGTTTTAATAGACTTGCACTGTCAAGACTCCAGTGTCCTCTAAAATGAATTAAGTTTTGCCTTCTGACACCAAGATGTGTGGGTATGAAAGCCAGACTACCCTCACCACCACCCCCCCCACCCCCAGACTTTGACATTATCAGCTGTCTAACAGATTGCTCCATTATGGTCCTGCAGCGGTTCAGTTTTGAAATGCAAAATTAGCATTAACAGTGCTCTCTGCTGAAGGCTGAGACAGCGTGCATGAATTCATATGAATAAATAAATAGAATACACAGTGACAATAAAAACAAGACATCTGGAGATCATGTTTGCTGTATAAAATAAAGGCTTCTTCTATGCAAGCCTGACA
The DNA here is from genome assembly GCF_901765095.1 of Microcaecilia unicolor. Lineage (NCBI taxonomy): Eukaryota > Metazoa > Chordata > Amphibia > Gymnophiona > Siphonopidae > Microcaecilia > Microcaecilia unicolor. The sequence continues at coordinate 29,924,247 of NC_044041.1, read as the reverse complement.
CATTCAGAAATGCATGCAGTTTCTATTAGGGACAGAAATATTTGGTATCTAATCAAGCTAAAATCAGTTGCAACCATGGATGAGTGGAGGAGTGGCCTAGTGGTTAGGGTGGTGGACGTTGGTCCTGGGGAACTGAAGAACTGAGTTTATTTCCCACTTCAGGCACAGGCAGCTCCTTGTGACTCTGGGCAAGTCACTTAACCCTCCATTGCCCCATGTAAGCTGCATTGAGCCTGCCATGAGTGGGAAAGCACGGGGTACAAATATAACAAAAATAAAATAGATACTATTGGAGATTCTACATGGAATGTTGCTACTATTGGAGATTCTACATGGAATGTTGCTATTCCACTAGCAACATTCCATGTAGAAGGCTGCGCAGGCTTCTGTTTCTGTGAGTCTGACGTCCTGCACGTATGTGCAGGACGTCAGACTCACAGAAGCAGAAGCCTGCGCGGCCACATTGGTGATCTGCAAGGGCCGACTTCTACATGGAATGTTGCTAGTGGAATAGCAACATTCCATGTAGAACCTCAAATAGTAGCAACAGTGGAGGAGTGGCCTAGTGGTTAGGGTGGTGGACTTTGGTCCTGGGGAACTGAGGAACTGAGTTTGATTCCCACTTCAGGCACAGGCAGCTCCTTGTGACTCTGGGCAAGTCACTTAACCCTCCATTGCCCCATTTAAGTCGCAGTGAGCCTGCCATGAGTGGGAAAGCACGGGGTACAAATGTAACAAAAATAAAATAGATACTATTGGAGATTCTACATGGAATGTTGCTATTCCACTAGCAACATTCCATGTAGAAGGCTGCGCAGGCTTCTGTTTCTGTGAGTCTGACGTCCTGCACGTATGTGCAGGACGTCAGACTCGCAGAAGCCTGCGCGGCCACATTGGCGATCTGCAAGGGCTGACTTCTACATGGAATGTTGCTAGTGGAATAGCAACATTCCATGTAGAGTCTCAAATAATAGCAACAGTGGAGGAGTGGCCTAGTGGTTAGGGTGGTGGACTTTGGTGCTGAGGAACTGAGTTCAATTCCCACTTCAGGCACAGGCAGCTCCTTGTGACTCTGGGCAAGTCACTTAACCCTCCATTGCCCCATTTAAGTCGCAGTGAGCCTGCCATGAGTGGGAAAGCGCGGGGTACAAATGTAACAAAAATAAAATAGATACTATTGGAGATTCTACATGGAATGTTGCTATTCCACTAGCAACATTCCATGTAGAAGGCTGCGCAGGCTTCTGTTTCTGTGAGTCTGACGTCCTGCACGTATGTGCAGGACGTCAGACTCGCAGAAGCCTGCGCGGCCACATCGGTGATCTGCAAGGGCTGACTTCTACATGGAATGTTGCTAGTGGAATAGCAACATTCCATGTAGAATCTCAAATAATAGCAACAGTGGAGGAGTGGCCTAGTGGTTAGGGTGGTGGACTTTGGTCCTGAGGAACTGAGTTCAATTCCCACTTCAGGCACAGGCAGCTCCTTGTGACTCTGGGCAAATCACTTAACCCTCCATTGCCCCATATAAGCTGTAGTGAGCCTGCCATGAGTGGGAAAGCACAGGGTACAAATGTAACAAAAAAACCTGCCCGTTTTCATTTTTCTAGGCTATCACCAGAACTGCTGATTTCTGAGGTGTCCCTGCTTCTGTTTTCTGGCCTAATACTGACCTGTGAATTGTCCACGGTGTGCGACCATCCACACTGCAGTTCTGTGGAGGTTGCTGCTTTTTTTGGCTTTATCTTCTGCACCAGACAAAGCTCTTAGTTGTCTCAAGGAGCTCATTTTCAAAAGAGAAAAATGTCCAAAAAGTGGCATAAATCTGCATTTGCATGTTTTCTTTCCTCACAAAAACATGCAAATCGTTATTTTCGAAACTAATCTTTAGACGTTTTTCTGTGAAGTCCGTCAAAAGTGCGTTCAAATCACAAGGGGGCATGTCAGGGACATGTTGTCCCGTAGTTCGAGTGGAGATTTGTGATTACAGAGAACATGTATTGGGGAGCACAGCCCTGAAAGATTTTAAAGACCTGTTTTTATAACGAATAAGGCACTAAAAGTTTCCCTAAATTACCAGATGACCACTGGAGAGAATCAGGGATGACCTCCCCTTACTCCCTCAGTGGTCACTGACCCCTCTGACCCCCCAGAAATTTGATTAAAAACATTACTTACCAACCTCTATGACAGTCTCAGATGTTATACTCAGGTCCATTAGAGCAACATGCAGGTCCCTAGAGTAGTCTAGTGGTGGGTGCAGTGCACTGCAGACAGGTGGACCCAGGCCCATACCTCCCTCTACCTCTTACACTTATGGTAGAAACTGTGAGCCCTCCAAAACTCACCAAGAACCCACTGTACACACATATAGGTGCCCTCTTCACCCATAAGGGTTATTGTGTACAGTTGGGGGTAGTGGAGTTTGGGTGGGTTTTGGGGGGGACCCAGCAGACATGATAAGGAAGCAGTGGTGAGATGTGTACCTGGGGACATTTATTTGAAGTCCACTGCAGTGCCCCCTAGGGTGTCCCATAGCTCTCCTGGAATGTCTGTGTGGTCAGTCTACTAAGAATGCTGGCTCCTCTTACATCTCAATGGCTTGATTTTGTGCGTTTTTCACTTGGATTTTTTTTTTTTTTTCAAAAATGGACCAAAAAAACAGAGCACAAAAACATCTAGCACATAGCCATTTTTGTAAAAAAAAGAAAGAAAGAAAGAAAGACGTTTTTCTGTTTTGAAAATGGCTATATTCCCCACTTGAATTTTGGACATTTTAAGCAAAACGTCCAAAATTGGACTTAGTTGTCATATCAAAAATGCCCCTCTTGGTGTCCTAAGTTGTGCATTGTGTTCCCTGAGGCAGGTGGCTCTGAATGCCAAAACACGGCCTGTGTCGGGTCCTCTTGTTTTGGTGCTTTAATAAATCCATCTCCCTGGGGATTTGATCATTGTGTCATCTTCTACTCCTGCTTTGGCTTCTGTTCCTGATTCTGCCCTTTTTTTTTTCTTTCTTTTTTTATTGCTCAGGTGTGAGTGGTTAGTATATTATGCCCTGAGGATCTAACTGGCTTTTAGCAGACAACCGTCTATCTTCGAGTATATATAGCACATTAGAAACCAGAAAAGTCATTGTTGCAAATGCAAAAATTAAGCTCGACACTTTAGGACTAGATTCAGTAATGGCACCCATAATAATGTCATTCTAAAAATGGCACTGCGAGTTGGGCATTGTTTATAAAATAGCTTGTATCGCCGGGATCCGAGTCTAATCTAATCTAATTCATAGCTTATATACTACACTTGTTCCAGCAAGAGGTTCCAGGCGGCTTACATTTCAAGAACCCACACAAAAGCGGGGAGTAACCAAACAAAATGTAGAAATAAAAAATACTAATTATAAAGTTTATCAAATAAAAAGGTCTTCAACTTCTTGCACAATCGCCTAAAGTCTAGTTCAGAACCAACTAGACCTGGTAGAGTATCCTACACAGTAACAGCTTGGAAGGAAAACAGAGAACCAAGCTGATGTTTAAACCTTATATTCTTAACATTCGGATACCTTAATCATTTATTTATTTATTTGCTGCATTTGCATCCCACATTTTCCCACTCTTTTGCAGGCTCAATGTGGCTTACATTATGCCGCCATGACAGTCGTCATTATCGAAACAAGAAGAACAAAGTATTATTTCCATTAAGGTAGATGGAATTCATGAGAATTAGAAATAAAGAAATAATTAATACATTACAAGATCTGCAAAGAGTAAAATGACAATATGATTAAAGTAACCAATTTAAGGAATTCAGTGTTGATTAGTTCTAATATAGATGTGAAATGTACATAAGTAATGCCATACTGGGAAAAGACCAAGGGTCCATCGAGCCCAGCATCCTGTCCATGACAGCAGCCAATACAGGCCAAGGGCGCCTGGCAAGCTTCCCAAAAGTACAAACATTCTATACATGTTATTCCTGGAATTGTGGATTTTTCCCAAGTCCATTTAGTAGCGGTTTATGGACTTGTCCTTTAGGAAACCGTTCAACCCCCCTTTAAACTCTGCTAAGCTAACCGCCTTCACCACTTTCTCCGGCAACGAATTCCAGAGTTTAATTATACGTTGGGTGAAGAAATATTTTCTCCGATTTGTTTTAAATTTACTACACTGTAGTTTCATCGCATGCCCACTAGTCCTAGTATTTTTGGAAAGCGTGAACAGACGCTTCACATCCACCTGTTCCACTCCACTCATTATTTTATATACCTCTATCATGTCTCCCCTCAGCCGTCTCTTCTCCAAGCTGTATAGCCCTAGCCTCCTTAGTCTTTCTTCATAGGGAAGTCGTCCCATCCCCGCTATCATTGTAGTCGCCCTTCGCTGCACCTTTTCCAATTCTACTATATCTTTCTTGAGATGCGGCGACCAGAATTGAACACAATACTCAAGGTGCGGTCGCACCATGGAGCGATACAACGGCATTATAACATCCTCACACCTGTTTTCCATACCTTTCCTAATAATACCCAACATTCTATTCGCTTTCCTAGCCGCAGCAGCACACTGAGCAGAAGGTTTCAGTGTATTATCAACGACGACACCCAGATCCCTTTCTTGGTCCGTAACTCCTAACGTGGAACCTTGCATGACGTAGCTATAATTCGGGTTCTTTTTTCCCACATGCATCACCTTGCACTTGCTCACATTAAACGTCATCTGCCATTTAGCCGCCCAGTCTCCCAGTCTCGTAAGGTCCTCTTGTAATTTTTCACAATCCTGTCGCGAGTTAACGACTTTGAATAACTTTGTGTCATCAGCAAATTTAATTACCTCGCTAGTTACTCCCATCTCTAAATCATTTATAAATATATTAAAAAGCAGCGGTCCTAGCACAGACCCCTGGGGAACCCCGCTAACTACCCTTCTCCATTGTGAATACTGCCCATTTAACCCCACTCTCTGTTTCCTATCCTTCAACCAGTTTTTAATCCACAATAGCACATTTCCTCCTATCCCATGACCTTCCAATTTCCTCTGTAGCCTTTCATGAGGTACCTTGTCAAACGCCTTTTGAAAATCCAGATACACAATATCAACCGGTTCCCCTTTGTCCACATGTTTGTTTACTCCTTCAAAGAATTGAAGTAAATTGGTCAGGCAAGATTTCCCCACACAAAAGCCATGCTGACTTGGTCTCAGTAATCCATGTCCTCGGATGTGCTCTGTAATTTTGTTTTTAATAATAGCCTCTACCATTTTCCCCAGCACTGACGTCAGACTCACCGGTCTATAATTTCCCAGATCTCCCCTGGAGCCTTTTTAAAAAATGGGCGTTACATTGGCCACCCTCCAATCTTCCGGTACCACGCTCGATTTTAAGGATAAGTTGCATATCACTAGCAGTAGCTCCGCAAGCTCATTTTTTACGAAGAATTCTTGTTGAACAGGTTCGTTTTCAGTGACCTCTGGAAAGTTGCTAGATCGTGTGTTGTTTTCGAGGTATTCGGCAGTGCATTCCAACGTTGTGCGCAGACGTAGGAGAAGTTGGATGCATATAATGATTTGTATTTGAGTCCCTTGCAGTTAGGGGAGTGGAGGTTTAAGAAAGTACGTGAAGAACTTTTAGTATTTCTTGCTGGTAGGTCTATAAGGTCTGACATATAAGTCGGGGCCTCTCCGTGGATGATTTTATGAGCTAAAGTGCAAATCTTGAATGTAATTCGGTCTGTTAATGGAAGCCAATGTCATTTTTTCCTGAGGGGTCTAGCAAATTATTAAAACAGTGAGAGAAAAATGTATTAGCAATTCAAAAGTATTCCCATATAACACCTGAAAAACTAGACAAACAGTTTTAAAAGTGATTCGTGCACATATACAAAGCCAATGCAATTCTTTAAGATGACGAGAAACACTATCATATTTCCTTAATAGAAAAATCAACCGCACTGCTATATTCTGTAAACGTTGTAGCTTGGCTAACAACTTACTACTCAGTCCAGCATATAATGAATTACAGTAATTTAGATTAGATACAACCAACATTTGGATCAACACAATAAAAGGAGACCTTTGAAAGTATGATCTTACCAACCTTGGTTGATGTATATGAACCCCCCCCCCCCCCCCCATTTTTTCCAGACTTGGCTAGTGGGCCAATGAACAATGTAAGATGACTCCTAGAACCCTAGTTTGTTTCTCCACATTTAGAGTAATTCCATTAGGCAATGTTGGGTTCAAGGATTTAAACCAACTGAAACCTGGTGTAAATCCTCACGTGTAAATTAGGCTTGGATCCTCTGAATGTTATAATACTGTGCGTATCTTTAGTGAGCGTCTACGCTCCTCCTACAGCCATGCTCCCTTTTCAATTACACACTAAAAAAACTGGTATATCTATCTTTATAGAATAGCGCTTGGCAAGATGCAAGTGCAAATCCTAATTGGAGCCAATTAATTTCAATACTTGGTTGTTAGCACCCAATTATTGCTAATTATCAGCTCATTATTCAATTAAACTGCACACGAAAATTGGGCACACAGGATCAAGAGAGTCACAGACCAAGGGAGGAGCGGACGTAGAAAGGTAAGGAGGGCCGGGGGTGGTGGCGGCCCAAGTGTGGGAGGGTGGGGGGGGCGGTGGCCGGAGCGGGGGGCGGCAGCGGCGGCCCCATTCCGAGCCCAGCTTTGCCTCTCAGCAGCCCTGGTGCAGAGTGAAGAAGTAACCATAGAGTTATCAGGCAATATATGATGGGCTCAATATTAAATATAGCTTAACCAGGCAGGAAAGGCTCGTGAATTTAACATGATAAAAGCCAGAGATGCCCCCTCCCTACCCATCTTCAAATCTCTGCTTAAAACTCACCTCTTCAATGCTGCCTTCGGCGCCTAACCGCTCGAGAAATATAAAATACCCCAATCTATCCACCCTATCAGATTAACTGTTCACTCGTCCTCTAGATTGTTCACTTGTCTTTAGATTGTTCTCTTGTCTTTTAGATTGTTCTCTTGTCTTTAGATTGTTCACTTGTCTTTAGATTGTTCTCTTGTCTTTTAGATTGTAAGCTCTTTGAGCAGGGACTGTCCTTCTATGTTTGAATTGTACAGCGCTGCGTAACCCTAGTAGCGCTTTAGAAATGGTTGTTGTTGTTGTTGTTGTTGTTATGTGCATGACCAAAGAAATATTTCAGCTTCTTTTGATATTTCCTGAATTTTTTCCGATGTAAAGGTGACGTCTTTCATATTTTTCATATATTTATTTATTTATTGCATTTGTATCCCACATTTTCCCACCTCTTTGCAGGCTCAATGTGGCCTACAATACATCATGAATGATGGAAATATGTAAGAAAATAGGCATGTAGAATTACAGAAGGATCTTGGGTAACATGATAATAATAAAACATGATAGTAGTGTAACAAGCAGATGTTATAAGACAATTCTGGATATATGTGGCGGAGTTCACATTTATTGATCTTTGTGGTATGCCCTGTCAAAGAGATGGGTCTTCAGTAGTTTGCGGAAGTTAGTTAGTTCATAGATCGTTTTTAAGTTGCGCAGTAGCACGTTCCAGAATTGTGTGCTCAGGTAGGAAAAGGTTGACGCGTGCGTTAGTTTGTATTTTAGACCTTTACAGTTGGGGAAGTGAAGATTAAGGAATGTGCGGGATGATTTTTTTAGCATTCCTGGGCGGTAAGTCTATCAGGTCTGACATGTAGGCTGGGGCGTCTCCATGAATGATTTTGTGAACTAGGGAGCATATTTTGAACGTGATGCGTTCTTTAATTGGGAGCCAGTGTAGCTTTTCTCGTAGGGGTTTAGCACTTTCATATTTTGTTTTACCGAATATGAGTCTAGCTGCAGTGTCCTGGGCTGTGTGCTAAAACTATTTTTAAGTGTGCAAATCAACTGTATACGCATTCATTCATAGGTATAGGCACACCTAAATGATCTGTATGCACAAAAACTGGTCAGTGGCCCAAATGATCCTGAGGAGGTGGTAAGTTCAGTTAAACATGTACTATCGGACTTTAAATCCTAGAACTGTTCTGGAGTCTGGGAGAGACCGTCTTTTCAGCAATATATCATTCTCTTCAGTGGGCTTGGCTCCTTGCTGATGTATTATCCCAGAACTTCATTAAAGCAATAACGTGCTATGATGATGGATTAGGGCAGTTCATCATCTTGAGCTCGATGTACAGGTGCTGTATTTCTAATGAGATGGAGGATGCAACCATCCAGAAAATAACAGGTCTAAGGCAAGATTCAATTTAGCAGTGAGACAAGAAGGTGTGCCAGAGTGTTGGTTTTATGCAAATATAGAAATATATGATTCTGTACATACTGTATTTTGACACCTTTAATATATCAGTACAAGTACTCCAGTGGAATTGTACATTGTTATGCAAACTATGGCCTTTATTATCTTAATTGCATTGTTCTGTGCAATATAATATGCCCAAAATTATGTGTCTTGAAGCATTTTACTGAATGAGTTAAGATTCCAGGGTTTCCTGGTGTTATTAAATACAAAACATGAGGTTGCTTATGCAGAAATGAAGGGGAAATAGAGAAAGACTGACCAGAATTTAAAGAAGGACGTATGAACTAAAGATCAATAAACGAGAAAAATGTATATAAGGCAATATCTCTTTAGTGGCATAACTTAAATGCATTTCTTGACTAGCTTTGGAGAGCTAACACACCCTTCAAAGATACCTGATGGCGACGGTGGGGGAGGGTTGGTGGTGACGGGTCAGCGGCAGGGGGTGAAAGCAAGGGGGGCCAGGGCTAAATCTGCAGAGGCCCATGCCCCCGTGGCCCCACCTAGCTACGCTCCTGGCTGACATTGGCCAGAGTTGAAATGTGCTGCATCAGGGTCTGTGGAACACATGCATAACTCCAAATGCATGACAGTTCATGTTAAGGCTCCATATTACCTATGCTCAGTAAGAGGGGGTTTATTATTATGTTTGTTTATAGAGACTATTTAAATCCTCTTATTTAATCCCAGTAGTTTATAATAGAATCTGTTTTAATGGCTACATGCACGTGGCCATTAATACCAAAAAAATAGGAAATTCCGCCATCTTACCTCGGCGGTAAAAATAGCCTTAGCGCACGGAAAAGACCCACATAAGGGCACACTAAGTCCACTCTTTACTACTATTTGGTAAAAGAGCCCATACGTTTTTAGCTCTGGGGAGAAGTTCTGTTTTGGCATCATAGGACGACACGCCTACTTGTTTGCCTCATGACAAAGCTGCCCCTGCTCACACAAACCCCTACGCCCGTATTAATTAAAACACATTCTGCATTTATTTCTTTTTAAAATAGATGCCCACATTTAGGGGTCTTTTATTAAAGCTTAGCTTGAGTTATCTGAAGGAATAAAATGGGCCCTGCTCCAGATAACTCAAGCTAAGATTTAGTAAAGATCCCCTTAGTAGCTAGTGGATGGGCAGACTAGATAGGCCATATATGGGCTCATTTTTGAAAGAGAAGGATGCCCATCTTTCGACATAAATCAGAAGATGGGCGTCCTTCTCACAAGGGTCGTCCAAATCGGTATAATTGAAAGCCGATTTTGGACATCCCCAACTGCTTTCTGTCGCAGGGATGGGCAAAGTACAAGGGGGCGTATCGGAGGCGTAGCAAAGGCGGGACATGGGCGTGCCTAACACTTGGACGTCCTAGACCCATAATCGAAAGAAACAAGGACGTCCCTGATGAACACATGGACGACTTTACCTTGTCGTGTTTTTCTTATGACCAAGGCACAAAAGGTGCCCATAATGACCAGATGACCACTGGAGAGAATCGGGGATGACCTCCCCTTACTCCCCCAGTGGTCACTAACCCTCTCCCACCGTCAAAAAACATCTTTAGAAATATTGATTGCCAGCCTCTATGCCAGCCTCAGATGTCATACTTAGGTCCATCACAGCTGTATGAAGGTCCCTGGAGCAGTTTTAGTGGGTGCAGTACATTTCAGGCAGGCGGACCCAGGCCCATCCCCCCCTACCTGTTACATTTGTGGAGGAAACAGCGAGCCCTCCAAAATCCACCACAAACCCACTTTATCCACATCTAGGTGCCCCCCTTCACCTGTAAGGGCTATTGTAGTGGTGTACATTTGTGGGTAGTGGGTTTTGGGGGGCTCAGCATACAAGGTAAGGGAGCTATGTACCTGGGAGCAATTTATGAAGTCCACTGCAGTGCCCCCTAGGGTGCCCGGTTGGTGTCCTGGCATGTCAGGGGGGCCAGTGCACTACAAATGCTGGCTTCTCCCGTCGTTTCTGAGATGGACGTCCTTGGTTTCCATTAATTGCCGAAAATCAGACACGACCAAGTCCAGGGACGACCAAATTTCAGGATTTGGGCGTCCCTGACCATATTATCAAAACAATACATGGACGTCCATCTTGTTTCGAAAATACGGGTTTCCCCACCCCTGGATGGGGACGTTTTGCGAGGACGTCCAAATCGAAACGAGGACATCCCTTTCGATTATGCCCCTCACGGTTTTCATCTGCCTTCATATTTTTCTATGTTTAAATGAAAAACAAAATATTCTGCTACTGCATGCTCTGCAAAGTGTAATACTTGTTTGCAGGGACAAAGCAAATATGCTTCTCTCCCAGCCCCTAATCTCCTTGGACAGCCAAATCCAACCAGTTCATCCTAATATTTACATTTGTCAAGGAAGCTCCTTAATATTTTGCAGCCTGAACGTTACTTAGCCGTCTCTGATGTAAGCTCGAGTTCAGTAAATGTGAGATACACTTTCCACTTTAGATATATTTTGTTTAAATATTTATTTAGGTTATACCTTTTCAGTAGTAGCTCAAGATAAGGGAAAAGGGATGGGGTTTGATATACCACCTTTCTGTGGTTACAATCAAAACGATTTTACGTATTATATACAGGTATTTATTTTGTACCTGGGGCAATGGAGGGTTGTGACTTGCCCACAGTCACAAGAATCTGCAGTGGGAATTGAAGCTGGTTCCCTGGTCACTGCTCTAATCATTAAGACAGTGGTACCCAAACCTGTCCTGGAAGCTCCCCAGCCAGTCAGGTTTTCAGCAGGGACGTAGCTAGGAGGAGCCACGGGGGCACAGGCCCCACAAATTTACACCTGGCCCCTGGTTTTGCTGGCGGGGGTCTTCAGCCCCCCGCCAGCCAAAGCCTTCTTCAGCGCCGGTCTCCGGTGCATTCGCTGATCTGTACTGCACTGCTGCTGTGTTCCTGAGTCCTGACGTCCTGCACGTTCCTAAAAATGAAACTGAGCAAGCGGGGGAGGGGCAGCGGCTGGGGGAGGTGGGCTAAAATGTGCCCCCCCCCCTCCACCTTGGGCTCTGGACCCTCCTCCTGCCAAGGTCTGGCTATGCCTCTGGTTTTCAGGATATCCACAATGAATATTCATGAGAGAGTTTTGCATGCATTCCCTCCACTGCACGCAAATCTCTCTCATGAGCATTCATGAAATATCAACTAAGCATATTCTATAATCAGGACCTAAATCTAGGTGCCGATTATAGAATATGTTTAGTCGGCACTGATTTCTGCACCGATTTTTTAGGCACCATATTTATTTATTTATTTATTTGTTGCATTTGTATCCCACATTTTCCCGCCTATTTGCAGGCTCAATGTGGCTTACATTGTTCCGTAATGGCGATCGCCAATTCCGGAATGAGAAATACAAAGTGGTATTGCATTAAAGTTCATCAGTGACAAAATAGATTAAGCAATCAAGAATAGAGAATTCATTTTCGTAGATGAGAGATAAAGTGGTGTTGCGTTACAGTTCATTAGTAGAGTAATTTAAGCAGTCAGGTATAGAGAGTTCGGCTTTGCCCAATTCTGGTATGGGTTTTGTTGTCTGGTATTTAGGATGGATCATTGCGGTATGCCTTTTTGAACAGGTTGGTTTTTAGTATTTTTCGGAATTTACTTATGTCGTGTGTTGTTTTTGTGGCTTTCGGTAGTGCGTTCCACAGTTGCGTGCCTGTGTAGGAGAAGCTGGATGCGTATGTTGATTTATATTTTAGACCTTTGCAGCTGGGGTAGTGGAGATTCAGGAATGTACGTGCTGATCTTTTGGTGTTCCTGGTTGGTAAGTCTATATATAGAGAATCTCCTCCTATATGGGCTTTGATTACAAACTAAAACCAAACGTCCAAATTGAAAATGACTTGTGTGTCCATAATAACTCTAAAACAAATTTAAACCTTATACGCACTTCAGGTTGCCATGTTGGGCCGGTGGTAGTTCCGGGTTGCCACGCAGTAACCCTTTCGTAAAAGGGCCCCTTAATCTTAAGACGTCAAAAACAGAATGTATAAATTACTGTATGATCCCCGAATGTGGAACACGATAAACTGAACCGGTGGTGGGAGGTGGGGCTGGTAGTTGGGAGGCGGGGATAGTGCTGGGCAGACTTACACGGTCTGTGCCCTGAAAAGGACAGGTACAAATCAAGGTACGGTATACACAAAAAGTAGCACATATGAGTTTATCTTGTTGGGCAGACTGGATGGACCGTGCAGGTCTTTTTCTGCCGTCATCTACTATGTTATGTTACAAACTAAAGCCACCCACTCAGAACTGTGAAGCATATCCAGCTGTGGACAAGCTTTCACTTTGCAATCATCGCACCGCCTTTAAATACCCATTGAAGGATCAGAAATGTATGAGTCTAACACAGCACAATATTCATCAAAATTGATGTCATCTGATAATACGATAACCGTTTGTCAAAATGAGTAATAATTTGTTACTTATCTGTTGCTGGCTGTAATTATCTTCCAGGGGATGATCTAGCAAATCCACCGTTCAAACTTCCACTCAAAAAAATTGCTTAGTATCCAAAAACCTTCTCAATCCAAATCATGTGTTTATTCATGCATAAAATATAAATGTCCAAACTGATAGTCTTCATAAAATATTTAAAAATCTTTTAAGCATTGTTATAGGGATTTCAACATTCAAGTCTCTTTGGATAGATGAAGTATATATTAAAATTAGAAGCTGTAAACTACTTAATTTCCCTAGGTATTTTTTGAAATTGTTTGCTGTAACAGAATTCATTAAAACCTCATTTTTTTTTTTGTTTCTGGTAACTTTAGTCATGTTTTCCCAGAGACGGCCACATATGTGTCTTTGGGCCTAATTCAGAGGGTCTTTTTACTAAAATGTCATGCAGCCCATAGGAATATACCCCCAGATTCTATATAACTCGACTGAAATTGGCCATGCAAATCCAGTCATGTTCTGGATTTGCGTGTAAAGTCAAACACAGCAAGGGCGACAAATGATGGGAACAGCAGACAATACACACTCTGATTCATCGCAACATCCGAGATGCGACACGAGCCGTGTTTTGGCCAAAAAATGCTGTCCTCAGGAGTCTAAAAAATACATGTATATATATAAAAATAATAATAATAATAAATAACATCAAATTTAAAAACAGATCAATAAAACATAATTATATCCTGACACAGTATAAATGCATAAATAGAAAAGAAGATATCTTAAGATTATATAAAATATAAAGATGTAAAATAGACTATTTATTTATTTGCTACATTTGTATCCCACATTTTCCCACCTCTTTGCAGGCTCAATGTGGCTTACAATAAGCCGTAATGGTGATCACCATTTCCGGAATGAGAATTACAGAATGTTGTTGTATTTCAAGAACTGAAAATGTACGTTATTTAGGAACAAGGGTACTGTGTAACGTTCAATAATGACAATGTGATAAAGAAACCAATAAAAAGAGTTCAATGTTAACTTGTTCTAGTAGGAGTCTGATGTCAGTTCATAGGAACATAGTAACATAGTAGATGACGGCAGAAAAAGACCTGAACGGTCCATCTAGTCTGCCCACGATAAACTCATATGTGTATACCTTACCTTGATTTGTACCTGTCTTTTTCAGGGCACAGACCGTATAAGTCTGTCCAGCAGTATTTCCCGCCTCCCAACCACCAGTCCCGTCTCCCATCACCGGCTCCGGCACAGACCCCGTATAAGTCTGCCCTCCCCTATCCTAGCCTCTCAACCACCAACCCCTCTTCACCCCGCCACCCAATTTCAGCTAAGCTTCTGTGGATCCATTCCTTCTGCACAGGATTCCTTTATGCCTATCCCATGCATGTTTGAATTCCATTACTGTTTTCATCTCCACCACCTCCCACGGGAGGGCATTCCAAGCGTTCACCACCCTCTCTGTGAAGAAATACTTCCTGACATCTTTCCTGAGTCTGCCCCCCTTTGTTTGAGAAGGATCCTTATGATAAGTATCCTTGAACAGGTTAGTCTTTACTACTACTTAACATTTCTAGAGCGCTACTAGGGTTACGCAGCGCTGTACAATTTAACAAAGAGAGACAGTCCCTGCTCAAAGAGCTTACAATCTAATAGACAAGTGAACGGTCGGTCCGATAGGGGCAGTCAAATTGGGGCAGTTTGGATTCACTGAACGGTAAGGGTTAGGTGCCGAACGCAGCATTGAAGAGGTGGGCTTTAAGCAAAGACTTGAAGACGGGCAGGGAGGGGGCTTGGCGTAAGGGCTCAGGAAGGTTGTTCCAAGCATAGGGTGAGGCGAGGCAGAATGAGCGGAGCCTGGACTTGGTGGTGGTGGAGAAGGGTACTGAGAGGAGGGATTTGTCCTGTGAACGGAGGTTACGGGCGGGAACGTAAGGGGAGATGAGGGTAGAAAGATAGTGAGGGGCAGCAGACTGAGTGCATTTGTAGGTAAGAAGGAGAAGCTTTAGTAGTTTCCGGAAGGTTGCTAAATCATGCGTTGTTTTTATAGCCCTTGGTAATGTATTCCATAATTGCGTGCAGAGGTAGGAGAAACTTAATTTAATTATCTTAGGGCTCCTTTTACTAAGCGGCGGTAAGCTCAACGCGGGCTTACTGCTCGCTATATTGGAAGTACTGCCAGGCTACCTCAGCAGCCTGGCAGTACTTCCCACCCCAACCGCGCCGTCACTTCCGGCGCTACAAAAATTTATTTACTTTTGTAGCGCCAGACTGTACCCAGCAGTAATTGAGCAGCGCTGTGCGCTGCCCGGTTACCGCCAGATTAGTGTGGGAGCCCATGACAGTCACCTCAATGGGTGGCAGTAAGGGCGTTCCCCCGAAATGGGCACGTAGCAAGTGCTTTACTTGCCGCCCGGCCATTTCCTGCAGGAAAGTGAGACCTTCCCTTGTACCAGCTGTGGTAAAAGGGGGCCTGAGCGTGCGGATAAAACACGTGCTGACACCAGCACTGGCCCCCATTTTTCCACAGCTTGGTAAAAGGGGTCCTAAACAAGCCAATCAGCGCTGATAATTGCTACTTAAGCAATTATTGGCACTAATTGGCATTAATTAGAATTTACGCGCACAACTTTCTAAGCGTATTCTGTAAAGCGGTGCGTGTAAATTCTAATATATGCTGCCAAAAAGGGGGCGTGGCCATTGGCATAGAATGGGTGGCTCTTGGGTGTTCTAAACATTTATGCGCAGGATTATAGAATACACCTGCTCGGCATGTAACTTAGGCCCCGGTATTTACACCAATTTTACTTGGTGTAAATGGATGCGCCTAGGGTTAAGCTCAGTCAAGGCCACTTGGCATAATCTAGAATCCCGCTAGCTGTATCCAATAAACCACGCCTAAATCTAGACATGGTTTACAGGATATGCCTAGGTGGAAATGTTTTTGGCGCTGATTTTACAGGTGCCATATAAAGAATATAGTCCATAATGGGCAGAGTAGGCATTTACCTAGTTAGTGGTAATTATTCAGTCCACTAAACTCTGCTGTGCGACTCACTTTCCGCCAAAGTCGCTATGCTCACATTAGCCCTCTCCTCAAGTCACTTCACTGGCTCCCTATCTGTTTCCGCATTCAATTCAAACTTCTCTTACTGACCTATAAGTGCATTCACTCTGCTGCTCCCCAGTACCTCTCCACTCTTGTCTCTCCCTACGCCCCCCCTCGGGCACTCTGCTCTGCTGATAGATCTCTCTTGTTTGTCCCCTTCTCCTCTACTGCTAATTCCAGACTCCGTTCTTTTTACCTCGCCGCACCTCACGCCTGGAATAGACTTCCCGAGCCTGTACATCTAGCCCCGTCTTTGGCCGCCTTTAAGTCCAGGCTAAAAGACCACTTCTTTGACACTGCTTTTGACTCCTAGCCACTACTCACTTTAATTCCCTACCTCTTTAATTCCCTTACCTGTTAATTGTTCTGTCTGTTTACCTGTCTTATTTAGATTGTAAGCTCTTTGAGCAGGGACTGTCTTTTTCGTATATGGTGTACAGCGCTGCGTATGCCTTGTAGCGCTATAGAAGTGATAAGTAGTAGTAGTAGTAAGGTAACTCCTAGATAAAGTTAGAAAAGCAAGGGAGCCTTTTACTAAGGTGTACTGAAAAATGGCCTGTGCTGGTTTGGAACACCGAAATCCCACAGGAGTAAACACACGAAGAGAAAGTGGGAAGTGGACCAATGACTCCAGAGACTGGGACAACTAAGCTGAACAAATCAAACTTTATTACAGACTCGACACAGATCTGTGTTTCAGCCACAGGCCTACCTCAGGAGTCTTAATAGTCTAAGCTCGGTTGTGGAGTCTTCTTGTAAAAGGGGTCTTGAAGAAAAAAGTAGCGTGTCTCGCCACTCAAATAAACTAGTTGATAATAGACACATGTATTGGATGCGCACAAGTCCATTTTTCAGCGCACCTGCAGAAAAAGGCCTTTTTTTTAAAACCAAAAATGGACGTGCGGCAAAATGAAAATTGGCGCGCGTCCATTTTGGGCCTGAGACCTTACCGCCACCCATTGACTTAGCGGTAAGATCTCACACGTTAACCGGGCAGTAACCGTCAGCGCGCATTACCACCTGCTTAGCACCGCGTGCCGGAACATTTCCGCCACGCGTACTGCATGCGTGCAAAAAATGAAATTACCGCCCAGGCCACGTGGTAGCCGGGCGGTAGTTCCGAATTGGTGCACGTTGGGCGCGCATAGGCACCTACGCAGCTTAGTAAAAGGGGCCCCAAGTTGCTTATCTGGTTACTGGTCTGACTATCACAGGTTCCAGATAAGTAGCAACGATGTTAACTACCTGGATTTTTAAAAAGCCACAGCAGCCGGTGTTTTAGGAACACGCAGACTGCCATGGACTGAATATTGGGAGACTCCTTTGAAGAGTATACAGGCAGACAAAAGGTCTGAAGCTTTATTCAGCTTTTGATTCTAACGTGGTACCCTGCTAGAGGTGCAGTGCAATTACTTCCTTTTAATTTAATGGAGCCACAGAATTACTAAGCCCCTGGACATCTCCTGCCCTGGATACATCCTAATTATTATATATCCGTCATTCTCTCTGCCTGCTTTCTGCAGGGGCACAGCAATACCTGTTGGCAAAGAAAATTAGCCAGAGAAACTAGTGCCTTCTGTTTTGTTTTTTTTCTGCACATTAGATTACTGAGAAAAAAATTCAACTTTGGCTCTGGAAGTTTCTCTTAGTGCTGGCTGGTGTCATATCTGCGATAGGGGGTCACAGTTAAGAAATTTAATTGTCACTTCCTCCCAGTACCTATTAATTAAGATACACACATATTTGACTTGCTTTTTCTACAGAGTGTCAGGGTTGACATGCAAGCTCATTTTTCCTACTGAGTCATTCCAGGAACCTGCATGAAACTTCATTTTCAAAGCAAGCTTGCTGTGTTGTGAGTGACAGTGACACAGTACTGCAGATATAGAAAAGATGCAAGCAGCCCTGGTATATTCAAAGCCAGTTCTGGTTTAATTAAGTTTTTTGTATAGATTTTCTTCTTTTTTTGTTGTTATTGTATTCTGCCAGAGTTCGAGTTATTTTTAGTCAAGAACAGGACCAATGATACAGGAAAAGTAAAAAGAATTCCACATGAGACAACATAATGCAGTGGTTCCCAAACCTGGTCCTGGAGGCACCCCAGCCGGTCAGGTTTTCAGGATACCCACAATGAATATTCATGAGAGAGATTTGCATGTAGTGGAGGCAGTGCATGTACGGCTCTCTCATGAATATTCATTGTGGGTATCCTGAAAACCTACTACTACTACTACTACTATTTAGCATTTCTATAGCGCTACAAGGCATACGCAGCGCTGCACAAACATAGAAGAAAGACAGTCCCTGCTCAAAGACAGGGTTGCCAGGTGGAAAATATTTTTCCAGCCTAAAGGAGCCCAAAATCCAGCCCAAAACCCGCCCAAACTCAAACCCCGCCCCTGACACCCCCGCCCCCGCGTCATCACCCCCGCCCCCGCCGTCATCAACCCCGCCCCCGCCGTCATCGGCCCCGCCTTCCCCGTCACTAACCCCGCCTCCCACGTCTCTAACCCCGCCTCCTACGTCACTAACCCCGCCTCCCACGTCGCTAACCCCGCCTCCCACGTCACTAACCCCGCCTCCCACGTCACTAACCCCGCCTCCCACGTCACTAACCCCGCCCACCGCGGCCGAAAAAGCCACCTAAAAAAACCGCCCAAAGCACAAAAACCAGCCCAAAAAACCGCAACCCGCCGCGGGCAAAAATTTCCCGCGGCGGGTCGCGGAAAACCGCCCAATTGGGCGGTAAAACCGCCCACCTGGCAACACTGCTCAAAGAGCTATGTAATAAAAGTGAGCCAAGTATAGGACAATCAAGCCATTGTGACATCACTGATGAGGTTGGCTCTTATTGGTGGCCTGAGGCATTATGACATCACAATATTAGCTCTGGTTACAAGAGACTACTACTACTACTATTTAGCATTTCTATAGCGCTACAAGGCATACGCAGCGCTGCACAAACATAGAAGAAAGACAGTCCCTACTCAAAGAGCTTACAATCTAATAGACAAAAAATAAATAAAGTAAGCAAATCAAATCAATTAATGTGAACGGGAAGGAAGAGAGGAGGGTAGGTGGAGGCGAGTGGTTACAAGTGGTTACGAGTCAAAAGCAATGTTAAAGAGGTGGGCTTTCAGTCTAGATTTAAAGGTGGCCAAGGATGGGGCAAGACGTAGGGGCTCAGGAAGTTTATTCCAGGCGTAGGGTGCAGCGAGACAGAAGGCGCGAAGTCTGGAGTTGGCAGTAGTGGAGTGCCTCCAGGACCAGGTTTGGGAACCACTGAAATTATGCATAAATATATGAGATAAAATTGCTCCGTAGTTTTAAAAAAAAAGGTTGATCTAGAATAGAAAACTAATAAAGGGGTCCTTTTACTAAGCCTCGATCAAACGTGGCCATCGGTGTTTGTAGCTTGTGGGTTTCCTGTATACTGCAGCCACTTTTAGCGTGGTGGTAAAATAAACACATTTGTATATTGTCCTGTAATGGCCATGCACCAATTTCCCAGTTAGCACGTGGCCATTACCGTGGGAGCCTTTACCACCACTTATTTACTAGACAGCAAGGTCTCCCACGTTTTTCCTGCGCTAATTGGGCAGCACGTGGCAATGTGCCCACACTACCTAATTAGCACAGGGCACGCCTACTGTCCACCAGTGGCATAGCTCCGTGGGGCAACGGGGGCTTGGGCCCCCATAGATTTGGCCCTGGACCCCCCTGCCGATGACCCTCTCGACCCTTCCTCCCGCCACCAACCCTCCCCCGCCACCGCCGTGGGCTACCTTTGCTGGCAAGGGACCCCAATCCCCGCCAGCCGAGGTCCTCTTGTTCCCGCAAAGGCTTCGTTCTGTTTTTGACGTCCTGCACCAAAATCTGACTTAGACATCATATCAAAAATGCCATCTATAAGTTGTCATTGAGCAGGTGAATGCTGCACAATAATAACACCATATCAATTAAAAATGCCTTTTTAAGAAAACGATACACGTCCCCTTGAAAACCAGTGAGAAAAGCCAGGATTAAGTAAGAGCAGACTTGCCAGTCAGTTCAGTCATAGCTATTTTAACAGGTTGCCACCAAATGATTTTGAAAAAAATCTTAAGAATACAAAAGTTACTTTCCTGCAGTTTAACAGTTGGTATTACTAATGTGCACTGTGATGCCAGTACATGCTAACACCATATTACTACTACTACTTATCATTTCTAAAGCACTACTAGACGTACGCAGCGCTGTACACTTGAACATGAAGAGACAGTCCCTGCTCGACAGAGCTTACAATCTAATTAGGACAGACAAACAGGACAAACAAGAGACAAGGGAATATTAAAGTGATCAACGTTCGTTATTAGTATGTAAGTCCCACTGTTCAGATTGGATCTGTGGTAAAAATTCTTCTTCTTAATTGCATTAGTATACACTAATACAGTACCACAGATAGGTAACTCTAGCAGGAAAACTGGATTCCAATTTTTTTGCACATTCCAAGACAACACAACAATCAGAGATTGTACTCTAGGAAAATAACAGGCCCAATATTCAGCTGGCAGTGATCTGTGTTTTGCTGACTGCCACCGGTGCTAAACCCGGAAATGCAACGCTGGGCCATGCCCAGGCTTCAGCATTAAATTTTTGTTTTGTGGAGCCGTCTAACGCAGGGGTTTTCAACCCAGTCCTCAGGGAACACCCAGCCAGTCAGGGTTTTCAGGATATCCCCATGGAATTCAATAGGGATATCCTGAAAACCACAACTGGCTGGGTGTGCCCTGAGGGCTGGGTTAAAAACCTCTGATCTAGCGCATAGCTGGTGAAGTACAATATTCAAAACCAAAAATCAAAAAAATGACCCACTGTAATTTCAAAAGTATGTTCATTAGTGCTTGCGAAGCTTTAGTAAAAGGGCCCCTAAGGCTCATTGCATTAAATTGGATCTGTGCTAAATTGTCATAATAGTGGTAAAATAACAAGTCTTAACAGTAGCCCACATTGATGATAACTATACCCCCCCCCCCCCCCCAATGTCTTTTATTCATCTGATGGTGAAGGGCAAAGTATGAGTACCGCTCAGCAACTTTCTTGGAGACATTGCTTCTGTGGACCTGGTGATTTTTACCAGATCATTGTCATCTGCATAATTGTTCGCTATTTGTTGTATCCAATCAGCCCTTTTGGAATCCTGTTGCAGGCTTAGATTGCCAAAACATGGTCCTTGCCAAGTCCTTGGAACATCCAAGTCTGTTGGATACATAGTAAAGCCTCAATCGTCGGAACTTTGGCCTCCTCAATCATTCCATCTGGGTCATCACCACTGTTTTATTTTTGTTGAAGGGGCAATTGGCCCAGTTCTGTCTACTACTACTAATAATAATAACATTTGTATAGTGCTACCAGCCGCACGCAGCGCTGAACACTTGACATAGAGAGACAGTCCCTGCTCAAAGAGCTTACAATCTAAGTAAAACAGACAGACAAGACATTACAGGCAAGGGAATTACAGGGTAAAAAGGAACAGGGAAGGAGGAGGGCAAATGAGTAACGGTTAGGGGCCAAAGGCAGTAGTGAAAAGGTGAGCTTTCAACATAGATTTAAAAACAGGTAGAGATGGAGCTAGACGTATGGGTTCGGGAAGACGGTTCCAGGCATAAGGTGCCGCAAGATAAAAGGAACGAAGTCTGGAGTTAGCGGTGGAGGAGAAGGGGGACGACAAGAAAGACTTGCTCAGAGAGCGGAGTTCATGGGGAGGAGTGTAGGGAGAAATGAGAGAGGAGAGGTAGTGAGGGGTCATAGAATAGATGCATTTAAAAGTCAGTAAGAGGAGTTTGAATTGTCTACCCATTAGAACCTGACTACAGTGAAGCCAGAGATACTACTCGATCTCCAGTCTTTTCTACCCCTTGTTCTACCAGAGAAGGAAGAGTGCAGAGGGGTGTATATTTATTACAGTTCTACAATTTGCAAATGATTTCTTCCATGGGTCTTAAAGGCTATTTCCAAGTGGCCAGAGTGGATACTGTCCAAGACAAAATGTTGGGCTCGATGAACCATCGTTCCGACTCAGAAAGGGACTTTGGCCAACAAGCTTCTCAAAAAGGAAGATCAATAGTGTGCAACCAGGAAGCAATCATATACACACAAGCCTTGTGTGGGCCATATTGATAACAGATGGGTAGATTCTGGAGAAAATCAGACTGAGTTCCACAAATACAAGAGCTTTCTGGGGTGATTGAGTT
The DNA here is from genome assembly GCF_901765095.1 of Microcaecilia unicolor. Lineage (NCBI taxonomy): Eukaryota > Metazoa > Chordata > Amphibia > Gymnophiona > Siphonopidae > Microcaecilia > Microcaecilia unicolor. Next base: position 29,902,128 of record NC_044041.1, on the reverse strand, counting down.
TTGAAGAATGGGTGGGTGAGGTTTGCTTTAAAGAGAGCATTAGCTTGCTTTTCTCTTCTTATAGTAGAGAGGACTTAATAAGGATCTGGGTTTTCTAGCCCATTACAAACCATAAAGTTGTATTTCTCTGTTTATTTCTCTGTTTATCACCTTTCTCTCACCTTCCCACACCCATCCTGTTAGAATATCAATGAAATGCTTTGATGTCCCCATGCATACCCCCACCCTCCCACTCTGTCAGACTGTCAAAGTAATGCTTTGATGTTTCTCTTATATATACTATCTGCTACCACATTTGCTTATTTCCGATCTGACGAAGAAGGGCAACCTTCGAAAGCTAATCAAGAAATGTATTACGTTATGTCCAATAAACATAGTAACATAACATAGTAGATGATGGCAGAAAAAGACCTGCACGGTCCATCCAGTCTGCCCAACAAGGTAACTCATATGTGCTACTTTTTGTGTATACCCTACTTTGATTTGTACCTGTCCTCTTCAGGGCACAGACCGTATAAGTCTGCCCAGCACTATCCCCGCCTCCAACCACCAGCCCCGCCTCCCAACCACTGGCTCTGGCACAGACCGTATAAGTCTGCCCAGCACTATCATCTTATTTTCTTTTCCATGTTTTATTTTGTTTGATTTCTATTGATAACCTCTTCTTCTAGAAAGTCAGCAAATTACCTGTTTATATTATACATTTTCAAACGGGTTTCTTGTCTGTTGATTCATGAAAGCTTTCTTCTGCCTGGGGGGAAAGCCTTTTTTTAAATCAAGCACCAGGAATTGGAGAAAACCAGCAGAAGCTGAAAAACTGCAAACTCAGCAAGGCCGCGTATAATGATGAAGCTTTTCTTACATCTGTTCCTGAGTCGGCTAATCTTTTCGCAGAGTCCTCATTAATGGGTGGATGGTAAGCACAGAAAGGCTGTGAGACAGTAACCCAGATCCAGGCTTTATTATTCCTTCTAGAAAATTCTCTTCTCTGCCATTCTGCACTTTAAGTCATAATAGGTGGGCAAGAAAAGCGGGACTATGCTGGTTTCCCACTTTCCAAGACGACTTTCCTATGAAGAGAGGCTGAGAAGGCTAGGGCTTTTCAGCTTGGAGAAGAGACGGCTGAGGGGAGATATGATAGAAGTGTATAAAATAATGAGTGGAATGGATCGGGTGGATGTGAAGCGACTGTTCACGCTATCCAAAAATACTAGGACTAGAGGGCATGAGTTGAAGCTACAGTGTGGTAAATTTAAAACGAATCGGAGAAAATTTTTCTTCACCCAACGTGTAATTAGACTCTGGAATTCATTACCGGAGAACGTGGTACGGGCGGTTAGCTTGACGGAGTTTAAAAAGGGGTTAGATAGATTCCTAAAGGACAAGTCCATAGACCGCTATTAAATGGACTTGGAAAAATTCCGCATTTTTAGGTATAACTTGTCTGGAATGTTTTTACGTTTGGGGAGCGTGCCAGGTGCCCTTGACCTGGATTGGCCACTGTCGGTGACAGGATGCTGGGCTAGATGGACCTTTGGTCTTTCCCAGTATGGCACTACTTATGTACTTATGTAAGACAGTTGATAATGGATCCTGCAGATGTGACTTATGTATTATTCACCAGTGCGGTCGAAGGTGGATAGTTTGACAGAACCTCAACTTAAAACATTTTTTGTAAAGAAGCAAATAATTTAAAATGACGGTTTATGCTATTGCTAGTCCTGTTGCTTTCACGGCTCTGTTTGGGAATCTATGTATTATTTATGAGGTATCATTAATATGCAAATGTTTGCCTGTCAATTGGCTCTCCTGGCCGGCTGCCAGTTTTCTTATAAATTTTATATAAGTTTCTCTGTGTGTGGCTTGACTGTTTAGTGACATTGGGAAACAATCTGCATAGATAACAGATCAGAAAATGTGCTGCCTTTTTTTTACACCTACACACAAAAAAAATATAACCCTAACAGCAGCAAACTGAGACTAATTAGCACTCTGACCTTTGGTCCTGTCTGAAATCTCCTACACCACAATTTCACAACTCGAACAATACAATATTTAGCAATAATCATTTATATGCTTTCAATTTTATGTACCGGCTCTCCAGAGCAAGGCTTCAAAGCAGTTTACTGAGGTAAAACATAATTAATTAATAAAGCATGAGCAGGGCAGTTTTATAACTGGGCACATGCAATTACGCCCATAATTGGCATTTGTGTGCACAAGAGCATTGCATGCTATTCTATAAGGTAGTGTGAAACTGCAAAGAGCTGTACATTTAGTTAGAGCATTGTGAGCCGTAGGCGTGTCACCACCGATGCGTGCAACTTACAGAATGGTATCAGTTACGCATGTTGCAGGGTGCACTTAGGTACGTCAGGTTATGCCAGTCATTGATCTTGCATAACTACTACTACTACTATTTAGCATTTCTATAGCGCTACAAGGCATACGCAGCGCTGCACAAACATAGAAGAAAGACAGTCCCTGCTCAAAGAGCTTACAATCTAATAGACAAAAAATAAATAAAGTAAGCAAATCAAATCAATTAATGTGAACGGGAAGGAAGAGAGGAGGGTAGGTGGAGGCGAGTGGTTACAAGTGGTTACGAGTCAAAAGCAATGTTAAAGAGGTGGGCTTTCAGTCTAGATTTAAAGGTGGCCAAGGATGGGGCAAGACGTAGGGGCTCAGGAAGTTTATTCCAGGCGTAGGGTGCAGCGAGACAGAAGGCGCGAAGTCTGGAGTTGGCAGTAGTGGAGAAGGGAACAGATAAGAAGGATTTATCCATGGAGCGGAGTGCACGGGAAGGGGTGTAGGGAAGGACGAGTGTGGAGAGATACTGGGGAGCAGCAGAGTGAATACATTTATAGGTTAGTAGAAGAAGTTTGAACAGGATGCAAAAACGGATAGGGAGCCAGTGAAGGGTCTTGAGGAGAGGGGTAGTATGAGTAAAGCGACCCTGGCGGAAGATGAGACGGGCAGCAGAGTTTTGAACCGACTGGAGAGGGGAGAGGTGACTAAGTGGGAGGCCAGCAAGAAGCAGATTGCAGTAGTCTAAACAAGAGGTGACAAGGGTGTGGATGAGGGTTTTGGTAGAGTGCTCGGAAAGAAAGGGGCGGATTTTACGGATGTTGTAAAGAAAGAACCGACAGGTCTTGGCGGTCTGCTGGATATGAGCAGAGAAGGAGAGAGAAGAGTCAAAGATGACCCCAAGGTTTCGAGCTGAGGAGACAGGGAGAACGAGAGAGCCATCAACAGAAATAGAAAACGGGGGGAGCGGGGAGGTGGGTTTGGGGGGGGAAATGAGAAGCTCGGTTTTGGTCATATTTAATTTCAGGTGGCGTTGAGACATCCAGGCAGCAATGTCAGACAAGCACGCTGAAACTTTGGTTTGGATGCAAGGTGAGATATCAGGGGTAGAAAGGTAGATTTGGGAGTCATCAGCATACAGATGGTAGGAAAAGCCATGGGATGAAATTAATGAACCAAGGGAAGAAGTGTAGATAGAAAAGAGGAGGGGACCAAGAACAGAACCCTGAGGTACGCCGAAAGGCAGAGGGATAGAAGTAGAAGAGGATCCACCAGAGTGAACACTAAAGGTGCGGAGGGAGAGGTAGGAAGAGAACCAGGAAAGGACAGAGCCCTGGAATCCAAGTGAGGACAGGGTATCGAGAAGTATGCTGTGATCAACAGTGTCAAAAGCAGCAGAAAGATCAAGAAGAATGAGGATGGAATATTGACCTCTGGATTTAGCCAGTAATAGGTCATTGGAGACTTTAGTAAGCGCAGTTTCGGTTGAGTGGAGAGGGCGAAAACCAGATTGTAATGGGTCAAGAATAGCATGTGAGGAGAGAAAATCAAGGCAGCGGCGGTGAACAGCATGCTCAAGTAATTTGGAGAGAAAAGGAAGGAGGAAGTGGTCATACCTAAAGTTTGGCACAACAAAGTGGCTTTATTCTAGTATTCTATAATGGCTTAGGCATGAACAGATACCTACTACTATTGTTTATCATTTCTATAGTGCTACAAGGCATACACAGCGCTGTACACCATACACAAAAAGACAGTCCCTGCTCAAAGAGCTTACAATCTAGATAAGACAGGTAAACAGACAGAACGATTAAGGGTAAGGGAATAAATAGGTGAGGATAAAAGACAGGGCACGTGAGTAGTGGTTAGGGGTCAAAAGCAGTGGTAAAGAGGTGGGCTTTAAGATACCATTATAGATTTGACGCTCGGCACACACCTGTGGCACCTAAATTGAGGCCTGGCTTATAGAACTGTCCCCAGTAGGTAATTCTATAAATGGGCACTTCCTTTTAGATACCCTAGTGCCACATGTTGAGACCCTATCCTAGAACAGCATCTAAATAACACGAGCTGCCACAAGCAGCCATTTTATTGGGGCAGCCACAAGGGGCAGAAGTGAGTTGGCCTCACTCCTGCCCCCATCACCACCACTGGACCACCATGAATATGAGGTAGGCCTGGGGGCCTATTTGAACCAGGGAGGGGGGACGTTCCAGAGTGAGGGGTTGGAGGAGGGGCTGCATCAGGGGCAGGAGGGGATTGCAAGGGGTTAAAAAAATGTATGCAGGTGCCTGCCAATATTTAGTACCGGCACTCGCATAGCTAAATGGACCAAACTAAATTTACCAAATTAGCTAAGTGGGTGCCAGCACTAAATATTACCAGCACCCACATAACTGCCAGCTCCCAATGCCACCCCCTGTACATCCCTGGCCTGCCCATTTTTTTATGGGTAGTCAGAGCTGATATTCAGCAGCACTGCCTGGTTACTAAGCCACGTAGGTGCCTACGCGTGCCGGACGTGCATCAATTCAGAGTTATCGCCCAGCTAGCACGTGGCCCGTGCAGTAATTTCATTTTTTATGCATGCTTGCTACACGTGCCAGAAAATATATTTTATTTTCTGGTGCGTGGCAAAAATCGGGCAGTAACTCCAACTTGACACGCTTAGGCGATTACCAGACAGGTAACTCGAGAGACCTTACCACTAAGTCAATGGCTGGTGGTAAGGTCTCAGACCTAAAATGGACGCGCGGCAATTTTAATTTTGTCGCACGTCCATTTTCGGCAAAAGTTTTTTAAAAAAAAAACATTTTTGCAGGCACGCTGAAAAATGGATGTGCATGCGCCCAAAACCACGCCTACAATATCGCAGGCCATTTTTCAGTGCACCCCTGAGTGCGTCTGAATATCGGTGGTTCAGGAACCGGGAACAATTTAAGCGAGCCGGAGCCTCACTTTGAATATTGGGTGGATTGTTCCCAAAATGGAAAAAAAAAATTAAAAACCTGAACACAATGAGAATTCTTGTAAATAAACTGGGAAACAAAACAAAACAAAAAAAGCTTTGGTCTGCATCACCCTAGCAAACAGCAACTTTCTGAAATCGCCATGTCCACGTAAATGCTGTTATTTGCTATTTACACCGGAAATGCTTTTAACATGACTTGCTTATTTGTCAGACCCAGATATGACAGCTGGTGCTTTAAGGACTAAAATGCTCGGTCCATTTATTAGCTAAATCAAATTCCCATCCCCCATCCCTTTTTTCAAGCCAGGCATTTTGAATCAACCTTTTCAAGCTATTAAATATTCATTAAAATACATTTCTCTTTTTATTTTGGCTCACAGCACTTTCACATCCTTCCATGTACTGAACCATAGAGGATTAATAAGACAGTCGGCACTAAAAATGCAATTTTCTCTATTTTAATCTTAGAGAACATTTAATAGGGTCTTGAATCCCTAGATGCAGCCTGAGTGGTGCTATCTATTGAGTTTATTACCAGCAAATAAAATTCAAATTAAAAAAAAAAAAATCAACATTTTCTTCCAACTGTATTATGCAGAAAAATACATGTAGCTTCTGTTATTGTTTACAGGACCTGCTTATGTGTCTGTTGTCACAGCAAGCGAGTCCTTGTGCTGATCCAGGACCAGAAGTCAACAAGCCCAGTGCTTCACCTACGATGACCACTATTCCCTAGCAGTGGCGTAGCCACAGGTGGGCCTGAGTGGGCCGGGGCCCATCCACTTAGCATATATTTAGTGCTAGCTAATGGGGATCCCAAGCTTCGCCAACTGACGACCTCCCCTTGATGGTGCTGAAAACACTGCTTTCCACTTCAGCAGTCTAAGCTTCCTAAGCTGCTGATACTGGCCTCATTGCACTGGGGGGGGGGGGGGGGGGGGGGGAGGAGAACACTGCTGTTCTTGACTAGGCCCACCCAAAATCTGCTGTCTGGCTACGCCCCTGTTCCCCAGCGGTTGAGCCCCTGGGTTCTGGCGGCCAACAGCACTTGGAGAGAATCTGGGCACTGAAGGTACAGCAGGAGAGGATGAACTCTAGGCAGAGACTGAGGGCCAAGCAGGCAGTGACAGGCAGGAATGAGGGACTCGGCCATCGGACTAGCTAGGCAGCAAACAGAAGACTATATCAGGATCAGGCTCAGAGTCCAGGCAGGTGGTTCAGGCAAAACTTCAGAATGGTCAAAGAGGAGAAGAAAAGAATAAATGTACCTGAGCACTCCAAACAAGGTTGTTGCTGAGGTCCGGAACTCAGGACTGATCCTCCCTAAAAGGAGAAGGCGTCTGGTCAACGTCAGGGGAAAGGTGTGTTTTGCCCTAATCAATTCACACATCTACATTACCACATGCTCACCAATTAGTTCATGCTTAGCAAATGAGCTCTTACCGCCTATATAATGGGAGGCAGTAAGGGCTCATGCACTAATTGTTTTAATCGCCACACGCTAAGAGTAAATTTGGGTCCCTTTTACTAAGCTGGCTGATATTTGGTAAATCACGATTCGAAAGTGCTAAACCCCTTCGAGAAAAGCTGCACTGGCTCCCAATCAAAGAACGTATCATCTTCAAAATATGCACCTTTGTCCACAAAATTATCTACGGCATTGTCCCAGGATACATGACAGACCTCATAGATCTACCAACCAGAAACAGAATCGGATCATCACGAACATTACCCAAATTGCAAAAGTCTTAAATACAAAACAACTTACGCATCCACCTTCTCCTACGTAAGCACACAATTATGGAATGGACTCCCGAAAGGTGTAAAAACAATCAATAACCACCTAAACTTCAGAAAATCACTAAAAGAACAACCTCTTCAAAAAGGCTTACTTCACCGATCCAACGTAAATCCCCATGTCCAGCAACACAGCTCAACCAATGATCGTACTGGACAATATACAATCTTCATTCGACCTTCACGGTGCCTGACACACACCTACCTCATTCGACCACAATTCAACCTTGTATTTGTTATCAACCGACTGGCGAACGCCTTTACGGTACTATGTAAGCCACATTGAGCCTGCAAATAGGTGGGAAAATGTGGGGTACAAATGTAACAAATAAATAAATTGTACAAGCCAAACAGAGAGGGTAACCAGCATTCATAAAAAGCACGCAAACAAAAAAGCAACACTGAGCCTTCAAGACTGAGACAACAGGAGTGTTTTATTAGTGAATAACCTGACACGGGCCGTGTTTCGGTGTAAAACAACGCCTGCCTCAGGGGTCAGGGTTTGGGCATAAATTATGTGAAGTGTATAGGTATCCAATGTCTCCGAGATTGACGGAGAGAAACTTTGGAGCCAAGAGAGCTTGTCACAACGGACAGTAGCGATTCAAAACAAACCACCTGTTTTAGTCTCCTGTTTTTGCAAAATGTAACAAATAAATAAATAAATAAATAAAATAAAATAAGCTGCAGTAGGGCTAACGTGCAAATAGCACAGGCGCCCGGCGGTAATTTTGAAGTTGGGGTGTGCTGTTTCCCGCGGTAGAAACATTTTTTCTATTTTCTATCATGGGGACATTCTCAGCAGTAACCAGCAGTGTGGCCACGTTGGCGGGCGCTGCCTGATTACCATGCAAGTAACATGTGACCCCTTCCCACCAAGTAAAGAGGTGGCAGTAAATAGCCGCATTCGATACTTTTCATATTAACGCACGGCCATTTACTGCCCCATTAAAAAAAGCCTTTTTTCCCAGCCATGGTTAAAAAAAATGGCCCAGCACGTGCTCACTTTGAAGCACAATTAAGAATATTCAGAATCTCTGTAACATTGTACCCACGTTCACTTTACAATATCTTTGATTCTTGAGATTAAGATTTTTGCACCATCTGCACACGTTTTTTCATTTGTCCATTTATAATCAGATTTAGCATTTTTTTTTTGCTTTGCGAATGTTATTTTCGCGAAACAGTGCTGTCACATTCGGGGGGGCGGGGGGGTAGTATTTCTAGTTTGTAATATGAACAAGGTTCAGTGAAACACGTTAAGATACTGTAGAATACCAGTTTTGCTGAAAGGTCGGCAACTTCCAGGATGAGGGGGAGTGGCAATGTGATCAGCAAGCTAACCGTCCTGTTTATAAAACCGCGCTAGCAGCTGCCGGTGCGGTAATGCCAACGTAGCCCATTCACTTTAAATGGGCTGTGTTGGCATTGCTGCATGGCTTTGTAAAAAGGGGGGTAAGTGTTTATTTATTTATTTAACACATTTATATCCCACATTTTCCCACTTAGATGCAGGCTCAATGTGGCTTACACAATACCGGAGAGGCAGGCTCCAGTTCGATAAAATACAAATACACAATATAGTAATCAACTTGAAAGAAACATAAGTATAGACTGGAGCAACAATGAAATAAAGAGGGGGTAGTGATAGAAGTCCAATACGGTCCATAGTTTTTCTGTGTCACAGGAAGTAGAAAGTTAATTTGGGTCAGGGGGATAGGCCTTCTTGAACAAGTTGGTTTTCAGTAATTTCCTGAAGTTGAGATGGTTATGAATAGATCTAAAGGTTTTAGGCAAAGCGTTCCACAGTTGTGTACTTACATTTGAAGAATGCATAAATTCAATGAGTGATTAGGTTAGGAACAGTACTTTTTGGGAAGTAATAAGAGAGAAGTCACAAAGCGTTATTTTAAATATATAGGGGTCCTTTTACTAAGGGGCGCTGAAAAATGGCCTGTGGTAGTGTAGACGTGTGTTTTGAGCAAGCACAGAATTATTTTTTAGCACACCTACAAAAAAAGGCTTTTTTTGCCGAAAACGGATGTGCAGCAAAATTAAAATTGCCGCGCGTCCATTTTGGGTCTGAGAACCTTACCGCAAGCCATTGACCTAGCGGTAAAGTCTCACGTGGTAACCGGGTGATAATGGTCTATGCATGTCAAATGCCACTTGATGCGTGTTGCTGCCGCGCGCCAGAAAATAAAAAATATTTTTGGACAAACGCCAAAATTGAAATTAACACAAGGGCCAACTGGTAACCGGGCGGTAATTCCAATTTGGCATGTATTGGGCGCGCATAGGCGCCTACGCGGCTTAGGAAAAGGGCCCCGTAGACAGGAAGGGGTTTTTATAAGAACAGTCTTTTCTCCTATAGAGTTTTTTTTTCCAAGTTATTTATTGGTTTTAATATAATGCAAATATTACATAACAGTAACCAAAATGGTAAAACATAGTATTACATATTAGTGGAAAGTGTGCCAGTGAATTATACAAATATAAGTATATTTTCAGAATAGATATTAATACTCATTTATGTGCTTTCATAAGTAATAGAGGCAAGGTAGGAAGCAACTGGAGACCATATAATATTTGTTTTAACTATTGATCCAGTAAAACTAGCTAAGGCAAGTTCAAGCTTATGATACATTAAGACAGACTGCCACCAAAAGTGTTCATTAAGCATTGAAGAGGTTTTCCAGTTAGCTAATATCATCCGCTGTGCTATTGTAATTAATATATCAAATAGTTTGTAGTTATTAGGAGAGAAAGTGTAATCTGGAGAACAAGATTTCAGTATTATTAACGAGGGTTTTAGTGGCAAATCTGATTCAAATATTTTGCAAATGGTACTCCATATTGCTTTCCAAAATCTTTGTCTATGAGGACAATCGAACAACACATGCAATAATGTTCCAGGTGTTTCATTACAATGCCAGCACATAACATCCACAAATACATATTTGTGGATGTTAAGCGTGCAGAGTGTAATTTTCTTGGAGTCCACACAGATCTATGATAGAGAAAATACATAGATTGTAAAATGTTAGCAGATGGTAGAGGTTTGATGAGAGAAAACCAGAGTTTGTCTTTAGAATGTTCAGGAACTGTAATATGTAGATCATTTTCCCAAATTTGTATAAGGGTGTTATGTTTTTTATAAATTGAGGACAAGAATAATTTGTATAAAGCGAATGCCACGTGTCCTGTGGCTCAGAGACTCCTATAGAGTCTTTTTTCCCTCTTTCTTTTGAAAGAAAGTGAAACCAACGATAGTACTTGGGACTCCTATAACAGCAACACTATCAAGCACTAGCATGTGAGCGGGAGTTGTTTAGAGCTTTGAGGTTTCATTTGTGTTAAAAGTAAATGTAATTAAGGGATTTGGGGGCCCTTTGTTAAAGCCTATCCTGGATAAAAGGTGAAGGGTTTGGAAGGGGAGGGGGATTAGTTGGGAGGAGGGGATAGGGAATTAGGGAGGGGGAGGGAGGTATTAGAGGGGAGGGCGATAGGCAGGGAGTGGGGTGTTACTCATAAATCAAAAATTAAAAAGTTGAAGTATATTTTGTATTTGATTATGCATTGCAAACTCTATTGTGTATTCTTTGTTATGTACTTGGCACATTGTTATGTGTAATTTTGTATTGAGAATGTGTTAGGTGCGCTATATTCAGAATTAACAATGTTCAATAAAGACTTCTAAAAATTAAAAAAAAAAATAAAGTTAATGTAATTGGCACCTTTGGGTCTCTCCTCTTTAATTAGCAAACTTTTGAATTAATTTAAAACAATGCTTCTGATCTACCTCCAAAACACCCTTAACCCTCCCATTTTCGCACTCCATTTTTTGGGCCATGCATAAAATGTAGGCACTAATTGGCATATAATGACATATAATAATTAAATTGCATGCGCAAATTCGGCGCACACCCAAATTTGACACGCAATTTTTATAGAATTTGAGAGTTAGCATGCAAAAAGTCCAGCATTAAAATGCACTAAGCCATAGTCTAATATGGCTTAGTAAAATGGCCCCTAAGTTTAACATAGCATACTAGTGATGTGATATGAGAAATTTACAATTGGAAATCTACAGATAGTGGCAGGGTCCTTTCCTTGCTATGCCTGTTCTCCTTTATAGCTTATTGTAAATTTCCTCCAGCCAATGAGGCTGGTTTGTGAGTGCATGTGTGGCTGTAGTTATTCTATTGCACAATTGGTACCCCTCCTGTTAATCTGTTCGTGAGCCCTTGAGCCTAGGCCGAGGCTTAGGAAGGATCTTGGCCAAGGCCTAGGGTGGACCAAACAGGTGCTACACAAACCCACAGCCACAAAGCCCCGCACACTCAGGACACTCAACCAGCACCAGCAGAAAAGGGAGATAGACCACTCAGGCGGCCCTCATGGCCGAACGGGAACCCACTCATACAGAGTCCAAGCGTACGGGCCTCACGGCCGATCTGGAACCGAGTCACACACTAGGGAAGGGGAAAAGAACAATGAGGGGTCCCAGGAGGGACTGGAGCACTTGCAATGCACACAGCGCTAGCTAGACACAAGGGAAGGGCAACAGACAAGAAGCTGGCAAGTACAGGCTACGACCAGGGGAAGAGAAAGCCAAGGACAGAATGGGACACAGACTCTATAGGAGCGAAGCTCCACAGGAACACTCTAGGCTGTACCATACAGCGCACAAATACACTACACCCAAGGGAAAAAGGAAGCCACCTATAGGAATACACAGGGCTGTGTCACTCTCTAGGGAAACCACACACAAGGCTGTGCCACAAAGTCAAATAACAGACACTAGAGACAAAGGGAAAAGCAAGCAAACAGGGAAAGCTGCCTTTACATACACCTGACAGATAAGGAGCAATGCTTACAGGACTCAGGAGACAACCACAGTAGACAAGACTTAAAGCGGGAAGGGCTACTAACAACACTCACATCAGGAAGAAGCACTGTAATCAAAGGTTAAAAGCTAACAAAGGAAAAACACAAACAATGTTCCTACCAGAACTCAGCAGCACATAGAGACAGAGCAGACAGAGCACCCACAGATGCAGGGAAGCCAGGTAATCATGGAAAGCAGCTTAGCTAGAGAAACAAAAAAGCATACGCTGGGAACAACCAGCACACAGAGAAACTACGAGCAATGAGAGGAGTAAACAACTCCCAAGAAAGCATGGTGTGCAACTAGCACAGACAGAGAGAGGGTAACAGGCTTCAGCTGACCGGGATCAAACGCTGAAGCATAGACTGAAGGGAGAGGTAGGCTTAAATAGATCTGACCTCTGATGTCTGCTGCCTCAGATGTCAGCTCAATCCCTAACAGGCCAATCAGAAACGAGTCCCAGTCATTCCCCTGCCTGTCTTAGCAGAATCATAACATCTCCAATCCCTTGTCCCTTAAAAAGAAACAGGCATCCTGTTAAACAGTCCAGATGGGCCTAGACCAAACTGAAACTCAGAGCTGACTAGAGCTCCAAATAAGAAGAAATTATGAGAAATAGCTCAACAAATGATCACAAAGACATAAGCACCATATTGGGTCAAATGACTAAAGGTCCATCAAGGCCAGCATCCTGGCCAAAAGTGGCCAATCCAAGTCACAAGTGACCACCAATATCGCTAAGAGCAGATCATTTCTTGTTGTTCACTCCCAGAACTAATTGGTGGTTTTTCCAAGTCTACCTATCTGATAAGAATTTATGAACTTACCTCCAGAATGTGTCTAAACCTACTTCAAACTCAGCTATGCGAGATGCAAGTGAAGAAGTCAAGTGGTCTCCTTGCATTAGCTTTTGAGGTCATGTTAAGTCCCTTCTGATTTGGCAGCTCGATCAGCTGAAAAGAAAGGAAGCATGGCATCCAAATAAGGAATCTGTGTGGTCTCAAAGGCTCATGTAGTCGGTCCAATAAAAGATATTACAACCAAGTAGGAGTCAAAGGGATTACAAGGGTTCTTCACAGGCGGTCAAAAATACATCTTGAATTGTTTTTGTGATTCAAAAGACTTCTTTGATCTTCTACTGAAGATCGTTCAGGATCTCTTAATAAGTTCCTTCACTTGCGAAGAAAGGAACAGAGTCTCAAAAGCGTAAGCGACATCTTGTTATGTTGTCTGGAGAAAGGTTCACAACCTTCAAGGATTACATTTTTCTCTAAGATCAATAGGACTATCAATTAGAGATGGGCAGCCCAAAAAATGTATATTTTGTTTCATTCCCCATGTCACTTTGAATGGGCTGTGTCGGCAATGCCGTGCAGCTTTGTAAACAAGGGAAAAAATGTGTTTTTTCCACTCATTTTCATTTATTAATGATGTGCAATGATATAGGATATGTCACTGGAAATAACAACCCATATTATCAATGGAAAATTGTTATCTTTTGGAAACTCTGCAAACACTAATCAGTGTCCTTCATGATCTGCCAAGCAGACACAGCAAATCCTCAGCACTGTTCAACCCATGCAAGTTATTATCCACGCCTGTTCATTTTCAGCTTAAAAGTCCTGAAAATTCAAGAACTGTGTGGGAATCTTGTCACTTTAGTAATGTTAATGACACAAATACAGACCTAGCTGTTAAAATTTGCTCCCATCACCACAGTCACGTCCAGATTCCTGCTGGCACTCATTATAAAACGATAATGAAAAGGCATTAGCATTACAGAATATTAATGGTCACCCTAATGAAAGATGTGTCATTTGTGTACATGCTTCCTGTTATTGTCCTATCGCAGGCTCCTTCACAACCAGAGCTGCTGAAGGAGCTCTGGGGAAGCCAGCATTCATCTCTAGGTTTAGACTAGAGGTGAACAATCCGGGTCCTGGAGAACTGGGTAGCTAAACTATGCCAATTCACCTGCTTTCCAAACCAGGTATATGCAAACCATCTTGATGGAAGTACTGATAGGCAACATATCAAAACTATAATGGAAAGGGAAGAGAAATGGGACTTGATATACCACCTTTCTGAGGTTTTTGCAACTACATTCAAAGCGGTTTACATATATTCAGGTATTTATTTTTGTACCAGGGGCAATGGAGGGTTAAGTGACTTGCCCAGAGTCACAAGGAGCTGCAGTGGGAATTGAACTCAGTTCCCCAGGATCAAAGTCCACTGCAGTAACCACTAGGCTACTACTTCACTAGCAACATTCCATGTAGAATCTCAAAGCGTAACAAGATTCTGGAATCCCAAAGAGTAGCAACATTCCATGTAGAATCTCAAACAGGGAAAGGGAAATGGGACTTGATATACTGCCTTTCTGAGGTTTTTGCAACTACATTCAAAGCGGTTTACATATATTCAGGTACTTATTTTGTACCAGGGGCAATGGAGGGTTAAGTGACTTGCCCAGAGTCACAAGGAGCTGCAGTGGGAATTGAACTCAGTTCCCCAGGATCAAAGTCTACTGCACTAACCACTAGGCTACACTAGTAAATTGGGGCCCCATTTACAAAGCTGTGGCAAAAGGGGGTCTGCACTGGTATCAGCGCGTGTTTTTCATGTGCGCCAAGGCCCCCCTTTTACCGCAGCGGGTAAAAGGGAAGTCTTTCTTTCCTGCAGGAAATGGCCACGTGGCAAGTAAAGCATTTGCCGCGCAGCCATTTCGGGAGGGAGCCCTTACCGCCACCCAAGAGAAGAAAAGAGATATGATAGAGGTCTATAAAATAATGAGTGGAGTGGAACGGATAGACATGAAGTGTCTGTTTACTCTTTCTAAAAATACTAGGACTAGGGGGCATGCAATGAAGCCTAATCAATCCCTGGCTTCTGCTCTCACAACCAATCATTCTCCTTCCATTAGCTTCCCCCACACCCATACCAGCTGAGTTGAGCATTAGATTAATGATGAGCTCCTGCACATAGGGTTTCCTAACTCTCTTTCCCCCTAGTGGCAGCCAATCTACACATCCTGCCAGCTTACACCCATGTCTTCCCTTATTGCAGCTAGGAGTCCAGTCCGGGTTCTTCATCTCACCCCCTGGCTCCTTGCCTGCAATGCCTTCTGGGACTTGTATATCAGACTGAAACTGCCTTAACCCAACTATCCTGGATGTGACTCTATCACAGTACTTATTTACTTATGTAAACTTAGAAACCAGAGGGTAGAGAAAATGTAGGAAAAGATGAAGGGGTCCTTTTATTAAGGTGCAGTAACAGATTTAGAGAACGCTAACAATTAGCACGGGTTAAATGATAATACACCCATAGGAGCATAATGGGCATCTTATTATTTAGGGGCCCTTTTTCAAAGCTGTAGTAAATCCAATGCATGCTTACCACTAATCTGGAGCTGCCGCCGGCCCAACGCAGGCGCCGGCAGTAGTTCCAGCCCCAGCACACGCCATTTTCCATGCTGGGGAAAATAGGGCTGTATTTTCTAGCACGGTGGTAATCGGTCAGCACCGCGCACTACCTGGTTACCACTGGGTTAACTCGAGACCCTCAATGGGTGGCGGTATCTGCTCACCCTCGCATATCCACGCGGTAAGAGCAATCTTACCGTATGGCCATGGCTATTTTCAGCCTTTTTTACCCATCGCGGTATAAAGGGCCACAGCGCACAGCCAAAACAGCCTCCCGCCGCTAGCGCAGGTCCCCCTTTTACCGCAACTTGTAAAAGGATTCCAGAATGAATTAATAAGGAAAAGCTAGAGAAATGAAAATTAAAATGATTAAATGCATAAAAGGACACATAAAGGAAGATGATAAGAACGGATTAAGAAATGCAAAGACCTGAAATATTTTATTGTGTCAGCCTGCTGCAGCTACAACTGAACAGATGGGGAAAGTTGAGGTGGTGGCAGCAGGCCTAGGAGTAGCGGAGGGGGGTTACATAGTAATTGACGGCAGATAAAGACCTGTACGGTCTATCCAGTCTGCCCAACAAGATAAACTCATTTACATGGTACGTGATACTTTATATGTATACCCGAGTGTTTAGAGAGGCAGGGGGACAGGGAAAAAAACTAATCAAATTTCAGTCTGAGGGGAGGGAGAAAGTTCACTTCCTGCCACTGATACCCCTCAAATAAAGCAGGCAAACTCCACCCATGTCTATGAATTAAGCCCTGTATAAATAAAGATCAGCACCTGTGTTCTAAGTGACACCTTCTTAATTGGACAAACAATGCAATTATGTATGTGATCAGTTTTGGAGAGCTCCGCTGTCTTCACCGGGTCAGTGTGAAAATTGTACTTTTGCAGAGGTTTATGGTTTCAAAATGTTGCTGTGCTACAGCACCATTAAAAAGTAAAGATTCATTCTGCAATGGCATTTAATCAGCGTTGACCCATTAATAGCCCTGGTGCTCTGAGTCCATTGTTACAGCTTCTGTTGAACAGTTGGTGAGCTCTTCTCCTCATGCCAGATATTTTATCCATCTGAAGCTGAAATACTGCACCTGCTGCAGTACAGTACTAAAAACAGCTAGTACTAGGCAGGGCCGCTGAGAGGGGGGCGGGGGGGCAAAATTCCCCGGGCCTCCAAGGGGGGCCCGGTGCCAGGGTCAGGCTGCCGGTGCTGCAGTCCCCGGTTTCATCTGCCTGCCTCCTTGGCTCCAGGCCCCCTTCATTCAAAGCGGCAGTCACAGATCGCGTCTCTTCTGGCCTTCCCTCCTGTGTCCCGCCCTCGTGGAAACCGGAAGTTACATCAGACGAGCGCGGGACACAGGGAGGGAAGGTCGAAGAGATGCGATCTGCGACTGCCGCTTTGAATGAAGGGGGCCTGGAGCCGTGGAGGCAGGCAGGTGAGACCGCGGACTGCAGTGGCGAGGGGAGCGAGGGGGGGCGGCAGCAGCAGGGGACAACAGGGGGCGGCAGCGGCAGGGGGGGGGGCAGCGGGGAGGCTGAGGCAGGGCGGTTTTGCCCCGGGCCAGGCCTAGTCTCTCGGAGGCCCTGGTACCAGGCTGCGCTGTCCTGGAATCATGCATTGGTCCCATTGTATCTTCAAGATGTGAAAGGCACTCGGAAGTAGGCAGCCTAGGACAAACAGTTATAATCTCAGCCCTACAATTTGAGGTGGTGCTCGAAGGGGTCTGATGTATCACTGCATTTTGTAATAGGAAGGGGCAGCTGTTCAGCTCCTAGAGCAGAGGAGAGACAGGGGTGATATGATACAGACGGTTCAATATTTGAAGGATATTAATGAGAAAACAAACCTTTCCCAAAGACAAGCTATAGAAATAGAGAACAGGAACTGAAGGGGCAAGAAGTTAAGTTTAAAAGCAACATCAGCAAATACTTTTTCTCTGAATGGGAGGTGGATGCCTGGGACACCCTCCCAGAGGAGGTGGCTGGGACCAAAAAAAAAGATGTCAGATAAACACAGAGGATTCCTATCTAGCAAGAGAATGGGATCAAAACCAGGGCTGCAGAGGGAGGGGGGGCAGGGAGGGCAACACTCCAAGGGGAGCCCAATGCCAGAAGGTTCTGCTCCCTCGTTCTGTCTCTCTCCTGCTCCTGTGTGTCGGGACCCAGCTGATTGTGTTAACACGATAACCCAGGTCCCGGCACACAGGAGCAGGAGAGACACAGACCGAAGGAGGAGCAGATGCAGGAAGGTAAGACGACCCGAGTGGCGGAGGCGGCAGCTGTGGTGGCAGTGGCCCGGGCCCGACTCTGTCTCTCGGCAGCCCTGATCAAAACAAAATAAATGACGGAAGAGTGGAGCTTGCACAGAGCGGCAGGTACCATCCTCAACAAAGGCAGAGAGCGGCAGGTACAACTCAAGCTATCTTGCTGGGCAGACTAGATGGACCGTGCTGGTCTTTATCTGCCATTTTACTAAGGCGCGTAGGCCCCTATGCGCGTCCAGCGTGTGTCAAATTGGAACCACCACCTGGCTACTGCGTGCC
Organism: Microcaecilia unicolor; assembly: GCF_901765095.1. NCBI lineage: Eukaryota > Metazoa > Chordata > Amphibia > Gymnophiona > Siphonopidae > Microcaecilia > Microcaecilia unicolor. The sequence continues at coordinate 29,884,187 of NC_044041.1, read as the reverse complement.
CCGGGTGGTAACTCCATTTTTGATGCGCGTCCAAAACACGAGGTTGAAAATATTTTCTATTTTCTATCGCATGGCGATTACTGCCTAGTTAACGCATGAGACCTTACTGCTAAGTCAATGGGTGACGGTAAGGTCTCAGGCCAAAAATGGACGCGCGCTGGTAGATAATTTTGTGAACCAGAGTGCAGATTTTGAAAGCTATGCGTTCTTTGATTGGGAGCCAGTGATATAACCATTAATAAGAGTCATATAAAAGCTAATAATGAAAGTACAATAAAGGATCGCCAACTTTTAAACAGGTTAAAACTCCCTACTCTTACCCAACCTTCCCTTAACTTCTCAAAAAAAAAAGTTTTAATCATAACACATAAGAGGAAGGGGTTAGAGGTTGTGGGGGGAGGATCTGCATGGAGGGGCCATAGAAATGGTGGAGGGAAGGAGGGGGATATTCACAGGGCTGGGGGGGGACTTTTTTTTAAGAAAAATAGCTAAGCAGATCCCAGCCAATATTCAGCCGGGACCCACAAAAGCCCCGACGGCCTCCTTTAGGCAAATTAGCTCCCAATATTCAATGCCAGTGCCTAGACATGGTCCAGCACTGAATATCTGGGCTAATCTAGCCGGTGACAGTCAGCATTTCAAAAAATGCTGACCACCTCAGCTGAATATCGGTCAGTATGTTTTTACAGGTCAGTGGCACGAATCTCTAAAGTAAGACGACATGAAGCAGAGGCTGGACACATCAATTAAATCACCAAGCACTTGTGGATAAAGGGAGCAAAATTCAGCACTAGTTAAGCGGATAGGCGATGTTCCTGCCTAGTTAACCAGTGCTGAGTGTGCCCCATCCTATCTGACCACCACGGCACTAACTGATACTTAATTATGTGATGAGGATATTCTTTGGGGAGGGAATATGTGATGGAGGGCTTTGGGAGGTGATGTTTCTGCCCGGGGGGGGGGGGCATGGAAGGTAGGGGGAATAACTGATGCCCAACCCCTTTAAGACGCACCTTCTATACTTCACTTCTGAGTTACCACTGAGTTAGTGACTCCTGCAGTGAAGTAAGGTCTGGTAAACCTTAATAGCTACCCCACTTATGGAGCTGTTTACTAAGGAGTGGAGGAGTGGCCTAGTGGTTAGAGCACCAGTCTTGCAATCCAGAGGTTGCTGGTTCAACTCCCACTGTTGCTCCTTGTGATGTTGGGCAAGTCACTTACTCCTCCCAAAAGATGTGAGCAAAATCTAAATAAATAAGTAAGTCACACTAGTAGCTTCTCCACAGCATTGCTGACACAGCCAGTTCAAAGTGAATGGGCTGTGTCAGAACTAGCAGCTTAGTAAACACCAGCATTAGTTGTATATTTCAGATACTGTTAGCTCATTGTGCAGGGAAATGGGACTTGATACACTGCCTTTCTGAGGTTTTTGCAACTACATTCAAAGCGGTTTACATATATTCAGGTCCTTATTTTGTACCAGGGGCAATGGAGGGTTAAGTAACTTGCCCAGAGTCACAAGGAGCTGCAGTGGGAATCGAACTCAGTTCCCCAGGATCAAAGACCAATGCACTAACCACTAGGCTACTCCTCCACTCATTCCACCAATAAGAGCCAACCTCATCAATGATGTCACAATGGCTTGATTGCCCGATACTTGGCTCACTTCTGATATTGTGATATTGTGATGTCATAAGGGAAAGGGGGAAAGGGAAATGGGACTTGATATACTGCCTTTCTGAGATTTTTGCACTACATTCATGTTTACATATATATATTCAGGTACTTATTTTTGTACCTGGGGCAATGGAGGGTTAAGTGACTTGCCCAGAGTCACAAGGAGAAGGAGCTGCAGTGGGAATTGAACTCAGTTCCCCAGGATCAACCGCCACTGCCACTGCACTAACCACTAGGCTACTCCTCCACTACATGTAGAATCTCAAATAGGGAAAGGGAAATGGGACTTGATATACTGCCTTTCTGAGGTTTTTGCAACTACATTCAAAGCGGTTTACATATATTCAGGTCCTTATTTTGTACCAGGGGCAATGGAGGGTTAAGTAACTTGCCCAGAGTCACAAGGAGCTGCAGTGGGAATCGAACTCAGTTCCCCAGGATCAAAGACCAATGCACTAACCACTAGGCTACTCCTCCATTCATTCCACCAATAAGAGCCAACCTCATCAGTGATGTCACAATGGCTTGATTGCCCGATACGTGGCTCACTTCTGATATTGTGATGTCATAAGGGAAAGGGGGAAAGGGAAATTGGACTTATATACTGCCTTTCTGAGGTTTTTGCAACTACATTCAAAGCGGTTTACATATACTTTGTCAGGTACTTATTTTGTACCAGGGGCAATGGAGGGTTAAGTGACTTGCCCAGAGTCACAAGGAGCTGCAGTGGGAATCAAACTCAGTTCCCCAGGATCAAAGTCCACTGCACTAACCACTAGGCTACAGAGCTCTCAAAAACCAACCACAAATGTATTTAGTTTAATAAAATAGTATCACGTACTGTCTGTTCCTCAAACATTATTACTTCAGTGCCTTTATTTTAAAAGATAAGAAAATTAAATTAGTTCAGTAAATCTCTATTTAAAGCCACCTGTCAATTCAAGAACCCACGATGATATGGATATACCAAGGCTAATTTTACCAGTACACATATATTACTTGTGGTTAAGTAACAAAATCTATAGATCAAAACTAGAAATATGTTGCTGAAAAGCCATCAAAAGGTCCGATTTCACCCTCTTTATAGACTGGTGGAGAGATGTTTAACATTAATATTTACAGAAGTGTTCAAGTGCATACTTGGCAAAAATACAAATTATGCAAAATATAAAAACCCACATCACTGCAGGACCTGATTTCCTTTTACTGGCACGCGTAGCTTTTATTAACTGTGGACCATTCCAAAGTTCTTTCCTTGCACCGTCAACTTAATTTCACAGAGAGAAGAGCCGTGACACTGTCTTGTGTTTTTAATGTCACTTCAGCTCATGTGGCAAACTCTGAGGGTGCATTTGAGCAGGGCTGCTTTCATTTTCTATAACAGATATGTTCAAATTAAGTGCTCTTTAGGAGGTGTTAAAATTTAAATGAAATCCACAGGGCTTCCAATGTAAAAGCCACTAATCCCAAGCGAAGTCAGGAACATTAGAAGTCATTAGAAGTACAATTACTATTTTAAATTTTGCTCTGCTGTGGTGGATACAGAACTCCCATATGGTATTATTTTTATAGAACTTCAACAGGTCATTTAAATTTAAAACTACAAACTGTAACATTCGAAGGAAACGTACTACGGAAAGACAGAGAGCGCCAGATCACCACAGGGACCTTTTACCAAGCTGCGGTAAAAAGGGGGGCCTTGTGGTAACGGCGCTGGCCGAGCGCTGAGGCCCTTTTTACTGCAGTGGGTAAAAAGGCTAAGAAGAGAAATGGAGGGTCCAAGAAAACAACAGGGCAACCGGTCTGCAAACTGCAAAATGGAAAAACAAAAGAGCAGGTCGATAAGAGAAAAATATCAATTTATCAGCTGATTCTGAATATTTTTGGCATTTAATCCTATATAATAATTCTCACCTCCAACATTCTGAGGCTGCCTGGAACCGTGGATCCCTTGGAGGTGGTCTGGAGTTGGAGTAGATAATAGTGACGTCACACAACCCACACCAGATTGACCAGTAGAAGGGAGAGGGGCGGAGCCACGATACAGGGAGCAGCGAATCAGCACAACACGGGGAATGCACAGCAGCAGGAACAGAAGCCTCTCTCACACAGTCACTCTCTCAAACATACACACTCAGAGGAAAATCTTGCTAGCGCCCGTTTCCTTTCAAACAGAAACGGGCCTTTTTTACTAGTAAATTGATATTTCTTTCTTATCGACCTGCTCTTTTGTTTTTCCAAAAAACGAAATGGTCGTGCAGTAGCATTTCACTTACTGTGTGGCCATGCAGGGGGGGAGCACTTAATGCCACCCATTGAGATGGGGGTAAGGGCTTCCGCGCTAACCCGGCGGTAACAGGCTAGTGCGGAAAATGGCACATGCTGGGGCTGGAACTACCGCTGATGCCCTCGCTGAGCCAGCGATATCTCCAGATTGGTGCGCAGTAATCCCGCATCGGCCTTATTGTCGCTTTGTAAAAGGGCCCCCATGTCATCAACTGTTTAGATGAGGAACAGTGAACTTTTCACTTTACACATCTTTACTAGGTCTGAAGATGTAAGTAACTGAAATCTGCAGTTCATCTCAGTGCTTCTCAACCCTGTCTTGGAGGCACAGGCGCCGACTCCGTGGGTGCTGTGGGTGCTCGAGCACCCCCAATATTTCACCCACCGGAAGTTCCCTTTGCCAGCCCAGAATTTTAAAAGTACCTCCCTCCCTCCGAGTTCCAGGGTCCCCCATCCCTCCGAGTTCCAGGGTCCTCCCCGTCCCCTCCCTCCCAGTTCCAGAGTCCGCCCCGTCCCCTCCCTCCCAGTTCCAGAGTCCTCTCCCCCCTCCCTCGGAGTTCCAGGGTGCCCCCTCCCTCCGAATTTTAAGTCATCTTACCTCGTCGGGGTTACGCTGGCAGCAGCAGTGAAAAGCGTGCAGGCTCGGCGCTTCAGCCCTTCCCCTCTCTCAGCTCTGGTCCCGCTTTCGAAACGCGTTTTTCCAAAAATAACAAAATTATGCATGTAATTGCCAATATAGAATTCGCACTTAGGGCTAGATTCAGTAAATTGTGCTGAAAACTCGGCATTAAAAGAAAATCGGTGCTTAATGCTATTTCCAAGATAATGGCACCAAAGGCAGGAGTTAGCAAACATTCTCTTGTCTCTTTTAAAGTACAGCTTCGGAGGAGGGGACCTGGGGCATGGGTCAAGTGGATGAGGTTGCCACTAGACATCAGTGGTTGTTTTGTTTTTTTTATCTGGGGAGGGAAGGGGGTCTTGTTGGTTAGGGGGTGCTGCTAGACACCGACTGCCCGATATTCAGCACTGTTTAACCGGTCAGAACGGCTGCTGACCGGTTAAAGAGCGCTTAACCAGCTATCTGCCAATATTCAGAGGAGATATCCCATTATCCCCCACTGAATATCCCCAGTTAGTGGCTAGTGGATAGCTGGTTATATCGGCCAATATAACCGGCTACTCGCTGATTTTTAAACTGGGTTTTGCAGCTGGGTTATCTTTAAACCAGCCAAAAATAAACTGGATATTCAATGCCGGTCACTGGAAACAGCCCAGTATTGAATATCTGAGCTTAGCACCGACTGCGGGAATTGGCTGATCTAATTCCCGCAGTCTGAATATCGGCCCCGAGGGATTTATTTTATAAGTAGTGAGGAGGGGAGGGGGTCAAGTCATGTTGCTACTATACATCTGGGACTGAGGGTATGAATCAGGGAGGGAGAGAGAGGGGGGGCAGCTTGTGCTTGTTGTCAGTGTGTGAGTCAATCACCACTCATGCACTGACAGAAAGGTGACCTTTCACCATGAGCTGCATGCCATGATTTTAAAGTGGCAAACTTGATTACTGCCCATGGTTAATTTTTTGCAGATACCTCACATTACAAACTATGTGGTGAGTTGCTCTAATGAATAGCTTTTCTGCATCAGCCTCCTTAACTATATTTTGTTAGGTCTGACAATCCCTCCATAGGGATGGGAATTATTTATTTATTTAGATTTTGCTCACACCTTTTTCAGTAGTAGCTCAAGGTGAGTTACATTCAGGTACAATGGATATTTCTCTGTCCCAGGAGGGCTCACAATCTAAGTTTGTACCTGAGGCAATGGAGGGTTAAGTGACTTCCCAAGATCACAAGGAGCAGCAGCGGGATTTGAACTGGCCACCTCTGGATTGCAAGACTGGTGCTCTAACCACTAGGCCACTCCTCCACTTAGTTAACCTTATTCCACTGTGAACTGATATCCAGTGGGTGGATCGTTGGAAGATGGAAAAATCCACACAAGGCAGCGGTGAAACATAACCACAAGGTACAGGAAACATGCTGTTATACAAATTTGAAAAGGCCTCATGGGGGTCTCAGGTTTGCCCTCTCTCCAGATTTATATTTTCTGTACATTGTGACAAGGAAAGCCCCAGAGTTTCCCCAGTGAAGCAGTTGAGCCCAGATCTACAGGTCCCACAAGTCCTTGCAAGAATGAGAGAAGAAAGTAGTCCTAAAAAAATGGAATGGATTCCCAGACCCAGCAGGGGGAGCAATGGCTTGAGGCAGGGTGAGCCTGTTACTTCCTTCCCCACTAGAGGGAGAGGGAAGGATGAAGCTCAGTTTCCCTGGCTTCGTCATCAGTATATAATTCCCCCCAGCTGTGAGACGGGGGGGGGGGGGGGGGAAGAGGCTTCCTGGAGGCTCTCAGTCACCAGGAGAGGGGGGGAGATGAATGGAGAGATTCCATGGAGCACGTGGAGGAAGGAAGTAGCCGGCCACTAGAGCTGCCTAAGGGAGAGGAGTCAGCTACCATGGAGTGGGAGAATTCAAAGGTTGCCCTGCCCAGCACTTGAAGGCAGTGGAGGAGGCCACGCCGGGCGTGGTGCTGAGAGGTGGGAGAAACTGCCAACCCTGCTCCTTACAGGGTTCCCTCTGTGCTGTGAAAAGGCAGGCGATTTGTGGTATTGGTTTGATGTGCAAAGACTGTCGATGAAGATTTGTTCTGAACTGTTGTGTTATATTGGAAGTGTGCTGAACTCTTACTAAACCCTTCTGAAGGAGGGGGAAGGGAAAGCTAATGCCCTAATAGAAGACCTGAGCATTTGCTGAGGGATTTTGGGACCTGGACTGTACCTTTTTTTTTTTCTTTTGAAGATTATCTTATGAGGACTGTACCATTTTCTTTTGAAAAATATATTATGATTTTTGGTATGAAATTGCCTTGATAATAAAATACTTTGGCCCTGAGTCCCAGTGTCAGCAGCATTCTGTCCTGGAACCCTGGGAGCACCGCAGGCTTGCTGGCTCCACCCAAGAGGAGGAAGCGGACCCCTCCCCCCCCCCCCCCCACCTTTACAACATAGACTCGCTGTGCCTAACGAAAGGTGGATAAGTAAATGACAAATTAACGTAAATTAAATATTGAGGATGGAGTTGATTCCGGGGAGGTAGAACTGACCAGAACTGGATATTATTTTGTAATCTGCTGTGGACATTGGATTGGCAAAATATAAATATATTTTAAATAAATAGATCAAGGACAGGCAAAATTATCAAGAGAAGCTAAAACATAACAGCATAGCAATTTTCTGTCCCTCTCAGGTGAGCAAAGGAGGTCATATATTGTGAGCCAACCGAGTTGGCAGCCGCTTAGTGGCCGGTTCTTTTTATTTATTTTATTTTTATTTATAATTTCTATTTATATATTTAGAAAATGATCTGAATATATAAATACATATACAGGGACTGTCTCTTCTCCATGTTCAATTGTGAAGCGTTGCGCACGACTGGTAGCGCTATAGAAATGATTTCTAGTAGTTTTGCAGTAGTTTAACAATACAATAGTACAAATCGAGCAGAACATGTTATGTATTCAGGAAATCTAGACTGCCCCAACTTGACATTTCGCCCTTTAGATTGTAAGCTCCTTTGAGCAGGGACTGTCCTTCTTTGTTAAACTGTACAGCGCTGCGTAACCCTAGTAGCGCTCTACAGTGGCGTTCCTAGAGGGGCTGGCACCAGGGGCGGATCGCCGATTCGCCTCACCCCCCCCCGGGTGCAGCGCACCCCCACGATGCAGCGCGGACCCCCCGGCGAAAGGACACCTCCACGAAGGAACCCCCCCCCCCCCCCGCCGGGTGCACGCCTCCGGGGGGGGCCACGCGCACCTGTCCTCCATTGTTCCATGCTTCTTCTCTGCTCCGGAACAGGAATTAACTTGTTCCAGGGCAGAGAAGAAGCATGGAACAACGGAGGGCAGGCGTGCGCCGCACCCCCCGGCAGCGTGCACCCGGGGCGGACCGCCCCCACTGCCCCCCCCCCCTAGGAACGCCACTGGCGCTCTACAAATGTTAAGTAGTAGTAGTAATGTGAGCCCACTAGGGACAGAAAAAGTACCTATATGTAAAATGTAAATTGCTTTGCTTGTGCCACAGAAAAGAGGCATCTCAAACGCATGACCCCTTGCATTATGAAAAGATGAGGGGCAATAGAGAGTGAAAAGAGAAGTCCGTGCAATGCCAGGGCTTCCGAGAAACAGATTGACCCAATATAACATGTCATCATGTTTTAATTCTCAGCCTTCAGCTCATGCTAAATATTTTATCAAACCAGTGTGACGTAACTTAGAAATGAAGCCGTAAGGAGCTCAACAAAGTGAAAAAGGCCCCTGTTGGCTTTTTATTAAAGAGTTTTTACAGAATGTTTCTTAGCTTCACGCCTGAGCCCAGACAAATGAGTTATAATTTTTTGAATTCCTTATTTGCAAGGAATATATGCTCTATGAGAATACCTCTCTGTGGAGAAGAAAGCCTGAACTGAATGGTTTCATTTTCTTCTTGACAAAAATTAGACCAGTTTGACTTGGCACATGTGAAAATTTCTTTTTCTCCACTTTTTTTCTTATCTAATGTGCCGGGGGATAGCTAGCAAAGTTTAATTAAGGGGAAAAAAATTGTGCCAAGGAAAAGAACAGTGAGGAACCTTTGCCCAATTTATGCCTTAATATCACAGAAATAAATGAAAAATTATGTCAGAACAATAGAGCAGGGTCAACTGGGACCTGCTTCATGCAGAAAAGGAAGACCTGGGGTGACTATTAAAGAAACGTTTCCTATATTGCTACATGAAAGACCTTGAACAGAGAGAAAATGAGAATAAAATCTCATTCTCCTGAGGAAAGAAAAATTCTAGGTTAAATCCAGCAAATTAATGACTTCAAAGTATGTCCAGCTGAAGGACATTGATTGACTTTGGTGACTAAAAATGTTCAGAATGAGTTACAGAAACACATCTTAGAGGCCTTGCATATGAGTCGGTTGATATTGTGTATCTGGATTTTCAGAAGGCGTTTGACAAAGTACCTCATGAAAGACTCCAGAGGAAATTGGAGAGTCATGGGATAGGAGGAAGTGTCCTATTGTGGATTAAAAACTGGTTAAAAGATAGAAAACAGAGTAGGGTTAAATGGTCAGTATTCTCAATGGAGAAGGGTAGTTAGTGGGGTTCCCCAGGGCTCTGTGCTGGGACTGCTGCTTTTTAACATATTTATAAATGACCTAGAGATGGGAGTAACTAGTGAGGTAATTAAATTTGCTGATGACACAAAGTTATTCAAAGTCGTTAAATTGTGGGAGGATTGTGAAAAATTACAAGAGGACCTTACGAGACTGGGAGACTAGGCGTCTAAATGGCAGATGATGTTTAATGTGAGCAAGTGAGACTAGTGAGTAGAGCACCAGGTTAAAAATCAGGGAAGCCCAGTTCAAATTCCTCTGCTACTCCTTATGATGTTGAGCAAGTCATTTAGGGCCAAATTGAGTAAATGGCACCCAGAGTTATGCACCTTTCACACCCAGAGTTAGGCACCTTTCACGTGTGCGCTAACCCCCAAATTCTATAAATGGTGTCTTAAGTTGTGTGTGCTAATTTGGCCACATGGCCAAATTGCATGCACAACTTAATTGATTAGCAAGCCAATCGGGGCTGATAATTGGTACTTAACCCATTAGCAGCACTAATTGGTTTTAATTAGAATTTACTTGCACAAATTTCTAGATATATTCTATAACGCGGTGTGTGTAAATTCTAATGCCTACAGTCAAAAAGGGGGTGTGGCCATGGGTGTGGAATGGGTGGGTTGTGGGTGTTTCAAAAAAACTATGCGCATTATTATAGAATACACCCAATGTATGCCTAACGTAGGAACAGGTATTTAGGCTTGGTTTTAGCTGGGCTAAATCGCTGCGCCTAAATTTTAATTACAAGAATGGTGTGTGAGTATATTCTATAAACTACGCCTAACTTTAGGCGTAGTTTAGAGAATCACTCTAACTACATGGTTTTACGGTGCAAATTTTTAAGGCACCATATATAGAATTTCCCCCTAAGTGCCAGTGCTATAAAGGTTGCTTAGCACTAAGTAACATTTATAGAATAACGCTTAGTGTGGATTCCCAGGTCCAATTTTGGGCACAATGGACTTCACACCTGCTGAAACCTGATGTAAATGCAACTAATGTTTTTAGGCTGCTTGTATCTCCTCCCAAATTAGCATAAACCAGCCATTCTCTACTGGAAGGAGTAAAAGAAACCAAAACCACAGGATAATGAGAAAGGCAATTCTTTTTTATTAGTTACCAAGAGTAATTTACAATTACAAATGCTAGTTTCTCATGGGGGGGTGCAGGGGACCCAAATATAGTCTACCTCTGCTTCTCCCCCAACGTAATGCTCTGATACAGCTGCTTATATACATTTTGTGTTAAGCAAGGCTTTAGCACTTAGAGAAATCATTCTGTTCTTATCATCTATCCCACGTCACTAAATCTCACATTCTTCTGTTCATCCATAATTGCACCTTTCCCAGGCCCGTTTGCACATTGGAATGTCTTATCAGATCATAAGTCCTTGGGCTTCACAATTTATAGCCTTTGGCCCTTTTGACTCCGCTCTAGAGTAGACAACTACGTTTATAGTGTTTACTTAGGTGCTAGCAGACCATGGGCTCTGATTCAGTAAAGGGGTCAACTAAAAGAAATACTCAAGGCCTGCTTTTACAGGTCTTAACCATGGTTCATATTTCATAGTTCATAACTAGCACTATAGAAATGATAAGTAGTAATAATAGTAGTACCCATAATATACACTAATGGCAGGTGGGTTACGTAAATGACCCTATTCTGTAACAGTGTGCCTAAATTTTGGGAACTCCCCTGAGCTGCCCTTCCCTTGGCCACGCCCCCTTTTGAGTTACGCACAGGAAAATTTAGGTGTGCAGTGAAGAGCACATAGACAGATGTATGTATAACTCTTAATTAGTGCCAATTAACATCATTGTTAACAACTCATTAACTAATTAGTTTGGGTGGCAAAATTTGGGCAACCTCTATGGGATCTAGAGGTTGATCCTCCATTGACCTAGGTACCACCTTAGGGGGCAATTCTACAACTTGGCACCTCCAGTTAGGTATGTCAATTCTATGTCAGCATCTGTGTGCCAAGACACCATTATACAATATTACCCATTAATAGAAGATGTTTGTCTCTGTTTTCCACATACGTTAGTTTTTTAATCAGTAGGAGACTGTATTGTAATATTATTTATTCTGCCTTTGTGTTTGTTGTATGTTTTTGATTTAAACACTAGAATGTATCTTGATTTGTTGCCCCACCTTGAGTGTGTTTTATGGAAAGGCAACCTATAAATCCAAATTAATTCCCGACATCATCTTAAAATATCGCTGTGTTTGTTTACCCAAAGGCAAGCAGGCCCAAGGGAGAGATGCATTTTCTGCTGCACTATACGGATTGCTACTATTAACAAAATAATCCATTTGTATGCCTACGCTCTTGGCCATCTGTTAGGGTGGCACTCTGCCCAGCTACAAGGTGACATACTAGCTAGTTGTCCAATGACAGAATGAAAGGAATGGCTTGCATAGCTCAGATATTCTTTTTGATGTCTTCAAAAAATATATCTTTCTGACTGCATATAAGCCAATTAAACCATAGGCTTTGAAATAAAAAGCCACATGTGGTTCTCAGACATGAAGCACAGAACATAGCAAAATTGCAACAGATAAAGAAATAAAGCCTATCCAGCTTGCCCATCCACACTAACCTGAACTTATGCCTTCCATACTGAAACATTTAGAACCTAAGAGTAGCTATACTGGGTCAGACCGATGGTCCATCTAGCCCAGTATCCTGTTTCCGACGGTGGCCAATCCAGGTCACGAGTACCTCGCAGAAACCCAAATCATGTCAACACTCCATGCTACCCATCCCAGGGCAAGCAGTTGCTTCCCCATGTCTGTCTCAATAGCAGACTATGGACTATTTCTCCAGGCACTTGTCCAAACCTTTTTTAAACCCAGATACGCTAACCGTTGTTACTACCAGGGTCACAGAGAGGGGGGGCAGGGGGGCAAAATTCCCCTGGGTCCAGCCTTCAAGGGGGGGCCCAGCATCGGGGTCTCTCTCTCTCTCTAGCTCCTGACGGAACCCGGGTGATCACGTCCCGACAGGAGGAGGAGAGAGAAAAATCCAGCACCAGGCCCCCTTGGAGGCTGGGGAGGAGCAGACACAAGGCTTCGGGCTGGGACCTCTGGTTTGGCTTTCCATAGATGGGAAGGCGGTAGAACTAGAGGACATGAAATGAGATTGAAGGGGGACAGACTCAAGAAAAATGTCAGGAAGTATTTTTTCACAGAGAGAGTGGTGGTTATTTGGAATGCCCTCTCGCGGGAGGTGGTGAAGATGAAAACGGTAACGGAATTCAAAAATGTGTGGGATAAACATAAAGGAATCCTGTTCAGAAGGAACGGATCCTCAGAAGCTTAGCAGAGATTGGGTGGCAGAGCCGATAGTGGGAGGCGGGGCTAGTGGTTGGGAGGCGGGGCTAGTGCTGGGCAGACTTCTACGGTTTCGGCAGCCAACCGCGGTCCTTCTTCAGGATTTTCCTCCGTTAACACCAGAGAGAAATAACTGTTTAGCACGTTCACTTTATCTTCATCACTCTCCAATTAGCCATTCTCATTATCTTTCAGTCTCACAATTCCATTCCTATCTCTTCTCCAATATATCTGAAAAAAGTCTTGTCACCTCTCTTTACATCTTTAGCCATTTTTTCTTCCGCTCGTGCTTTTGCTAGCCGTATTTCCCTCTTCGCTTCTTTCAATTTAATCCGAAAATCTTTTCCGTGATCCTCTTGTTGCATTCTTTTGTATTTCTTGAACAAAGCCTCTTTTGCTCTTATTTATTGATTGTCCTTGCCAGGGCCGGTCTTAAGCCGAGGCGACCGAGGCGGCCGCATAGGGCCCCGCGCTTAGGGGGTCCCCGCGCGGCGCGCCTCAGTCAGCCTCTTCCCGGCCGCAAGGATCTTCATTTTCCTTTTAACTTTACCCTCCGTCGCCGCCTCACCGGAATCCGAGCATCACTAAAAGCGCTCCTCCTCTCCCGAGTCCCCCCGACGTCTCTAGAGGTATATAAAATAATGAATGGAGTGGAACAGGTGGATGTGAAGCGTCTGTTCACGCTTTCCAAAAATACTAGGACTAGGGGGAATGCGATGAAACTACAGTGTAGTAAATTTAAAACAAATAGGAGAAAATATTTCTTCACCCAACGCGTAATTAAACTCTGGAATTCGTTGCCAGAGAACGTAGTGAAGGCGGTTATCTTGGCAGAGTTTAAAAAGGGGTTGGACGGTTTCCTAAAGGACAAGTCCATAGACCGCTACTAAATGGACTTGGGAAAAATCCACAATTTCGGGAATAACATGTATAAAATGTTTGTACGTTTGGGTAGCTTGCCAGGTGCCCTTGACCTGGATTGGCCGCTGTCGTGGACAGGATGCTGGGCTCGATGGACCTTTGGTCTTTTCCCAATGTAGCATTACTTATGTACTTATGTAATATAGTTCCTATAAACCACATGCCTTGGATACTTCAATGTGGGTTACAAACTGGGCCCTGTTTACTAAGCAGTGCTATGGACACGTTAGCGATTTTAGCATATGCTAAACGCTAAGTCGCCCATAGAAACATATGGGCAACTCTAGCATTTAGCGTGCGTTAATTTTATGCACACTAAAAATGATAGCAAGGTTTAGTAAATAGGGCCTTAAGGGATCCTTTTACTAAGCTGTGGGGAAAAGGGCTCTGCAATAGAGACAGGGGGCCGTTTTTCCCATGCACCAGGGCCCTTTTCACCGCAGCTGGTAAAATGCCCCCCAAAATGGCCACGCAGTAAGATAACTCTTACTAAGTGGCCATGTGGCGGGGAACACTTACCGCCACCCACTGAAGTGGCAGTAAGGGCTCCCGCAGTAACCTGGCGGTTACCTGGCAGCATGTGGCAATATCCAATTACCGTTGGGTTACCGCCTTGCTAGAGAAAAATAAAATATTTCTGGAGCATGCACGCTCGACCCAGAACTACCACCGGCGGCCGCATTGGGCCAGCAATAGTTCACTACTACTACTTACTACTACTACTTATCATTTCTAAAGCGCTACTAGATGTACACAGTGCTGTACACTTGAACATGAAGAGATAGTCCCTGCTCGACAGAGCTTACAATCTAATTAGGACTGACAAACAGGAGATAAGGGAATATTAAAGTGAGGATGATAGAATAAGGGCTCTGAACAAAGTGAATAAGGGTTAGGAGTTAAAAGCAGCATCAAAAGGGTGGGCTTTTAGCTTAGATTTGAAGACGGCCAGAGATAGAGCTTGACGTACTGGCTCAGGAAGTCTATTCCAGGCATATGGTGCAGCAAGATAAAAGGAACGGAGTCTGGAGTTAGCAGTGGAGGAGAAGGGTGCAGATAAGAGAGATTTACCCAGTGAATGGAGTTCCTGGGGAGGAATGTAGGGAGAGATGAGAGTGGAGAGGTACTGAGGAGCTGCAGAGTGAATGCACTTATAGTTCAGATATAACGTGCAGTAAGACCACGTTGGGTTTAATGCCGCGTTGTAAAAGACCCCCCTAAAGGCCTTGATTACTAAACCACACTAGCATTTTTAGTGCACGTTAAATGTTAGAGTTGCCTATGTAGTCGTATGGGTGACAGTGTTTAGCGCATGCTAATAATTAGCGCATGCTAAAAACGCTAATGCGCCTTTAACACTGTTTAGTAAACAGGGCCCTAAGAGCTAGGCATAGCTAGGAATTGCAATTGATTTCCAGTTAAAACACATTTTTGAAATAAGAACATTTTCAAATGCTTACTAATTAAAATATAATTAGACATCAATCTAAGCTCAAAAGGTTAGCTATTCCACAACTTTACTGCCTATTACAAATGTTAACATGTAAACCCATTTATATTTATAAGGATGGCATTAGTTCACTAATAGTATTCTGAGTTTGCTCTTCATGCTAGACATCTGTGCCTAACACCTCCAGTTGCTACTACTTTGTTCTTCTTATCCTCTTTATGAAGTGGAGGAGTGGCCTAGTGGTTAGGGTGGTGGACTTTGGTCCTGAGGAACTGAGTTCAATTCCCACTTCAGGCACAGGCAGCTTCTTATGACTCTGGGCAAGTCACTTAACCCTCCATTGCCCCTGGTACAAATAAGTACCGGTATACAATATGTAAGCCGCATTGAGCCTGCCATGAGTGGGAAAGCGCAGGGTACAAATGTAACAAAAATAAAATAGATACTATTGGAGATTCTACATGGAATGTTGCTATTCCATGTAGAAGGCTGTGCAGGCTTCTGTTTCTGTGAGTCTGACGTCCTGCACATCCGTGCAGGACGTCAGACTCACAGAAGCAGAAGCCTGCGCGGCCACATTGGTGATCTGCAAGGGCCGACTTCTACATGGAATGTTGCTAGTGGAATAGCAACATTCCATGTAGAATCTCCAATAGTAGCAACAGTGGAGGAGTGGCCTAGTGGTTAGGGTGGTGGACTTTGGTCCTGAGGAACTGAGTTTGATTCCTACTTCAGGCACAGGCAGCTTCTTGTGACTCTGGGCAAGTCACTTAACCCTCCATTGCCCCATGTAAGCCGCATTGAGCCTGCCATGAGTGGGAAAGCGTGGGGTACAAATGTAACTAAAATAAAATAAAAAAATGCCTAAGAAGGTTGAAATACCGATAGGGACCCCCCCTGTCAAAGATTGTAGATTCTGTCCCAGCCAAGGACTCCCTATATGAGTATAGTTAGAAATAGAGCAAGGATAGAAAAAACCTTAGCAACCAGTGGCCTGCTTTTTGGCTCATTAGCCCAAACAGATTTAGAGGTTCTAAAAATATGGACTGACGTCACACAAAAATGGACAAGAGCAGGAAGAAACATTTAGATATGTTTAAGCTGTGGCATCTATAAGCACAGAGATTGTGGTATGTAGGTCAGACAGGAGGAAGTAAAACCCCTCCCAAAGGGGCCCTTTACTAAAGGGTTGCTGCACGGCAACAGGCTTGTCACGCAGTAACCCACAACTACCGCTGGCCCAACACGGGTGTCGGTGGTAGTTCCTTCTCCAGCATGCGCTATTTCTGCATGGGGTTATTTGGTGGTAATCGAGCAGTGTTGCATTCTGCCTGGTTACCGCTGAGTTAGCGCAGGAGTCCCTTACACCACCTCAATGGGTGGCGGTAAGCAGTGGCATAGCTATGGGGAGGCCAAGGGGGACTGGGCCCCCAAATTGGCTCTGGGGCCCCCAGTTTGGCTAGCAGGGGTCCTCGACCCCAACCCCCGCCAGCTGAAGCGTTCACCTGTCCCGCGCTGGTCTCGCACTTGCTTCCTGTCCTGTTTCCAGTCGTGCCATGCATGCTCTCGTTTTAATGAAACGGTCCTGTTCAGAAGAGCATACCCCACCGACCCAACATAAAAATACCTGGTCACATGCGACACAATGTAACCAAAGACCGTAACGGACATTATCTGACTCTTCTTCCCCCTTTCCCTCTCTAACTTCCCCCCCCAACCGTACCTACCATACATGTACCTCATTCTACTACAATATCACTTTGTATTCATTCATACCATGTATTTGTTCAGACCGTAATCGGCTAACGCCGTTAACGGTTATATGTAAGCCACATTGAGCCTGCAAAAGGTGGGAAAATGTGGGATACAAATGTAACAAATAATAATAATAGTTTGGTAAAAGTGCCCCATAATGATCTGACCATAATATTGGTGACCAACCCTGTCCCAAAACTGTCCAATTCAATGAAGGAGCTGCTGGAAATGTAAAGAAATCTAACTGATGCCCCCTGTCGTGAGTAACTTACGCTTTTAATTATGTAAAGATTCTTAAAAAAAAAATAAAAGAATCAAGGTGCCCTTTTACTAAGCCATGGTAAAAAATGTCCTGCTGTAGTGTAGGCACATGTATTGGGCGTGCGCCGGTCCACTTTTTACCGCATCTACAAATAATGGCGCTTTTTTAATGGGACGGGAAAAGGGCCTGTGGTAAAAATGAAACCAGCGTGTGCCCAAAACTGGCCTGAGCCCTTAATGCCACCCATTGACCTAGCGGTAAAGACTGACAAGCTACACGTGTGGTGACCGGTAGGCACACGCCAAGTGCCGATTACCGCCGGAACCGGCACACATAGGAAGATACAAATAATTCATCCATGCATTATGGGCACGCTGGCCTGGCGGTCGTCTCATTTTTGCACGTGCTGCATGCACATAGAGCCTACCGCGGCTTAGTCAAAGGGTCCCTAAAACATCTAGCACATTAGGATTCATCTATTGATCTCAATATAAACTTAAATCTCCTAAAATAGGACAATATTTAGAACTGAAACATGCTGAGCAAAAACTCATACTGAAGCAGCTTTGATTCTGACCGTTTCCCTCGTGGTTGATACAATCAAGTCACAACATAATGAATCTTGTGGAAAAGAATCCTCAGTACTGCAAGCCATTTCAAAACCGATGCAAATCCTGACAGAAGTAAGTACAGCCCTCTAATCCAGTGTTGCTGAGGATGGTCCTCGGGGAACCCCACTTCCCCTCAGTCAATATTGATGAGGGATAATTGCATATACTGTAGCTCCAATGTATGAACATTTATTTAATGCATATTCATGATAGATACCCTAAAAGCCAGAGCCGGGGGGGGGGGGGGGGGGGGGAATGACTGGTTTGAGCACTACTACTACTACTATTTAGCATTTATATAGCGCTACAAAGCATACGCAGAGTTGCACAAACATAGAAGAAAGACAGTCCCTGCTCAAAGAGCTTACAATCTAATAGACAAAAAATAATAGAGCAAGCAATTCAATTAATGTGTATAAAATAATGAGTGGAATGGATCGGGTGGATGTGAAGCGACTGTTCACGCTATCCAAAAATACTAGGACTAGAGGGCATGAGTTGAAGCTACAGTGTGGTAAATTTAAAACGAATCGGAGAAAATTTTTCTTCACCCAACGTGTAATTAGACTCTGGAATTCGTTGCCGGAGAACGTGGTACGGGCGGTTAGCTTGACGGAGTTTAAAAAGGGGTTAGATAGATTCCTAAAGGACAAGTCCATAGACCGCTATTAAATGGACTTGGAAAAATTCCGCATTTTTAGGTATAACTTGTCTGGAATGTTTTTACGTTTGGGGAGCGTGCCAGGTGCCCTTGACCTGGATTGGCCACTGTCGGTGACAGGATGCTGGGCTAGATGGACCTTTGGTCTTTCCCAGTATGGCACTACTTATGTACTTATGTAATGTGTAGAGGAAAGAGGAGAGGAGGGTAGGTAGAAGCGAGAGGTTACAAGTTTTGGAACCTAACCATTGTACCTCTACCCAGGTAATCTAGACTGTTCCAATTTTTGATTGTCTGCACTCCTTGACCTTCTTGTCTTTTAGATTGTAAGCTCCTTTGAGCAGGGACTGTCCTTCTTTGTTTTTTCTACAGCACGGCGTAACCCTGGTAGCGCTCTAGAAATGTTAAATAGTAGTAGTAGTAGTTACAAGTGGTTACAAGTCAAAAGCAAGGTTAAAGAGGTGGGCTTTCAATCTAGATTTAAAGATGGTCAAGGATGGGGCAAGACGTAGGGGCTCAGGAAGTTTATTCCAGGCGTAGGGATAAACACTAGAACTGTACAAGAAATTGTTACTGGAGCATCCCCACGATGGGCCGATTATTGCTTGCTGATGGCCTCGTAGCTTATCTGTCCAATCAATGCCAGAAAATCAAACGATATCAGAAGGCATGCTCTAGTTTGTTGTGTTGTGATAATAGGATGGTCTATTTGTACACAGATGAATTAGCAATAACATGGCTTAAAAAAAATCAATAAATACTAATCTTAATGATTCGTACTTAAATATTCTGGGTTTAAGATCCAGTGTATGGAGATTGCGACTCATTTGAAAAAGCATTATGCAGCTCCTCTACTGTACCTTGTAAACAGTGCAAGAAGGCAATTTTCGTGACATTGCATAAAATACCAGTTTTAGCAGGAGGACATTAAGATAATAGAACAGTGGATGATGAAGAGCCTCTCTGCCCACCAGAGGTACCAAAGGAGCAAAATAATTAGTCTGTGAATCTGTTTGCCAGCAGAGTAAAATCTACTGCTAATGAAAATTAAATTGAATATCATCAGGCCATCTGTAGATTTTTAAAGGGTTTTGGACTCCTGTCACCCGAGGGCTTGATTCATCAGGGTCTTTTCCCATGAACACAGAATGGAAGAAAAGCCTAGTCAACTCGGGCTCTAAGTGGAACTGTAGCTAGAGTTGCCAACGGGATCCAGATTGGCCCATCAGAGTCGGTCCAGTCTTGGGTTCACCCCGCTGCATGCAGGGACTTGTAGTTCTGGCTTCCCCAAGGCAAGACTACAAGTCCCCCATGCAATGAGGTAAACCCAGGACTGGATCAACCCTGTTGGGACAATCTGGATCCAGCTGGCAATCTTACCAGCAGCAGGCTGAGATGTGGGGCCATATTTGATCAAGAAAAGACCATCATGAATGGTTGGTTATGGGACTAATAAAGCCCATTTCTCAAGAGGAGTAAGCATCCATGGACACCAATGTACTTGAGCTATTAGGAGTCCCCCAATGAATATGCTTGAGAGATTTTCCTACAATTGCCTCAGTATGTGTAAATCTATCTCATGCGTATTCTTAGGGATATATTGAAACCCCCCATTGGCTATGCATGCAAATATCTATTTTAGAACGCTACTGTTTACGAGTGGAGATTTACACAGAGCACGTGCAAGGCTAATGGACACCCTGGGCAAAGCTTCAACTTTAGACCCCTTCAATTAACTTTCAGACCACTAGCCCCCAAGATTCCCCCCCATGATTTCCCATGATTTCTCCCCCCCCACAAGATTTTGATAATTAAACTCAATATTCATGAGCATCACACAAAAATCATATTAAAAAAACAGCAGATTAAAGTATTTGTTGATGGTTCTTTGAGTTTGTCTGACTGTCAAGGTCTCTTGTGTTCTTTACTGCCCCCAAGAAGCTGCTGCCCTAAATGACTGCCTAGTCTTGCCTAATGGTTGGGTTGGTCTGGGCCTGTCCAAGGGTGTCAGACACCCTAAGTGGATCTCCAGCCATGCCCCCTCCACCCCATAGTCGAGCATCTTCCCCTCCCCTCTCTATTCCTCCACATGACCATAATCTTCCTTTCCCCTCTATATGCCCCCCCCCAAAAAAAAAAAAATTGGTCAGCCTTTCCCTTCTAACACATCCCCAATTGGTGAGCTTCTCATCTCCCCTTATCTACCCCCACTCTGCATCCAGCATCTCCCCCCAATCACTTCTCCCTCCCCCCTCCTGTGTTAGCTTAAAGATTAAAGAAGCAAAGCAAACCCAGTGAAGAAGACCAGCAAATGAGGAAAAGGAAACCTGGTTCACTGGAGTCCTTTATTGAAGTGAGAGCACATCAATCTCTCACTGTCAAGTATCTAAGGACTCCACACTTCCATATGCTATACCGTCATCAGCAAATCCAGTAAAAACCTTTCAACTCTCCATAAGTTTATTAATTATTATATGCACATATGAAGATTTTTTAAAAAGTTTTTATTGCATGAGTTACTATGTTTCTCTTTGTTCTTTTATACCATTGATTGTCGTTCCTTTCCTCCTAGTTTTAACGTATTAGTTTTGTGAACCACTTTGCTTGCTTTCACATAAAGGCGGTTAATCAAGTGCCAAATAAACATAAACGAGTGTTTGATATGACTTTTTCTTGATATTTTATATTATTGTATCATTTTATTTTTGTTGTATCCTTTATTTTTGCATCTGACGATGATTTTGTGAACGTTAGATGGTCTCGTTTTAATTTTCCTTAGAATTTATGGACTGCTGATGCAGGCAGTAATGCCAAACCCAGCCTATGTCCTTGCGTACTTCATAGTCGGAGATTGATGTGCCCTCAGTTCAATAAAGGACATTTCTGTGAACCAGGATTCCATTTCCTCATTTGCTAGTCATCTTCACCATGTTTGCTTGACTTCTGCATGCTGTAGGGTTTGGTCCTTCCTCTTCGGTGTGTCTTTAAGCGGTGTTTCGGCAAGAGATCTAGGCTTTCATGACCTGTGCAGCACTGATGCTTCTTTAATTTTTATCTAACAAATATGCATATCCCAGCACGTACAGTGATTTTTCCTCAGCTTCAGCTCAAGTAAGCATTACTTATAAAGACCTCAGTAGCAACTTATTTCACACGAAGCTTCGCTTCCTTCATTGGTCTATAAATCTGTTGATCTATAATAATTACTTACTAAAAATTTAATAATTACTTACTACTTAGTATGAATTGATCTTTTCCTAAAAATATACTTTTAAGCTTGTGTCATAAACACTTATCTTATTGGCAGGACCTAGGCCGACATGGGCTGTGTTTCGCACTCGCTATATCAGGGCACAGTATTGAAAACAATTGCCGTAGCTCTTTCTTGCTTGATACAATGCTCGTTGGCATTTGTAGGTCGTTACGTTTGATGTCCTATAGGGGGCCTTTTGCTAAATTGTGCCACCCAGGGAAAAGGTACAGGGCACAGGAGAGAGAAGGGAAGTGGTGAAGGCTCTCACTGCCCTCCAAATTCTGCCATCCTAAGAGGATGCCTAGTCCAACTAGTGGCTGGATCTACACCATGTCAAGGGAATGTGGTTTGAGCATGGAGAGGGCCTGGTTTTGGCATGTTTTCTTCATTTTAGAAGGGGAATACATGTGGATAGGAATGATTTTGCATGTCTGCCTTTGCATCTGCCCCAAGGCAAAACACAAGTGCCAATTTGAAAGGGCAGGTACAAAGGCCAAACACCATACCTCCCTCCTGATGACCTCTATAGATATCCAATACATCTCCAGATGACCATCATCACCCATATAGAGAACCCCTTGATTTGCTCTTATTTGGCAGTTTGATCCCTAGTGGTCAAGACTATTTCATGGGCTCTGTGTTAAACTCAGAGCCACATGAGCAGGAGCAATTAAGGATTGCTTCCGCTCCCACTGGACCACCAGGGACCCCGGTAACAGCCAGAAGTAGGACTAGGGGGGCTTGAAAGGAGTAGTTGGGGAGGTATTGAATGTCTATAGGGGAGGTCATCGGAGGGTATTAAATGTTAGTTGGGGTCATCAGGAAGGGTATTGGATATCAGTGGTTATCTGGGTGGGATGAGAGAATGCACTGCTGACAGGAGGGGATAGAGGCTGCCTGGAGCAGCAATTTTAAAAAGCTGCTCCTATGAACCAATGGAGGAAAGCAGGGTACTCTTTCCCACTTGCAGTTTTTTTCAAACTTGCTGCTCCCTCTGGACATGCCAGCAGATACAAACACTGTTCTGGACATCCTTACCCATATTTTACTAGATATGCTACATTTGGCTGAGCCTTTATGGAATACAGAATGGATTGTGGACCTCCTGACCTGGACCTCTCAATTCCCATCTCAACTTTCTATGTATAACTGAGCTTCAGCCGTAAGCATTATCCCTTCCCCAATCTCAGGTTCAATTAGGTTTGCCAACTAGATCCAGATTCACTCAACGGGGTTGATCCAGTCCTGGGCTTACTCCACTGCATGCAGGGATTTTTAGTTCTGATTTCCCCATTGGATTCCCTAAGAAAAGCAAGGCTAAAAATCCCTGCATGCATTGGGGTAAGCCCAGAACTGGATCAACCCTGTTGGGCACATCTGGATCTAGTTTTCAACTCTAGGTTGGATAAATTGATAAGGTTTCCTTGCATAAGATCCTATATAATAATTCTCACCTCCAACGTTCTGTGCTTGGGACTGTGCTTCCCTGGAGGTGGTGGTCTGCTAGGCAGACACGCATTGACGTCACTGACGTCAGGACAGCTGATTCCAAGGCAAGGGGAGAAGTAGGGAAACACGCGCAGTGTGTTTCCCTACTCCTCCCCCTGCCTCGGAATCATCTGTCACCCCCCGCGCTACGGCCTCCTCGACCCCCCCGGCCCACCGAAAACCACCCCCCGCCGCCGTTGTGGACTACTTGTGCTGACTGGGGACCCAAACCCCCGACAGCTGAAGTGCTGTTGTGCCCTTTGCGTTATTCATCTTCTCTGCAAGTTTCTCTGCATGCGTCTGACGTCAGATGCACGCAGAGGAACTTCCAGAGAAAATGAACAACGCGAAGGGTACAACAGCACTTCGGCTGTTGGGGGTTTGGGTCCCCCGTCAGCACAGGTAGTCCACAACGGCGGCGCTGCGGCAGGGGGAGGTTTTCACTGGCAGGGGGGGGGGGGGAGAAATTGCCTGCCTAGGGCCCATTTCCTTGCCTTCAGAAACGAGCCTTTTTTACTAGTTATACTATAATAGAAAGATCACAAGCACCACATTTATAGATAGAAGCCTGACATTAAACTCCTATAAAGCTGTCGAAAACAATCACAAATGGGTACCTAATGAAAGTTTCCTTTTACCCTCATCTTCATGTTTATATGAAACTGCAGTACAGAATCAATAATATCTCCTGCCCCCACCCATCACCCCCACCAAAAATATTTAAATAGTCTGCATAATTGATCTTCCAGCTGCAAAGATGATTGCTTGACTCAAATGACTGCCTCTCGGTAAGGCCACTGCACTTCCATTTTCCAGCTGTGTCTGGAGAAAATAGATAATTTTTTTAAAGCTTGAAAGCATACTTGAGTAATCGATTATAACTAATGGGTAAAAGGAAATTCGCAAAGGATGTCCTTGGCAATATAACCATGCATTTAAGTTGCCTTGGAAACAGCAATGCTGAAAGCGAAATCTCATTGGACAGCATGCATCTCAGTTCTAGAAATCCAGACCCACAAACAAAACCTTACCAAGGGCGGCAGGCCTATGGCGACTTTCTGCCATGTGTGCGGGTCTCCTTTTCCATTCCTGGGCAAAGGTCATCTGCTCCCCAGGTTGGTTGGGGAAGCTACGGAGACATTTTTCACTAGGATATACTCTGTCACTTTCAAATAACAGAGAAGTCACAACAACATATATTTCGTTTGGTACCTTTCCCATCTCAACAGTAACATTTCATGTTGCTTCAATTCTGCATTTTAGCCTGTGCTAAATCATTTCAGTATGCACAAACACAATTTATCAAATGCCCAAATTCCATAAATGAATCCCCACAAAAATGTAAGTGAAACAAATAAACAAACAAAAAAAGGAAAACCAAAAATATGAAAGTTTTTCCTAAGCTTACTACTAGCATTCATACACATTTGCAGGGAGAGGAAGTCCCATCCATTACGCAATGGCGACACCTAATGGACAAATTTAGAGCGCATGATTACAGGGCTCCAGATTGGAGTCCTGGTGCTTTTTCTTAATACTTGTCATTTTCAGAGCTCTACTGGACATATGCAGTGCTGCACAGTGGTGGCAAATATTCAATAGGCCCAGCACTGAGGATTATAGGGTCCAATATTCAAAATAATTTAAACGGCCAGGAGAGGCTACTGGCCATTTAAAATCGCCTGTCTGGGGCTAACCAAGCATTGTCAGTAACACTTAACCAGATAGTGCTGCTCAGTGGCGTAGCCACAGGTGGGCCTGGGGGGCCAGGGCCCATCCACTTAGGGCTCAGGCCCACCCAACAGCAGCACACGTTTAGCGGTAGCTGGTGGAGATCCCAAGCTCTACCAGCTGAAGACTTCCCCCTGATGGTAATGAAAACGCAACTCTCCACAATACTGGCACCTGCGCATGATCAGTTTTCAGCGCATGCCTGCTGCAGACTGCCAAGGTGGAAAGAAGCATTTTCCTGCCAGCTGTGATGTCTTTTGGTGGTGGTGGGGGAGAACATTTGGTGCCCACCCACTTCTTGCCTAGGCCCACCCAAAATCTGTTGTCTGGCTACGCCCCTGGTGCTGCTGAAAATGCCTGGTTAGGGCCCAAGAAGACAAAACCAGCCATTTTGTGGGCGGTCCAAGGGCGGAGATAGCACTTAACCGGTTAAGTGCCATTATTGAGCACTACCAGTTAAGATAACAGCATAAACAGGACCACGTGAAACACAGATTATCTTTATGAGGTTCTTTATACCCAGTTAAGTGCCAAATACCGCACTTGGCTATGTTTTCACCGGCTCTGTACACCTGGTAATTCAATGCCGGAGCACAAACACTGCTCCGGCATTGAATTTCAGGGCATAACGCTGTGGTGAATATAGAGATTTTCAAAACAGCAAAACATTTAACTTTTTGTTTTGAAAATGACCATTGGCTAGATGTTGCTGTACTCAGTGCGTCTCTAATTTTGGACCATTTGTGGAAAAACAAAAAAATGCACACAAAATCAAGCCATTGGGATATAAAAGGAGCCACTATTCTTACTAGACTGGCCACGCAGATATCCCAGCAGAGCAGTGCGCACCCTAGGGTCACTGCAGTGCACTTCACATAAAAGGTACCAGGTACACATCTCACCATTACCCCCTTATATTGTATGGTGAGCCCTCCAAAACTCACCAAAAAACTACTGTATCCAACTGTACACCACTACAATAGCCCTTGTGCCTGCAGATGCCACTTATATTTAGGTAAGTTGGTTTTTGGTGAATTTGCAGGGCTCACACTTTCCACCACAATTATAACAGAATGGAATAGGGGCCTGGGTCCCCTTCTCTGCAGTGCAGTGCACTGATGCTCGAGGAACCGACTTGCTGCTCTACCACGATTGGCTATAACATCTGAGGCTGTCATAGAAGCTGATACCTACTGGTTCTTTCACATCTTTGGGGGGTGGGGGGGGGGAGTAAGGGAGGAGTCATGCCTTAAACCCTTTTCCTGACTTAGTCATGATAAAAATAGGTCTAGACCAAAATGTTTAAACTTTAGCCCAGACGTTTTTGATTTGTTCCATTATGACAGAAAAACATCAAAAATGAGCCCCAAACTGATTTTGCCCAAGATTACAAAGAGTGCCAGAAACAGGATTTGAACCCTGGATTTCAGCTCTTTTGACCACTAGGCTCTCTCCTCTTCCACAAACTCTGGCTGATGATGATCACTATAATGACCAGTGGCGTAGCTACATGGGGCCATGAGGGCCTGGGCCCCTGTAGATTTGGCCCTGGACCTCCCCAGCCGACGACCCTCTCGACCCGCCCTCCCGCCGCCAACCCTCCCCCGCCATCGCCTACCTTTGCTGGCGGGGGACCCCAACCCCCGCCAGCCAAGGTCCTCTTCTTCCGGCTCAAGGCTTCGTTCTGTTTCTGTGAGTCTGACGTCCTGCACGGGCTAACAATTCCCACACAGCAAATGAAAGGAAGCCCATAGGAATTGAATTGGCTTCCTCTCATTTGCCGCACCTAGAATCGGTAGCATGGCTTTGTAAAAGAAGCCTTTACTGCAAAATGCGTTAAAGTGCATTGCATTTTCCGTGCGGTGAGCCCACATGAATGAATTTTTTAAAATATTTTTTGGAAGGGGTATTCCATGGCCGCATTAACCAGCGCACACTAACTGGTTAACACAGAGTTAACAGAGGAGTACTTTGTGCCTCCTAAATAGCAGGTAATAAGTCTCCTGCATTCATTTTTGCAGGTCTCATGTTAATGGGATAATTAGCACAGGATCTGCAAAAAACAAAAATTTAAAAAGCTCTATTTTACTGTAGCAATGAAAAGGGCTTAGGAGCTATTTTACAAATGCACAGGGCTACCGCATGAGTAGCATGCGCCAAATTGGCCCTACCACCGGATTAGCGCAAGCAGGGGCGTAGCCAGACCTCGAGGTAGGAGGGGCCAGTCCGAGGTGGGGGAGCACATTTAGGTCCACCGCCCTGCTGCCACCCCCTCCACCGCCTCAACACCCTGTCGCTTCCCACCCACTGCCACTGCTGTACATATTTCACTAAAAGGTGAATCCAGACGTGAGGGGAAGAAAGAGCAGGGTAGGCAATGTGGCGGCACCAAAGACCAGTGCTGGATGAAGACTTCAGCTGGTGGGGTTTGGGGACCCCCCCCCCCCAGTCAAACCAGGGTCCCAGAGCAAATTTTGGGGGCCCAGGCCCTCGTGGCACCCCATAGCTATGCCACTGAGTGCAGGGTCCTGGCCATAGTTAAGAAGTCGGGCGCGCAGTTTCTCATGAGAGAAAATAATTTTCTATTTTCTACCGCAGGGGGCATTCCCGGTGGTAACTGGCAGTGTGGCCATATTTGCCACGTGTTGCCCAGTTACCACAGGATTAGAGCATGGGCCCTTGCTGCCTTCCAAATATTTAGCACACGGGCATTTACTGCCCCATTTTTAAAAAGGTCTTTTTTCTTCTGCGGTAGAAAGTGGCCCAGTGTGTGTCAATTTCACGTACCAAAATTAGTGCAGGCCACTTTTTACTGCAGCTTAGTAAAAGGTCCCTTTAGTGCGCAGGAAACTCCCCCGTTAAAATGTGCTAAGCCCATTTTCTAGTGCATTTTAGTAAAAAGTCCCGTAACTCTCAGCTGAGGAGAAATAGAAAATAAGGGAAGAAAAATCACCAGTAGCTTTGAATGAAGTTTCACGGTGCTAAATCCCAGTTGTGGTTTCAATTGAACTGGAGTCCAAAACGGCCCGACATGGGTATTTTCATTTGTTTGAAGCAAAGCATTTTGCTTCTGGTGCGGAGGAGGGGGAACATACAATATCTACTGTTTAACATCGGTCTCGTGTTCCCAAAGCTACAAGGCTGAGTACTTAATGTTCAAGAAGAAGGGGAACATTACAGGCACAGACATATCGTCAGAACTATTAACGATGCCTGTGAGTGGCACAGAATAAAACAGAAAGGTACATAAGTATATATAGCGTTAACAAAGAACAGTGTGTGCTTACTGTGATGTGAAGCTCAGAGACTGGAACACTTCATTAAACGTGTTTATCCCTGCTGTACACATTTTAGACTTTCAGACAAGTTGGTACAACTACAGAGAGAGACAGACAAAGTTAAAGCTGGAATTGTAATCAGTGGGAAACAGACAAGAACACTCAGATCATTTGTAGAAAACGTTCATGCACGAGATAGCTGAATAATCCTGGTTTCAGGAGGACAGAACTCTCGTAAAAAAAAGGTCACCAGCATCAGTCATGGCGAAGAAGAAACAGACAAATTCATTTGATGCATTTTGGAAAAGAGGATTATCTTAAAATTTATTTGGTAGAAGATGGTTTTATTAGACAAAAGTCAGCGGTAAAATATTTTAAAACTAGACAGATGTTATGTGGATGCTCTCTGACTTGAGCGGCCAGGAAAACTTTTTTTATTTCAAGTACGCAGCGTCGGTGGAACTTTGCCCTCTTCCCAGAACAGTGAGATGCCCCTATTCCTTATTCTACTCCTTGAACGGTGAGCCACCTTTCCCCTCATCACCACAGCTACCAAATTACCCTGTTCCTTGAGAGACACTTTTGGTTAGTGCTGGTTTTGAACTTATATCCCAAAGCAGGGTGGTATTTGAAGTCCTTGATTTTACCCATTGAAATCTGTGCACAGAGTCTACTACTACTAATCATTTCTATAGCGCTACTAGATGTACCCAGGGCTGTACATATTATATGCAGGTACTCTTTTCTCTGTCCCTAGAGAGCTCACAATCTAAGTTTTGTACCTGGGGCAATGGTATCTCTCCACACTCGTCCTTCCCTACACCCCTTCCCGTGCACTCTGCTCCATGGATAAATCCTTCTTATCTGTTCCCTTCTCCACTACTGCCAACTCCAGACTTCGCGCCTTCTGTCTCGCTGCACCCTACGCCTGGAATAAACTTCCTGAGCCCCTACGTCTTGCCCCATCCTTGGCCACCTTTAAATCTAGACTGAAAGCCCACCTCTTTAACATTGCTTTTGACTCGTAACCACTTGTAACCACTCGCCTCCACCTACCCTCCTCTCTTCCTTCCCGTTCACATTAATTGATTTGATTTGCTTACTTTATTTCTTGTCTATTAGATTGTAAGCTCTTTGAGCAGGGACTGTCTTTCTTCTATGTTTGTGCAGCGCTGCGTATGCCTTGTAGCGCTATAGAAATGCTAAATAGTAGTAGTAGTAGTAGTAGTAATGGAGGGTTAGGTGACTTACCCAAAGTCACAAGGAGCTGCAGTGGGAATCAAACCCAGGTCACCAAGCTCAAAGCACACTACACAGACCATTAAACTACTCCTCCAGGTATAAGGGATGTTATAGTGGTATATAGTTGGGTACAGTAGGTTTTTTTTGTGGGTTTTGGAGGGCTTCCCATACAATATACAGTGAGATGTATACCTTGGACCTTTTATGTGAAGTCCATTGAAAGCCCCTTAGGGTGCCCCACTGCTTTGCTGGGATGTCTGTGTGGCCAGTGAACTAAGAATGCTGGCTCTCCTTTATCCCAATGGCTTGATTTTGTGCATTTTTCACTTTAACTTTTTTTTTTTTTTTCAAAAGTGGTCCAAAAAGATAGATGCACCGAGTATAAAAACGTCTGGTAAATGGTCATTTTTGAAGAAAAAAAAAAAGATAGACGTTTTTCTAGTTCAAAAATGGTCATGTTCATTACTGGATTTTTGGACATTTTCCACAAAACATCCAAAGTCGGATTTGGACGTCATATCAAAAATGCCCCTCCACATCATCCAAAATTACTTTACTCTTAATATTCTAATTTTCCGACATTTCCTGCAGGTTATTTCTCTATCTCAAATTTTCCTCTGGTATCATAAATTTATTTTGCTAGATATATACCGTATTTTTCGGACTATAAGACGCACCGGACCATAAGACGCACCTAGGTTTTAGAGGAGGGAAATAGGAAAAAAAAATTTTCCTTTTTCCCAACTCTAAAACCTAGGTGCTCTGGTGCGTCTTGTCCGAATCCCTCCCTCCCTCCGAGTTCGGGATCGCCCTCCCCCCGGCCCTGTCACCACTTCTCCCTACTCACGCGATCTTCCCTGGTGGTCTAGTGACGTCGGGGCAGGAAAGAGCCCCCTCTTTCCTGCCCAGCGCGCTGCTCTCCATCCTCCTGTATGCATTGCTGCCTGACGGTCTCGGCGAGATTCAAAATGGCCGCCGAGAATTGAAGTCTCGGCGGCCATTTTGAATCTCGCCGAGACCGTCAGGCTCCATAGAGGAGGATGGAGAGCAGCGCGCTGGGCAGGAAAGAGGAGGCTCTTTCCTGCCCGACGTCACTAGACCACCAGGGAAGAACGCGTGAGTAGGGAGAAGTCTACCTTCGGACTATAAGACGCACCCCCCATTTTCCTCCCAAATTTGGGGGGAAAAAAGTGCGTCTTATAGTCCGAAAAATACGGTAGTCTTCCATGAAGGTAAATTCTAACATATAGGGGCCTTTTTTAGTGCTGGGGTGGGTCTGGGGTAGGGAGTGGGTGTGTTCTGAGCTAATCGGTTAGTACATGGACTCTGCCTCGTGCTAACCGATCAGTTTAGGTTTAGCACAAGAGTCCCCACCACGTACAAAATAGGCGGCGGTAAGAGATCACCCCCTGATTGGCCACGCACTAATGGGAAAATTAGCACGTGGCCTTTAATATGGGAAATAGAAAAACCTGCCATTTTACCCTGGCAGTAAAAATAGCCTTAGTGCATGAGAATGACCCATATAAGGATGCGCTAAGGCCGCTTTTTACCATAGTTTGGTAAAGGAACCTCATAATGATCTGACCATATTATTGGTGACCAACCCTGTCCCATAACGGTCCAATTCAATGAAAGAGCTGCTGGAAAGAAATCTAACTGATGCTCCCTGTCGTGAGTAACTTGTTCAAGGTCACAAGGAGCTACAGTTGGAATCAAACCCAGGTCGCCAGGATCAAAGCTCGCTGCACTAACCATTAGGCTACTCCTGCACTCCACCCCACTCCGGTCCCATAATGCACTACGATGCGGATATTAGAAATCCAGGTCTGGTCTAGAATCTTCCGCCTGGAATGGGGTAACTTGGCAGCTCTGTACCACCCTCCCTGAATGGTGAAATGTAGGGACACAGACAGTACTGCACCCTCTGTCACTTCTTGTTTAGAGTAGAATCAATAACAAAACGGAGGTGCCATTTTGGAAACGTTATCTCCAAGCCATACACGGGATCTTTCAATTAGATGACTGTTCTGTATTTGACCCTGATGAAGCCTTAGAAATCGGTGAAACAGGTCCTGTCAGATTTGCAGAAGTTCATTTTGAACTATATAATTATGCCTATTGTTTAAGCTTGAGCAGGCACTTTGAAAGTTCATTGAGTAATCCAATCTGATGTGAAAGCTCAACTTTATGTTTAAAGTTCCATTCTTATAATAAGTTTGGATTGAAGAGGATAGTTGGAGCTTTGATAATAAAAGCTTTGTTTTACAAGACTAGGGGCCCTTTTACTAAGCCGGGTAATCGTCAACACGTGCCCAACGCACACCAAAATGGAGTTACCACCCAGCTACCGCGTGGCTCTTGCGGTAATTTCATTTTTGCTGTGTGTCCAATGCGTCTGGCTGAAAAATTTATTTCGGACACGTGCATCGGACGCGTGCCAAGTGGTGTTTGGCGCAAGTAGATCAACACCGCCCGGTTATCGCGTGAGACTTTACCGCTAGAACAATGGCTGGCAGTAAGGTCGCAGACCCAAAATGGACGCGCGGCAATTTTGATTTTCAGTAAAAATTGTTAAAAAGGCCTTTTTTACAGGCGCGCTGAAAAATGGATTGGCGCACACCCAAAAGAGACGGCTGAGGGGAGACATGATAGAGGTATATAAAATAATGAGTGGAGTGGAACAGGTGGATGTGAAGCGTCTGTTCACGCTTTCCAAAAATACTAGGACTAGGGGGCATGCGATGAAACGACAGTGTAGTAAATTTAAAACAATCGGAGAAAGTTTTTCTTCACCCAACGCATAATTAAACTCTGGAATTCGTTGCCGGAGAACGTGGTGAAGGCGATTAGCTTGGCAGACTTTAAAAAGGGGTTAGACGGTTTCCTAAAGGACAAGTCCATAAACCACTACTAAATGGACTTGGGAAAAATCCACAATTCCAGGAATAACATGTATAGAATGTTTGTACGTTTGGGAAGCTTGCCAGGTGCCCTTGGCCTGGATTGGCCGCTGTTGGGGACAGGATGCTGGGCTCGATGGACCTTTGGTCTTTTCCCAGTGTGGCATTACTTATGTACTTACGTACTTATGTACTTAAACTACCGCAAGTCATTTTTCAGCGCACCTTATTAAAAGACCCCCTAGTTTTGACACTTTTGCGCTTTTTGTTTGAAACCTCCTTTTTGTTATTGTGTTCATTATTGGTTTGTCCACACCCTACAATTTTTGGTAGAGTAGAAACAACTCAAGCACCACAAGTAGAAGAAGGAGAGAGGTGATCACAGTCAAGAAGGTTTTATAAAACAACTTTAAAAAGTTTTTAAAAAATTAAAATCTCACTTCTTTGTACTCGCTTTTCCTAATTCCTAATTTTGTTATTTAAAATGCTGGATGCTAGATCAATAACAAAAGAGTTTGGGTTGGTTTGTTTTATTGTATACTAGCCGTTGAGCCCGTAAAAACGGGCTCGTATAGGACGGGAGGAGGGGGGTTTGAAAGGCCCCTTCTCCTCGCCGCTGCAAGGCCCCCCCCCCCGCCGCCGAGCTTGCCGCTGCCCCTCTGAGGTCACCGCTACGCCCCCCCCGGAGTCGCTGGCACCCCTCCACCTGGGCCGGGCCCTCGCTTCGCTATTGAAACAGCGCAGGAACGCAGCACACAGCTCAGATGAGCTGCCGTCCTTCTTCTCTACCTGTGTCCCGCCCTCGTCGGCGAGATCGGAACACAGGCAGGGAAGGAAGGCCGACGGCAGCTCAGCTGAGCTGTGTGCTGCGTTGACGCTGTTTCTATAGTGGAGCGAGGGCCCGGCCCGGGTGGAGGGTGGGTGGTGGCGGCGACAATGACCTTGGGGGGGAGGCGGTAGCGACGGCGGTTTCGTCCCTCCCCTTGCGCAGTAGAGACCCTCTCTGTTCTGCCCCCGTCATCACGTATTGACGCGGGGGCGGGACAGAGAGGGTCTTTACTGCGCATTTGCGAGTGAGTTCGGTCACTCGCCGTTTATATGTTTGATTGTGAAGCACTTTGATCCTTGAGCGATATATATAGCACATTTTCAACAAACATTAAAAAGAGAGCTCCCTTCTCTCAACGTCCTTGTAACTCAGGGGTGGGCAACCTTGATCCTCGAGGGTCGCATCCCAGTTGGGTTTTCAGGATTTCCACAATAAATATGCATGAGATCTATTTGCATAATTGGAGGCAGTGTATGCGTATAAATTTCCTACATATTCATTGGAGAAATCCTGAAAACCCAAATGGGTTGTGGCCCTCCAGGACCGAGGTTGCCCATTCCTGTTGTAACTTGTACATAAGACAGTGGTCTTCACTCCCAATCCTCGAAGGCCACCAACACATCAGGTTTTCATGGTATACCCAATGAATATGTATGAGAGAGATTTGCATATAATGAAAGTAGTAAGGATGATCTGGCCTTTTCAATAACCCAGGGAGACGCATGGAGTTATAATCTTTACTAAGGAGCATCAAATGATATTCAAAAATATATTGTAACATGTAAAAGAAAACTTCTAGAACATTAAAAGTAAAAATAACTCATTACATGTGGACATACATTTGTACCATGTAACACAGCTCATAAAATCGTATATGTGTGTGTTCTAGTCAACTGACCTTAGAATGTTCCAAAGATTTAAAATGAAACCGAAAACATCCAATAACTTCACCACAAAGAAAGTTTGGTTTCGGTTTCTTTTTAAATCTTTGGAACATTCTAAGGTCAGTTGTCTAGAACACACACATATACGATTTTATGAGCTATGTCACATGGTCAGTGCGTTTTTTCTAGCGAAAAAGGTGCCGGTACTCAGCCAGGCCACCCTTCAGGGGTGGGGTGATCATTGAGGGACCCACCCCACAATAGCCAGGCCCCCTGCATCCAGTCACAGAATCTATAACAAGACAGAATTTTTGTGTAGGGCCTGAGCTCTTTCTTTAAAACTTGGGGGACCATCGGTCAATTTTAGCAGACAATAGAAAAGGTGCCGGTACTCAGTACCCTCCAAGTACCCTCTTAAAAAAAGCCCTGCACATGGTACAAATGTATGTCCACATGTAATGAGTTATTTTTACTTTTCATGTTCTAGAAGTTTTGTTCTACATGTTACAATAAATTTTTGAATATCATGTGTATTTTGAAATTTAAGTTGTGCTTATTACTTATATAGATGTTCGTTTGTGACTTAGAGTTTTATATTGTTTGTGTACGATTTTTGTATGTTTTTTAGACTCCTGAAGCAAGCGCGTAGGCGCCGAAACTTAGCTGCTGTGTCGAGTCATTTGATGCTCCTTAGTAAAGATTATAACTCCATACGTCTCCCTGGGTTATTGAAAAGGCCAGATCATCCCTACTCCTTCTTTTGCTGTTCTCTAGGGATATCCTGAAAACCTGACCTGTTGGTGGCCGTCGTGGCCTGGGAGTGAAGACTAAAGAGTTAGTGTTACAAACTAGCTGGTATTCAACCTGTACGGTGTTTTTTTTTTTAACATCAGGCCAGGCTGGCTGCCGGCACAAGTTATCCAACCGTGTCAAAGGTAATTTTGAACTGTCTGCTGGTTGTTTTAAAGAGAAAATCAGGACTAGACCGAATCCAATCAGAGGAAAAAGCGAGAGATACTGTTCCATTGCAGTACTGCAGCGGACTCTGATACTGGGGGAACTGGGTTCGATTCCCACTGCAGCTCCTTGTGACTCTGGGCAAATCACTTAACCCTCCATTGCCCCAGGTACAAATAAGTACCTGTATATTATATGTAAACCGCTTTGAATGTAGTTGGAAAAAAACACAGAAAGGTGGTATATCAAGTCCCATTTCCCTTTCCCTATTTGAGATTCTAGATGGAATGTTGCTACTATTGGAGATTCTAGATGGAATGTTGCTACTATTGAGATTCTGTTGCTACTGTTTGAGATTCTACATGGAATGTTGCTATTCCACTAGCAACATTCCATGTAGAAGCCTGCGCAGCCGCATTGCTGATCTGCAAGGGCAGGCTTCTACATGGAATGTTGCTAGCGGAGGAGTAGCCTAGTGGTTAGTGCAGTGGACTTTGATCCTGGGGAACTGGGTTCAATTCCCACTGCAGCTCCTTGTGACTCTGGGCAAGTCACTTAACCCTCCATTGCCTCAGGTACAAATAAGTACCTGTATATAATATGTAAACCGCTTTGAATGTAGTTGGAAAAAAACACAAAAAGGCGGTATGTAAGTCCCATTCCCTTTCCCCTTCCTCCTGTCCCCATGTGGACTCCTTGTTTCCATGTGGAGAGAAGGACTGCAGTTTCCTCTTTCTTTCCCCCACACAAATCCCTGTGGAGAGAAGGAAGGAAGCAAGCATGGCTTTCTCAGCTCCTAAGCCCACAGTCTATATTCCTTAAAAAATATATGGGGGACAAGAGAGAGAGAGAGAGAAAGAATTCAGTCACAGTTCTAGTTGAGTTTTGGGAAGAGGGAAAGGACGAAGGAATGAATGCTAGGGACATGATAAGGAAGATTGGGATGGAAGTTTGAAGAACAGGCGACAAATGGTGGGAACAATAAGGGAGGGCAGGATAATATCCTGCTTATAATCGAAAGAGAAAAACGCCTATATTGCGACCCAAATCGGGAGATAGACGTTTATCTCCCCAAAACGAATAAATCGGTATAATCGAAAGCCGATTTTGGACGTTTTCAACTGCACTCCGTCGCGGATGCGGACAAAGTTGATGGGGGCGTGTCAGAGGTGTGGCGAAGGCGGAACTGGGGCGTGGTTATCGGCCGAACAGAGATGGGTGCATTTCACCGATAATGGAAAAAAAGTATGCGTTTTTAGCTAGAATTTAGGACACTTTTCCTGGACCCTGTTTTTTCATGAATAAGGCCCCAAAAAGTGCCCTAAATGACCAGATGACCACTGGAGGGAATCGGGGATGACCTCCCCTGACTCCCCCAGTGGTCACTAACTCCCTCCCACCACAAAAAATGAAGTTTCACAACCTTTTATTTTCACCCTCAAATGTCATACCCAGCTCCCTGACAGCAGTATGTAGGTCACTG
Source organism: Microcaecilia unicolor (assembly GCF_901765095.1). NCBI lineage: Eukaryota > Metazoa > Chordata > Amphibia > Gymnophiona > Siphonopidae > Microcaecilia > Microcaecilia unicolor. The sequence goes on along the minus strand of NC_044041.1, from coordinate 29,847,959 downwards.
GAGCAGTTGTTAGGGGGTGCAGTGGACTTCAGGCAGGTGGACCCAGGCCCATCCCCCCTACCTATTACACTTGTGCTGCTTAATGCTGAGTCCTCCAACCTCCCCCCCAAAACCCACTGTACCCACATGTAGGTGACCCCCTTCACCCATTAGGGCTATGGTAATAGTGTAGACTTGTGGGCAGTGGGTTTGGGGGGGATTTGGGGGGCTCAACACACAAAGGAAGGATGCTATGCACCTGGGAGCTCTTTTACTTTTTTTTTTGTTTTTGTAAAAGTGCCCCCTAGGGTGCCCGGTTGGTGTCCTGGCATGTGAGGGGGACCAGTGCACTACGAATCCTGGCCCCTCCCACGAACAAATGCCTTGGATTTGGTCATTTTTGAGCTGGGTCGCTTCGGTTTCGATTATCGCTAAAAAACGAAAACGCCCAGCTCAAAAAACGACCAAATCCAAGGCATTTGCCTGGCACAAACCGTATTTTCGCAAAAAAAGATAGACGTCCATTTTTTTTTCGAAAATATGGTTTGGCCCGCCCCTTCACGGACCCGTTCTCGGAGATGGACGTTCTTACACATAGGCGTTCGCGTTCGATTATGCCCCTCCACGTGTGTGGTGGGGGGATTCCCCTCCGAGTTGACATGCTCACTTGTGCTGTCCTAGAAAAAGAAGTGAGAGATGGGGAGGGAGAGAGGGAGCTGCAGGAAAGGAGACAGAGATGAGATGGAGAGCTGGGGAACTGAAGTAATCACTAACAATAAATTCAGTACTTCTGCAGCTTATTCAGTGCTACAACTTCCAAATCTGTTTTTGCCAAACACAGACTTAAAAGACCTTGAGAGAAGAACTGAAGGCAGTGGTAAGAAGAGCAAGGAAAGTAGACTGAGTATAGTCTGGGGTGACTGGGCAAATCTGAGGAGGAAAATATCCTTATTTGCTGATCAGCCGACAATTACAATCTTCTGACCTGGAAAGATGAGTGTCAGCTCCAGAAAGCTAGTGGACAAGAAGCACATAAAGTTAATACACTACAAAGGTATCACCTTGTGGTTTTTGTTTGTTTGTTCACATTGATTTCTGTGCAGCCCAAAAATATTTGTTTCATTTTGTTTCCCGTCATTTGTAGCATTGTTTATTTGGGGCTCCTTTTACTACAGAGTGGAGGAGTGGCCTAGTGGTTAGAGCACCGGTCTTACAATCCAGAGGTGGCGGGTTCAAATCCTGCTGCTGCTCCTTGTGATCTTAGGCAAGTCACTTAACCCTCCATTGCCTCAGGTACAAACTTAGATTGTGAGCCCTCCTCTGACAGAGAAATATCCAATGTACCTGAATGTAACTCAGCTTGAGCTACTAGTGAAAAAGGTGTGAGCAAAATCTAAATAAATAGATATTTGAGATTCTACATGGAATGATGCCAGTGGAGAAGTAGCCTAGTGGTTAGTGCAGTGGAACATGGAATGTTGCTACTATTTGAGATTTTACATGGAATGTTGTTAGTGGAGGAGTGGTCTAGTGGTTAGAGCACCAGTCTTGCAATCCAGAGGTGGCCAGTTTAAATCTCGCTGCTGCTCCTTGTGATCCTGGGCAAGTCACTTAACCCTCCATTGCCTCAGGTACAAATTTAGATTGTGAGCTGAAAAAGATGTGAGCAAAATCTAAATAAATAAATATATGAAATGTTGCTGCTATTGAAGATTCTACATGGAATGTTGCCACTTTTTGAGATTCTGGAATGTTGCCTAGGTGGAATGTTGCTGAGTGGCCTAGTGGTTAGATCACTGGTCTTGCAATCCAGAGGTGGCCGGTTCAAATCCCACTGCTGCTCCTGGTGATCTTGGGCAAGTCACTTAACCCTCCATTGCCTCAGGTACAAACTTAGATTGTGAGCCCTCCTGGGACAGAGAAATATCCAGAGTGTCTGAATGTAACTCACCTTGAGCTACTACTGAAAAAGGTGTGAGCAAAATCTAAATAAATAAATAAGCCCCAGTAAATCCAATGTGGGCTTACTGCTTGCTATACAGGAAGTACGGCCAGGCTACTGCAGCAGCCCAGCAGTACTTCCCACCCCTAGCATTCCATCATTTCTGGATGTGTACCTGGCATTAATTGAGCAGTACCACGTGCTGCCCAGTTACCACTGGGTTAAAGCAGGAGCCCTTACCGCCACCTCAAAGGTTGTGTATTTTTAGGGTGTATTTATCACTCCTAATATAGTGGTCCACCCACAAATATCTAGGAATTAATAAATCACCCAAGGCTGCATCCGTTTGCTCTTTAATAGATACCTTATCAAGTATTTGTACAATTGGCAGATCAGTGATATCTCACTGGGAGTACAGAATATTGCTTCATGAAATTACTTCTATATCTGAGACTCCAAAGAATATACAAGCAACATGTACAATCAATTGATTATGGGAATATAGTACCACAGCTACACATAGGTGTTCTCTGGGTCTGAGTCTTCTCTGGGTCTGAGTCTCTAATGTTTTATTTTACCAGCCAAAGCCAATTAGTAGATATAAAAGACTCAAGGCTACTTATGAGAAAGCAATTGGATTACTTGCCAATTCAGATACAATTGATTGGTTTCTCATGTGAGAGAGCAGCCCAGCTTGTACAAAGGCATCAGCTGTGGCTGTCTCTCTCCATTGAAGCAGGAAGTACAACCACTTATATACGCTCATTAACATAACAGGTCATACATAGACAATCTGACAACAATCCCATCTATTGGATATTCTAATATAATGGTTAACACTGATTGGCTATGGTAACGAGTTGATTAGTATTTACTGGAAAAGCTTAATAATAGACTAGCTTTTACTGGAAGTCTAAGTCATCTTCCTGAGGAGCCATCTTGTTCTATTTTGCACCAAAACATCTGTGACCACAATGTTGCTAAACGGTGTTACTCTGTTTTTCCACCTACGCCTGTTCCTCATTCTGCTGCATCAGAATGTCACAACAGATCAATCACACTGAAGTTCAGGTTAAAGTCATGGGCCTGTAAGATTTTTTTCTCATTTTAGATCCTGAACCCAAAGTCTCAGACCTTGAACCAAGTCTCTCAGTTATGATAACAATATTCAGTTGGCAATAAGGGTTCCCCCTGAAATGGCCGCGCGGCAAGTGCTTTACTTGCCGCGCGGTCATTTCCTGCAGGAAAGAGAGACTTCCCTTTTACCAGCTGTGGTAAAAGGGGGCCTCGGCGTGCATGTAAAACACGCGCCGACGCCAGCACCAGCCGCCTTTTGTCACAGCTTCGTAAAAGGAGCCCTTGGTTTGGTTTTGGTCACTCTTCATTTTCATTTGGGGAGCAATGACATCTTTTGGAAAGGGTACACGCTCCGTCCTGATACTGTGCGCATGTACATACTAACTTGCACGTACGCAATGGTTCAAGCATGTGTGTACTATCCCCCGGATTCTAGATATGGCGCCAAGTTTTGGATGCCAAAATTTGGGTGTGCTCCCGAGATGCGCATGCAAATTCATTGGCTAATGAGACAATTAACATCAATAATTGGTTGCTATCAACCAATTATGGAAATGAATTGGTACCCATTAAAATTTGCACACACATTTGGCTATACACTGTTCTATAAGTCATGGTGCCTAACTAATAGCACATAACTCAAAAGGGGGCGTGGCTATGGGAGGGGCATGGGCGTGTCAGGAACATTCAGAAAAATGGCGTGTGATACTACTGCTACTACTACTTAACATTTCTAAAGCGCAACTAGGGCTACGCAGCGCTGTACAGTTTAACAGAGCAGGACAGTCCCTGCTCAAGGAGCTTACAATCTAAAGGACAAGTGTACAGTCAGTCAAATACGGCAGTCAAATTGTGGCAGTCTAGATTTCCTGAATAGAGGCATAAGGGTTAGGAGCCGAAGGTGACATTGAAGAGGTGGATTTTGAGCAAAGATTTGAAGATGGGCAGGGAGAGGGCTTGGCGAATGGGCTCAGCAAGATTAACTTCCGAGTAGTTAGCCAGACCTAAAGCTGTTTTTAAGGGTCGTCGTAGATGTGTTTCAGTCCCTAGTTTGGCACTAGTTGAAGGGAAACTGATGTAACTAGTAGCCTATTTTGTTAACACTGAAAACCGAAGATCAACTTGTTTTATAGCAAGCAACTTCACTTTAATCCTTAAGTCTAAGAAGTTGTGTTCTTCTGCCTTTGGTTTACTTTTCGCCATTAACTCCAGCAGGGTTTCTACAGCGGGGGTAAGTAACGCCTCTGAGTGCCCTGACAGGCAGACAGCAGCACTCTCCGAGTGCTCCCTGGCCGCACAGGCGGCAACAGCCCCAGCCCCGGAGGGCACTTCCTTACCGTGACGTTGTTCTGACCCTGCTTTTGCGGCGCTAATGAGATGCAAATATATGCAAATATATCTTGATTAACTGTACAAGGAATTACCTTTGGTTTAGCCACCATCTAATTATCCCAACTGACTCTATTCCAGGCATCTTGTCCCCATCTATATATCTGCACTTGGCCCCTCAGCTATTTGGTAAGCTGTATTGTAAAAAAGCATTAGTATCATAGCAACGTTAATTGAATGTTCTAATTGTGTGCTTATTAGATAGTCCATCACCATTATGCTTGTACTATATTATAACTCTGTTATTTGCATTTCAGCGCAGTTAAATGTGTATATTTGTGATCCTGTTTCATGTCCGTCCCATTATTAGGTTTCAATTTGCTACTTTCGAGTTTTCATCTTTCACTGTGTCTTTGTCTATACATGATCATGTTACTACAGTTATGTTGTTAACAAAATTGTAAGTTTAATGTTGAACTGTACCTACTGTACACTGCCTTGGGAGAATCTCTTCATAAAGGCAGTTAATAAATCCCAATAAGTGCTCATAGTGAAATGCCCCGCAGAGGAGAAGTTAAGGAAGATATCCTCTCTAATCCTACATGGTTTACTGGCCCCTCCAATTTAGTATTACAGACTATTGTGGCTTTTGTGTCACATGAGCAGCATGTACACATCTATTCTTCCAAACGGCTAACATACATGTGTATGTGCCACAGGGGCGTAGCCAGACTTCGGCGGGAGGGGGGTTGAGAGCCCGAGGTGAGGGGGCACATTTTAGCCCCCCCGGCGCCGCCGACCCCCTCGCCATTGCCAACGCCCCCCCCCCCTGCCACCATTGCTGACTTTGCCCCCCCCCCCCCCCGCGCGGATCTCTAGGCACACTATGTAGAATCCAGCAGTTACTATGTAAGTTGGCACTTACTCTCTCCTTGCCCCTATCCTATAGATCCTATAGCTGCTCCATAGCACCCCCAGCCCCAGTCAGCCCAAGGAGCAGAGACCAGGCTAGGAAAAATGTATCCACTAACTTTAGAGCGCCATTTAGACGTTACAGCTTATATGTGGAAGGGTCGACACATATACATGTTTATCCCTGTTGATATTTTTAACATTTGAAGATGTAAATTAGATGCTCCTGCCACACCTACTATCATATAAACATGTATGTCAATACATGCTCTACATCAGCAGATCCTGCTCTGAAATACTACCCAAATTGTACATGTCCTGACTTGAATGAGTCAATTCATATTTCTACGTTCTCTCTAAAACGGGGCCCTAAAGGTCATTCATGCGTTGTCCTTTGCCCAGTTCCAGCGTTAGGGGTGAGCAAACTGGGCAATTGCCCTGGGCCTCCAAGTCACTGGGGGCCCCAAAACTGCCTGAGATTGAAAGAGGGACAATTTGCAAGCAAGCTTTGGGGCCCCCTCTCTAGAGTCTGCCCTGGGCCCCACCATGCCTAGCACCGGCCCTGCCCAGCTTTTACAGTCTACCTTCCATAGAATAGGGACAGGGCAACGTCGGATTTAGGCATAAGCTAAATAAACTACAACTTAGGGCCTCACAATCCGCAGGGCCTCACAAAAATTTGCTACACAAAATTTAAAAAAAACTACAGTACACATAAAAAGCCACATAAAATTCTAAAAGCCAAAATTTATGTGTACTGTAGTTTTTTTTAATTTTGTGTAGCAAATTTTTTTGTGTAGTTTTAAAATGGCTTTATATGTAATTAATTTAAGTAATAATATTTTGAGCTCAAACTCATGGCAACCCAAGGTCCTGTTTTGGTACGCACCCTTGTGAGATCGTCTGGCGTAATTTTTTTAACAAGGGGCCTCCGAGCTTTATATAGCTCAGGGTCTCACCAAGTCTAAATCCAGCACTGGGATAGGGAGACAGTCCCAGCCACTGCACAACCTGAGTCCCTCTTCAACACGATTGCTGTAATCTAGTAGGACAGACCTTGGCAGCTCTGTAGACTGAAGACGGAACATTTAGTAGTTGTTTCTCCTAGAAACATATTGCAATTTCACTCAGGAAACCTTTGTGGGTGTTGATGAAGCACAACATTTCATTCACCTTCCCAGAACAGATATATTCTTCATTGCCAAACAATGGAGCTTCAAAGCTGTGCATTATCTTATTCATTCTCAGGAAGGCTTTCCGGAATATATATTTGCCTTTGCATATACACCAAGATTTTGTAAGCTGCTGAAAATTCCTTGCTGTAAGAATCCAGATTTTTGGTCACGTAGTATACAGCATAGTTATCTTTATACACACTGCAGAGCTACTAGCAGGCAATCAGAAAGCTTCCTCAATGTGATCAGGCTCTCACCCTTCCTACGAGTATTACTTATCATTTCTATAGTGCTACTACATAGTAACGTAGTAAATGACGACAGATAAAGACCTGTACAGTCCATCCAGTCTGTCCAACAAGATAAACTCATAGCATAAGGTATGATGTGATACTTGGGGTTACCATATGTATGGATTTACCCGGATATGTCCTCTTTTTGAGGACATGTCTGGGCTTCCGGGCAGGTTTTGCCAGTCCGCCCGTTTGTCCGGATTTCTGGACAAACGGGTGGGCGGGCGGCGAACCTATCTTAGCCTCCCCTCCCCTTACTTACTATCTACTGCCCTGGTGGTCTAGTGACCTCTTCGGGACAGGAAAGAGCCCCCTCTTTCCTGCCTGGAGCGCTGCCCTTGCCCTGCATCCTGTTGCTGTGTGACAGTCTCGGGATTCAAAATGGCTGCTGAGAGTTGAAGCGGCCTCGCGAGACTTCAACTCTCGGTGGCCATTTTGAATCCCGAGACCATCACACAGCAACAGAATGCAGGGCAAGGGCAGCGCTCTGGGCAGGAAAGAGGGGGCTCTTTCCTGCCCCGAAGAGGTCACTAGACCACCAGGGCAGTAAATAGTAAGTAAGGGGAGGGGAATATGTGACCCGGGGGAGGGGAGGTGACGGGGGAGGGGAGGGGAATATGTGACCCGGGGGGAGGGGAGGGGAATATGTGACAGGGGGCGGGGTGAGAGCAAGAAAGGACGGGGCGAGGATGTGAAAGGGGCATGATGTGGGCGGGCAGGGGCGGGCAGGGGGCTTGACATGTGTCCTCTTTTTTAGAGGACAAAATATGGTAACCCTAGTGATACTACATATGTGTACCTGATCTTGATTTGTGTTTGCCATTTTCAGAGCTCAGACTGCGGAAGTCTGCCTTGCACTGGCCGTGTTCTCCAACTACTGAAGTTGTCATCGAAGCCCCACTCCAGCCCATCTAAAACTGTCCAGCCACGATCAGGGCACAGACTGTAGAAGTCTGCCCAGCACTGGCTTTGCTTTCAAATTACTGGGGTTGCCATCTAAGCACCACTAAATGTACACAGCGCTGTACTCTAACATGTAAGAGATAGTCCTTTCTCAACAGCGTTTACAATCTGTCCAAAATGCAAGATTGAAAAAGCTGCACAGTGCTGAACCTTGGCAATTGTCATAGTGAGATATGGAACACAAACCCCAGAGTCCGCAGAGAGAGGGAAAACCAACACTTCCACAGAACCTAGCAAAGGAACCCAGGGGTGGCAGTGACCAAGTCACAGGATGAGCCAAGACGACAAATCTTTATTCACAATCGTACAAACACACAGTCCCAGACCAAACTTGTCCCAACATAGGCCGAGTTTCAGATCTCAAGCCTTCCTCAGGAGTCCTCTGTTGTGTGTGAGACATAAAACAAGCCCAAACAGGATTACTAGAAATTGAGAACTGAAACATGGCCCATGTTGGGTCCAATTTGGTCTGGGACTGTGTTTTTGTTCGATTGTGAATAAAGATTTGTTGTCTTGGATCATCCTATGGCTTGGTCACTCCCACACAAACCTCAGAGCCACCACCAGATAAGTACTTGCATTTTCAGTGCTATCTTGTTGTCAAAGAATTGTTGTAATTATTTAAATAGTTTGAGTAGTACTGTGTTTGCACATTAGACATGTTTACGTTTAGCACGCTGTCACATAACTACAGGAGCAGGATCTGCGATTATAAAATTATCGGAGTCTGTATATCAGCCAAATGTATAGGACTGCATAGATGACGTAGATTTACCATATGAGAGCATCCCCTATTTTTATATAAATATATAATATCTAGAAAAGTAGGGAAATCTCTATTACAAAAGTATATTGCTGTCAAGTTGTAACAATCTTAACTTGAACGCTAGATGTGTTTTGAGAGGAAAAGGCCTCAAAAAGCCCCCAGCTCTATTGTAGCTTCAGGGGCTGGACTTCTTCATCATCGGCCAAAAAACCTCTACCTTAGTAGCAGCTGTGAATATGAGCATGCAATCTTAACGAATCTTATAGATTACTTAGCTTGTATTGTTGCTCGCTTATTCTCTGCTCGTTTCGCTTCTTATGCGAATCTTGCGGTCTTCCCACCACCTGGAGTTCTGACCACAACCTACGGTGGCCAGCATTTCGGCAACCTGCCTCAGGGTCTGTGGTCTTCTGTATCCGTTGGGGATAGGCGCGCGCTGTTTGCATTCCTCGAAGTTACGGCCCAAAGCAGCTATGGTGGTAGTTCTGGGTCGAACGCATGCCATTTCTGGTGCTCCAGAAATTTTTTTTTCTAGCGTGGTGGTAATCTGGCAGGAAATGGGCATCGCCACACACTGCTCGGTTACCACCGGGTTGTCGCGGGAGCCCTTACTGCCACCTCAGTGGGTGGCAGTAAGTGTTTCCCGCCGCATGACCACGTGGTAAGAGTTATCTTACCGCTTGGTCATTTTTTTTTGGTGTGTGTGTGGGGGGGACTTTTACTGGCTGTGGTAAAAAGGGCCGTGGCGCATAGGAAAAATGGCACCCACCACTACTGCAGGGTGGAGGAGTAGCCTAGTGGTTAGTGCAGTGGACTTTGATCCTGGGGAACCGATTCCCACTGCAGCTCCTTGTGACTCTGGGCAAGTCACTTAACTCTCCATTGCCCCTGGTACAAAATAATTACCTGAATATATGTAAACCACTTTGAATGTAGTTGCAAAAACCTCAGAAAGGCGGTATATCAAGTTCCCTTTCCCTTTTTTTCCTGCAGCTTAGTAAGCACCCCTAAGTGACTTGTCCAGAGTCACAGAGAGCTGCAGTGGGATTTGAACCTGATGGAGAAGGAATTAGACTTGTGTATGTAAAGTCTCCTTGCTATGGCAAACAGGATATGCCTGCCTTCAGTGCCTAGGCGACAGCTTGTTCATTTAATACAGATGGCAAAAAAAAAGTGCCTTCACATCTCCTAAAAGACTTCTACTACTTAAATTGCCATGTCAAGATTGGCAGTTACCATAGAAAAAGTTGCTCTCATTAGCAAGCATTACTGTCATTGAAGGAAAGTTCTCCTGTGGCATTTCTGCTACTTCTATTTCAGGCAGCCCGAGAGCGCAGATGGTACCAAGGGTTATTGCTCCAGCAGTTTCTATGTATGTACTGACTTTGAAGTACAACATGACAGTGTTTAAATTCATTTTATTGGGGCTTATAGGGCTTTCAATGTCTTTGGCACATGCAATTTCTACAGCACAGCTGCTGCTGGAATCTCCTGTAATTGATGATTTCCCTATGGAGTCTTCGGGGAAACATCAGCTCTCATCAATGTTCTGCTCCGGCTGGGCTGTAATGAGATATCCCCCAATTAAAGCCAGTGCAGAACTTGTTTTCATCTGTTCTTCTACACTCTCTCACCTTCTCAACTTCTCCTGCAACATTTCATGTCCTTGTTTTAAATCTCCTCTCTTACAAATCCCACATTGCGTCCTGGATGATTGGTAGACTGGCTCCTGCGTGGGATAGTCCTAATTTCCTTCTGTTCATCATCTGAATCTTTGTGTATGTTTTTTTGTTCTTGGTTACAAGGAGAGATCACTTAGGGCTATGTTGAAAGAAGCAGGCATATTTAAGCAAGTGCTGTATGTGTATGGATCAATGCTTTTCAGAGGAGTCAAAAGAAAGAGCACAGTTAACTCAGACTCATCAAGGAATGTTGAGTCAGTCCTAATAATTTCTTAGGGGAGGGGGGGGTGTTAATTTTTTACTTGGTAAATGGCACTGTGAAATATGCCAAAGGGAATGCAGTTAGAGAAGCATTCTCATTTCTGCACCTTGTGATCTTGGGCAAGTCCCTTAACCCTCAGGTACAAACATGGCTGTCAATGCAATGAGAACTACATTAAAGCATAGCATAAGCTCCAGCCTTCAGCCCACAGCATTTTAACACATACACTAAAACAAATTTTTTTACTCCTGAAGTAGTAAGCTAAAGGCATGCAAATCACTGCAACGTTAAAACTGTTCACCATCTGAAAAAAACAGAGCACACTGCAGCAGTAAGATGAAGACATTTGCTGCAAGAGGAGCAAATATTTCCCTTTCAGACCAAGCATGGATTGGTTCACACACTGACAGGAAGGAAGATATTAAAAATGAACAGACTGTATGGTACTGTGTAAGGTAACAGAAAATCACTTATGCAATAATTACTCTGGACTCGTTTAGCACAAGGGGATGATCAGTAGCTAAATGTGGCCCCTAGGTTCTTGTCAGGCTATACAAAGTTGAAAGGAATAATGCCAAAATGGAAATGTATTATTTATTATAGATATAAAAATGACAAAATGCAAAGCAAGTTACAAAACTCTGCACACTACCAAAATACTAATAGCTATATGAATATATATAGATATGCAAGTAATTACACAATTATAATATATCCTGAGAAAAGGTTACCACTTAGCAGCAAAATTAGGTTAATGACCACAGATCCTGGGACAAACCAGTCCTACACAGGCAAAATTAAGACTAACTACACCCTGAGCTATAAGAAGAAAAATCCTGGATCTTACCCTTGAGGTCCCGTAGGTTCAGAGTCCAAGGGGGTGCCGGCTTCTCTTCTAGGTTCTAGAAGATTACCTGCGAGTTCTGATAGATCATGAATAATCTGGTTACTCAGTTCATAAAAAGCCATAGAGCTGCTTCTCAACTTTTTCAGTCAGTTCTCAGCACAGAGTTCAGTTCACATGTGTTTGGGGCAAATTAGTCTATCTCCTCTGAGAGAGATGCATTCACCATCAAATCTTCTTCTCTTCTACTCTTATTTCTTTCTCTCTTGTCCAGCATTGGCATTCCTCTGGGTCAGGACACATATGGACTAATCACAAACTGTGTACTTCTATCCATGAATTCACGATCATGACAATGAGGTCTTATGAGCTTCCAGCAAGAATATCTAATCAGTCAGAAGCCTGATGGTAGCAAACTCCCCGTCATGGTTCACAGATGTTCCTGGAGCTCTGTGTCTGTAAGGCACGCTCATACGCATCTTCCCAGGTGGAGATGAAAACGGTAACGGAATTCAAACATGCGTGGGATAAACATAAAGGAATCCTGTTCGGAAGGAAGGAATCCTCAGGAGCTTAGCAGAGATTGGATGGCAGAGGCAGGGCTGGTGGTTGGGAGGCGGGGTTAGTGCTGGGCAGACTTATACGGTCTGTGCCCTGAAAAAGACAGATACAAATCAAGGGGCTGGTGGTTGGGAGGCGGGGCTAGTGCTGGGCAGACTTATACGGTCTGTGCCCTGAAAAAGACAGATACAAATCAAGGTAAGGTATGCACAAAAAGTAGCATATATGAGTTATCTTGTTGGGCAGACTGGATGGACCGTGCAGGTCTTTTTCTGCCATCATCTACTATGTAACTATGTAACCAGCAGGCTAGTGCACATACAAATGTCCTTGGATGAAGCCAGCACAGCTATGCCAAGTAGTAGTGTTCTTTTGTAGAAAGCTGGTTTCTGATGTATTCAGGCCTGAGGCTGCAGAATCCATATTAGATCAGGAAAAGATGGTCCAGGCCTAACCAGAAAAGTTGAGACAACAGGAAAAAACGCCTACAAGACCAACCTACCCCAACCTCCACCACCTAATCCAGCCCACAAATGTTCCTTGGTGACCTTTTGGATCCAGAGCTCCTGAAACTCTCCAATCTCACAAAAAAATCTCTCTAGCCCAACTGTCCTCTGGTCCTTGACCCCACCCCTACCCCAAAGATACCCTTGATGTCCCATGGCCTGCTCCCTGATCATTCCACCCCCAAAATAACACTAGTGGCTCATGGCCCCTGGTCCTCAACCTCCACCCCCTTCCCCACCCCATCAAAAATTCCCTGGTACATAAATGGGCCACCTATAGGCCCACCAGAACCCCCCAAATGCACCTCCAGAGTTGAGAGAGAGGAGCAATGCCCACTCACTCCTGCCTCTGCCCCGCCATCTTGGAAAATGGTAATGCCTGACCTGGCGCAGTGTATTGGGATTCTCTGCATGGGGGTCAGTCTGCCATATAAGGGGATCATTGCCTTACTTTCAATACTTCATGGAGGCATAGTGAGCATCACTCCTGCCCCCCAAATTTGAGATACACTTGGGGATTCCAGGGGACTCAGTGGATTCTGAGGGGTATTGGAGGAGGATCTACTAGGTTTGATTTTTGTGTTTTTTTTAAACAGGAGAGGGAGGTAGGGTCACATGCCAGCAGAGAAACATCTTTGCTCCAGGGGATGGGAGAGTTGTGAACCATAGGCCACAGACCACAGAAGATGTCTTCAAGATAGGGGTTGGGGATCAGGACCAGGGGACACTTTGGGGTGGAGTGTAGGGGTCCCATAGATGATTGCTCCAGCTAAAGGAATAAACCCATCATCCATGAATTTTCACAACCAATATACAGATAGTGCCACTGAAAATTGCTACTGACCATAATACCGGGGTAGAACGAAAGTGAAGCCAGGGCATTTTACCTTACAGTAAGGATAGCTTCAATATACAGCAGCCATCCGTATAGCCAAGGAGTTTAAGTTAGGACAGAAAATAGATTTTCCTGCTGATTCAGCTAATGAGGTAGGATAGTCATGCTCTTCAGGTAAACTCTGCCTGCTCTTTGGACCTACCATTCTAGATTCGAGATTGCCACAACTCCTGGCCCACCAGTGCTTCCAGACAGGAAGTGATGTCAGGGGCTAAGCTATTGTGGCTACATGAGGCCCTCCATGCAGACCCCAAGACATTTGCCCAGACACCCTCCCCTGCCCCCTTCCCTCCAAAGTCAACCCTGCTTTAATGCATATTTTCTTGATCTGTATTAAAATTGCAACATTCTTTATTTCTGTAGGTGACCTGAAGCCTTCCCTGCTTCATTCTGTCACTGGAATACAAATGGCCCTTTCATTAGGAATAGAACAGAGCAAGAACCCCCAATGAATAAATAAGAGATAGAAGGCAGCCCAGTGAGGGATGACAAGAGAACTCTGGAGAAAACTGCCACTTTTCAGGTCGTCTGAGGGTTTGAAAAATGATATTGCACCATTCTAATGTTAAAAGTATTCAGTATCGTGAGGCTTGTGTGTTTCTTCTTTATGGCTGACTGTAATTTATAGAACAAATCACACCTGCCTGGTTTACTATCTTAAATCGCTGGTTCTTCAGTCTACCCTCTGGCTGCATCCCTCAGACATTATATTTGTACATCATGGAGACCACTCATACATATAGATCTAAAGCATATTCATTACAGATGACCTAAACACCAGATTGACTGGAGGTAGGTAGGAGGTGGGGGCTGGAGGATAGGTTTGAGATCTACTAATTAAAATCACCTCATGCACACTCAGTTCATGCAAAATGAATGTGGCATCTGAATTCTTGGACAATGTTGATATGGTTAAAGTACTTTTTTACCCATCCGTTCTATTGTAGTTGTTGCCTAACTCTATCAGGGCAATTCCATAAGTTGGAAACTTGATCAGGGCAGTTCTATAAGTTGGCATCGAGAGGAACGTGTCACTTACGTGTCAAAGGCACCATACAGTTACAGTTATTTCATTTATAGCCCGCTATAGCCAACAAGTAGTTCTTAGTGACTAACAATATCAAGAATTATTAGATCAGAGATCTAAGATGTAACAGAGATTCATATATTAGCCAGACACTGAAAAATTCATTTATCCGAAATGTATTTACGAAACAAAATTGTTTTCAAACATTTTTTTAAGTTATTAATACTAGACTCCAATTTCAAATTTATAACATGGACCATAAATTAGCTGCTTGATAAGAAAAGAGGATGTAAACATTTTCCTGGATATAACACCTTTAGGACTTGGAAACGATACCACCATTCTATCATAGAATTGACCAGCTGGTGGCCTACATATAAGACAACCTATCCTGCTTTGATGGGACCTCAAACTACGTAATAAATTAGCAAAACCTAAACAAAAATAGGGCGTCAGAAACAGATGATCACACAACAAAGGCGCCGGAGTCGACCGGCGCTGAAGAAGACTCTTCGGCTGGCGGGGTTTGGGGACCCCCGCCGGCAAACAAGGTACCTGATGCGGCGACAGGGCGGGGGGCGGGCAGCGGCGGGTCAAATGTAGAGGGGGCCAGGGCGTAACCTGTGGGGACCCATGCCCCCGTGGCCCCACGTAGCTACGCCCCTGGCACGCACCCAAAACCCGCGCGCCAACACTACCGCAAGCCATTTTTCAGCGCGCCTTTGTAAAAGGACCCTTTCATGATGTTTTAAATTAAAGTGATACCTGGCCTTTTTTTTTTAATTTCTATCTAATTATTATTAGTCGGTAAATTTTGTCTTATGTGTTTTAAACTGTGTTTGTTGATTTGTAATCCACCTAGATTTGTAAAGATAATGTGGAATAGAAATTTTGAAAAATACACTAAATAAATAGTAAACTGCTCATGGTACAGGTTAAGTCACTGGCTTGGCCTTCCCCAAGGATATAAATCTCCTGTCTGAACTGAACTGATAATATATGCAATTAAATCTTCACCATATTTCTTTTTTCTTTTTCCTTCAACACGATTCGAGTCCCAGAGACTGAGAAGAAAAGAAATATTACTAGTTAATTAATTAAATTATGTTTTTCTCTCTTTTGTCTTATGACAGAGATGAAACAGCATTTTCAAAAAAGGCTGAACTTTCACGTCAAAAGATTATTAATATTGTAGTTTGTCTGAGCAGCAATAAAATAAAACGGTCTTTGGCAGAGCTTCTCAATCCAGTCCTCGGGGCGCACGCAGCTGGTCAGGTTTTCAGGATATCCATGATGAATATACATAACTTGGAATTGGAGAAGGTGCAGAGAAGGGCGACAAAAATGATAAAGTCCTTTAGATATCTCGGGGTCATTATTGATTCCGCATTGACCTTTGAGGAACAAGTATCAGATGTAGTGAAAAAATCTTTTTTTCATCTGAGGCGGCTTCGGTCTGTTAGAAATTCAATTAGTAAAGACTCCCTTAAAACACTGACATCTGCATATATTACCTCACGTTTAGACTACTGTAACATTGTATATGCTGGGATTACTCAAGCAAATTTAAAACGATTACAAAGAATTCAAAATACAGCAGCACGTATGATCTGCAGGGCCCGGAGAGATGATAGAGTAACACCGTTATTGTATCATCTACACTGGCTTCCGGTCGAAGCGAGAATAAAGTTTAAGGCTCTTATCCTGACACACAAAGCCTTTTACACATTAAATCCTAGCTACTTGTCGAATTTAACAATCCCCTACACCGCTATGCGAACTCTCAGATCCCTAACAGATAACAGGCTAGTTATTCCCCCTCTTACTAAGGCTAGGTGGGAATCTACACGGAGATCGGCTTTTTTCTATTTGTCACCCTCCCTTTGGAATAGCCTTCCAAAGGAGATCAGATTAGAGAAATCTTATCTCCATTACCGAAAACTTTTGAAAACCTTTCTCTTTATAAGCTACGTAGAACAGAACTTGGCATAACGAGATAAGGTCAAAAATAAAAAGAAAAATGGGGTAGCTTAACTGTATATTAGAATTTTAATTTGTATTGATTCATTATGTAGTTTATCCTGATTGCTGTGCTTTCCTGTCATGAATGGAATTCTTATGTTTGTATATTTGTATACACTAATTTTTATATATATGTAAACCGTTCTGTTTTTGCAGTCGCAACAAGACACGGTATATAAATCAACATAAATAAATAAAAAATAAATAAATAAATAAAAGGGATGGGACGACTACACTATGAGGAGAGGTTAAGACGGCTAGGACTCTTTAGCCTGGAGAGAAGGCGGCTGAGAGGTGATAGGATAGAGGGTTACAAAATAATGAGCGGGATAGAGCGGACAGATGTGAAGCGTTTGTTTACGCTTTCCAACAATAATAGAACCAGGGGACACAAGATGAAATTAGAATGTGGTAGGTTTAAAACAAATCGGAGAAAGTTTTTCTTTACTCAGCGCGTAGTTAGACTCTGGAACTCATTGCTGGAGAAGGTAGTGACGGCAGCTGGCCTTGCTGAGTTTAAAGGGGGTCTGGACAGATTCCTGAAGGAAAAGTCCATTGATCGTTATTAAATTTGGGTTTTTTTGCCAGGTTCTTGGGGCCTGGATTGGCCGCTGTCGGAAACAGAGTGCTGGGCTTGATGGACCTTTGGTCTTTTCCCAGCGTGGCAGTGCTTATAACTTAAGATCTGTATGCACACACTCCTTGGTATACAAATATATCTGGGTTTCTCAGTTTTTGCCTTCAGCTCTAATGCTGGGCATGTTTATATTTGACTAATATTGTCATATGACCCCTGATGCAGGCGCAGTGCGCTGAAACACGGTCATGACAGGTCATTGATGTACAAGACTGAGTCACTGATGTACAAGATTGATCTGTGTTATAAATTAAAGATATGTTCCATTTTTTGAAGCTTCTTGGTGCTCTTGTGTTTTTGGACTGTTTTCTGTGCTTTGAACCCTTTCTGTGTTGTTTAATTTAAATAAATCATAATTCTTGGTTTTACTATTGTTGGTTATCTATTCCAGCTATTCAGCTCCAGTTGATTCAGAATGCAGCAGCAAGACTCATAGAAGGTTACAAGCGACATGACCACATCATACCATTTTTGCAAAAACTTCACTGGCTACCAGTACAATACAGGGCTAAATTTAAAACTCTGATCTTCAAGGCCCTGAAAGGAAATGGCCCTGAGTATCTGAAGAATAGGATGATCCTCCACATACCGCCAGCGACACTAAGGTCCTCCCAAGGACTTTCACTAACCACACCCTCTCCAAAAGACATCACACTACTAGTACTATTACTACTTATCACTTCTATAGCGCTACAAAGCAAACGCAGCGCTGTACATCATACACGAAAAGACAGTCCCTGCTCAAAGAGCTCACAATCTAAATAAGATGTAAACAGACAGAACAACTAAGAGGTAAGGGAATTAAAGAGGTGGGGATAAAAGGACAGGGCAAGTGAGTAGAGGTTAGGAGTCAAAAGCAGCGTCAAAGAGGTGGGCTTTTAGCCTGGACTTGAAAACGGCCAAAGACGGGGCTAGACGTACAGGCTCGGGTAGTCTATTCCAGGCGTGAGGTGCAGCAAGATAAAAGGAACAGAGTCTGGAATTAGCAGTAGAGTAGAAGGGTTCAGACAAGAGAGATTTATCCACAGAACGGAATACACGATGTGATACCCGCAAGCGAGCCTTCTCCGGAGTAGCCCCCACACTCTGGAATGCATTGCCTGAAAGGCTCCGCTTAACACAAGACTATCTCTACTTCAGGAAGCAGGTGAAAGCTTGGCTCTTCAACCAAGCCTTTAATGGAAGAAGTAACTAATTTGTTAGTCTCACTCACACACACAAGGATTGACTCGGGCTGCACATACTGCAGTGGGACATGTTTATCCACTCCTACCCTAGCTGAGATAATATTTAACCATCTCTCTGACCTCATGTGCAACTTTCTTTAAATCAATCACCTTATTTTCTAACTCTTCCTACTTTCTTACCTATCTATATGTTACAACTTTGCCTTACCCTTCACTACCAATTATAATGTTCCATTACGTATTGTGTTGATGTTGCAAGTACTATACTATGCCATACTTTGTATTGTTGTTTGAATATTTTTACTGCTTTAATTGTCTATTGCTCATGTTTGATTTATTCTTACTGTACACCGGCTTGAGTGAATTCCTTCAAAAAGGCAGTAAATAAATCCTAATAAATAAAATAAAATCTATTCAACCAAAAATTTACTTCCTACTTAATTAAATGTTACAGCTTAGGGACCACTATACATGTAAAACCAGGCAACAGCAGACCCTCTAAACTGGTCGAGTTGCAACAAGAGAACTTACCAGAAAGGTGAGCTTCCACTTTTCTAGCAAGGTTCCTGAAATCCCATTTGTTTCAATAACATTTTGAACCAGGTGGAATATTCTAGTTCACAAACCTCACTTTTAACATCAATGGCCTTTGGAGTCAAGTGCTCATAAATCATGCCCCTGTCCCACAGTGTCAGCTGGAGACCTCTGTAGTAATATTTCACTAGCAAGGTTTATGTAAATAGCTTATTCACATACAGGCCAAACAGAGAGAGAACTTGGCTTACAAGTGCAACTGCTTGGGATTTCTAAGAGACTTGAAACTTCTAAATTTTGGAATTCAGCTAATAGGGGATTTCTGTTTCAGTGCTTCAGCTGAAGTGGGGTTCTTGATAACCATAAAAGAAAACAGTCTTAGAACATTGTTTCCTGATATGGCATGGTCAAGACATGGCACCCTGTGAAAAGAAACAGGTAAAAAGAAACCAGACAAAAAAGTTCCAAACAAAAAAAGTTCCCAACATAAAAGTCCCTGACAAAATAGACTCCTGACAAAAGGGCCTGATGAAATAGATTTACTGAGAAAGTCCACGGCTTGTCACTTGAAAGTCCTGGCACCTGCCTACGGCTTGGCTTCACTATCCACACTTGGTATCTAGTGAGAATCATAAATCTGCTTGACAAGATAATCCAGCTTGATTAAGGAGGTTTCCCTGCCCTGTTTTGTGTAGAGAATATTTTGTCTTGGGGTTTTTTTGTCAGGTTTTTTTGTCATGGTCTATTATGTCGGGGTGCCTCAAAACATACAACACATTAACCATAAGGTAATACACTAATTCTATGTCATAGGGAACAGTAAAACAGATTTTATGCTGCTTATCCTAGAAATCAGAAGTGCATTTTCCCCAAACCCATCTTAATAATGACTTACGGACTTTTCTTTTAGGAAATTATCAAAACCTTTTTTAAACCCTGCTAAGCTAATTGCTTTCACCAAATGCTCTGACAATGAATTCCAGAGTTTAATTACATGTTGAGTGAAGAAATATTTTCTCTGATTTGTTTTAAATTTACTACTTAATAGCTTCATTGTGTGCCCCATAGTTCTAGTATTTTTGGAAAAGGTTAACAAGCACTTAATGTCTACCTGTTCCACTCCACTCATTATTTTGTAGACCTCTATCATATCTCCCTTCAGCCATCTCTTCTGCAAGCCCTTTATCATTTTTGTCATCCTTCTTTGTACCTTTTCTAATTCCGCTATATCTTTTTTGAGATGCAGTGACCAGAATTGCACAAAGTATTCGAGGTGCAGTCACACCATGGAGCGATACAAAGGCATTATCATTTTTCTTTTCCATTCCTTTCCTAATAATTCCTAATATTCTATTTGCAACCATACCCCCTTATGAGATTATGTACTAAAGTTATAGAATACTAAGTGCAGTCACAAACATAACCGCAAATTAGTGCCAATTAACTCTAATTATAGCCAATTATAACCCCAATTAGCACCTAATTTAACAATTAAGTTAGCACACATAACTGGCTGTATTCTATAACCTGTGTGCACAATTTTGCAGGCAAAGCACAAAAAATGGGCAATGCAAGATTTAAGGTTGCCTGTAAATTCTATAAATGGCATTCAAAATTGTGCACGTAAACTTGGGCATGCACCCAATTCATGCATGCAATTTAATCGAGTAACAGGCCAATTAGCATCAATAATCAGGCAATTAACTCAATTATTGGCACTATCAACAATTTGACAATACGCGCGCATGTTGCCAGGCGCTATTCCATAAAGATGCACTCATAAATTTTTTTGTTTACAACTGAAAAGGGAGCATGGCCATGGCAGAGGCAAGGACAGGTCAGGGGGTATTCACATAAGATTTGTGCAGCATCACAGAACATGGGAGATATGAACTTAGGTGCGAAGATTCACACCACGTTTCAGTTGGTATAAATCCTCACGCCCAAAATTTGGCCGCAGATCCAAGCGCTAAGCACTCTTCTATAAACGGCACCCAACCTGGAGTGCCATGTATACAATAGCGCTTGGCATTCATATTTTGGGCGCTATTTAGGGGATCTAGTCCTTAGATGGAATACAAATGCTTAAATTTAAACAAACATGTTAAAACTAACTTGGGTTCAGCCCGTTTTTAATGAAGTGAAAGGCCACCGAGAGACTGAGCCAGACGCGGGGCTTGTCCTGGCTGCCGCACCCCCAGGACCACCACCCCCAGAAATGCCGCCACCCCCCCCCCCCCCCAGAATGCTGCCGCCCACCCATCCAAACTGCAAGTACCTTGGCTGGCGGGGATCCTGAGGCCCCGCCAACAGAAGTGTTCCTCCAGGCAGCGCTGTTCTTTCCTCTGTCGGCTGCCACATTGCCTGCCCCTGCGGCTGTTTTTCTCTTAGGTCCACATGCTCGGTTTCAAAACTGAGCATGCGCGGCCTGAGGGCCCAGCAGCTGCATGGCAGGCAATGCAAGGGGGGCCCGGTGCCAGAGTTTTCTCTCTCCTGCTCTCCTGTCAGGACGCGATCACCCGGGTCCCGTCAGAAGCAGGAGAGAGAAACAGACCCCGGCACCGGGCCCCCCTTGGAGGCACAGACCCATGGAATTTTGCCCCCCTCCCCCCCCCCCTCGGCGTTCTTTGCATATACTGAGGTAATTTTTAAGCTGTATGTCATGACAAATTCTATCCAGCCGATATTCAAAGCCATTTAACCTGGCCAGTGAAATGGTACTAAACTCTCTATCTGCCAAAGTTCAGCAGGAGTTAGCTGGCTGTCTCTCGCTGAATATTCCCGGTTAGCGGAAAGCGGATAGCTGGTTATATCGTTGATATAACCAACTATCTGCTGATTTTAAGAGCATCGCTGGCTGACAGCCAAATCTAGCCGCATCAATAGTAAGTCTATCTTTGGCCGCTATGAACTTAGCCGGCCAGCGCTGAATATCAACTTGGCTGGCTATGTTCTTAGCGGCCAAAAATAAATCTGGATATTTAATGCGGTCACCGGAAATAGCTCAGCATTGACTATCCAGGCTCAGCACTGACCACAGGAGGCAACCTGGCTTCCTCACGTGTTCCGAATATTGAGCCCTATGTGTCCCCAAGTTTCAAAATGAAAGCACCTGCTTTTTCCTACGCGTAGTTTTTTGTAAGGCCTGTCTCTGTGGACCTGCAACATTATGATAACCTTTCTGATGTTAAAAATGCATATAAAAAAAAAATTCTTCAGCCAGTCTGTCCCTGGTGTTTTGATCTACAGCTCCCATAGAAACCACCCAACCATGATCGCACAATAAAAAGGAGAGAAGAAAACTTAATAAGATTTCAAATTGCCTTCTCCTGAATTCAAATTGGTTCATATATTATGTTCACGATAAGTGCCGCAGTTCCTATTTTCTTCAGACACCTTTTTAGTTTTTAATATGCAACTAGTTCTTATGCTAATGAATTCTAGATTTTCGTCTAATAAATGTTTCTTTGGAAATCCTCATTATTTGTGGCTTCATCAATCTAAAGACACCAAGTGCCTCTTTCCAGGTACCTGGAATCGATAGCGTATGATACTCACACACAGATACTCTGCACACAGCCACGGAGAGGAATTTAGTAATTGAAAAGGCCTTATAAATCAATAGGAAGAAATTGGAAACTCAGGCAGAACTTCACATAATTCACAGAAAGGCTTTGTTAAGGCTCTTCACGGAGCATTATGAGGCTTTACAAAGGGAAAAATATTGACCAAACCTAAGTGGAAAATCAAATGCATTGTTTCAGCATACTCATTAAGGGAAGGGGTTGAGGAAACTGCTAGTTACTGTAGTAGCATTCTGGAAAAGTTTCACTTCCTGTGTCTTCAGAGGCTCCACTTTAACTGTGTGATATACCATGGAGCCTGCTCAGCACTTCTTTATTTCATTAAACTTTGCTTAAGATGACAACTGCTGGTCACGTCAGAAGGTCATGTGGAAAAAAAAACGGAGAGAGGAAACTATGATCTGGAAAAGAACCAGAGTAAGGAAGGAGTGGAGGAGTGGCCTAGTGGTTAGGGTGGTGGACTTTGGTCCTGGGGAACTGAGTTTGATTCCCACTTCAGGCACAGGCAGCTCCTTGTGACTCTGGGCAAGTCACTTAACCCTCCATTGCCCCATGTAAGCCGCATTGAGCCTGCCATGAGTGGGAAAGCGCAGGGTACAAATGTAACAAAAAAATTAAACTATGATCTGCAGAGAACATCAAGCAGTCCATAAACAGCAGAACACATCTTCTAGTAGTAAACAAACTTTATTCCCAATGTGGCCTTGTTTCATTTTCCTAGAGGCTGCCTCAGATGCTTAAACTCTTAGGGTCCCATAGGGCACATACACCTGTTAGTAGAAATTCCAAGATGGACAAATTCAATAGTAAACAGATATCCAAAGAGAGCACAGTTGCAAAGAGATTTGCCTTCGCAGACAGCATTCCTAGGATACAAGTTTTCAGTTTACACTCTTAGCTCATTCCCCAGCCTGGCTTTTCTACTAGATTTTAACTGTGACAGGTTTTTTCCAGTGAGGAGTCTGTGATATGGCGAACTGATTATCTGGTGTTATACACAGGGGCGTAGCCAGACACCCAATTTTGGGTGGGCCTGGGCCCAAGATGGGTGGGCAGAAGAACCTCGCCCTGTCCCACAGGTGATTTGGTCTCTCCTTCTCTCGCCTGCATGCCATATGGTCTCTCAAACATCCCCCCTCTCCCGCATACCTTTTAAATAGCAGATTTTCACCAGCAGCGAGCAACAACTAATACAAACTGCTCATGTTGTCCCCACAGCCTTCCCACTGATGCAACTTCCTGTTTCCGCATAGGCGGGAATATGTCAGAGGGAAGGCTGTGGGGCCGGTGCGAGTAGTACATATCAGTCGCTGCTTGCTGCAGGTGAAGATCTGCTATTTACAAGGTATGCAGGAGGGACAGTTATTGGGAGTTTTCAGCTGGTGGGGCTTGGGATTCCCTGCCAGCCACATCATAGATGTGCTGCTACTGGGTGGGCCTGAACCCAAAGTGGGTGGGCCTGGGCCCACTCAGGCCCACCCTTGGCTACGCCACTGGTTATACAGGTTAATAGGCAGAGGACTTTGAGATAGTTGTGTCCCTGCATGTGCCAGGTTTGCTTTTTCACAGGTCTACAGAGCTTGGGACTGTTTGAGAGCACAACTATTAGAATATCGACTAAGGGGATAAAAGGATAAAGGCGACGAAAATGATAAAGGGGATGGGATGACTTCCCTATCAGGAAAAGCTAAAGCGGCTAGGGCTCTTCAGCTTGGAGAAAAGATGACTGAGGGGAGATATGATAGAGGTCTATAAAATAATGAGTGGAGTTGAACTGGTAGATGTGAAGCGTCTGTTCACGCTTTTTTCAAAAATACTAGGACTAGGGGGCATGCGATGAAGCTACAATGTAGTAAATTTAAAACGAATCGGAGAAAATTTTTCTTCACTCAACGTGTAATTAAACTCTGGAATTCGTTGCCAGAGAATGTGGTAAAGGCTGTTAGCTTAGCGGAGTTTAAAAAGGTTTGGATGGCTTCTTAAAGGAAAAGTCCATAGACCGTTATTGAATGGACTAGGGGAAAATACACTATTTCTGGGATAAGCAGCATAAAATGTTTTGTACTTTTTGGGGATCTTGCCAGGTATTTGTGACCTGGATTGGCCACTGGTGGAAACAGGATGCTGGGCTTGATGGACCTTTGGTCTTTCCCAGTATGGCAATACTTATGTACGTACCTAACTGCTAATTAGTACCAATAAGTACCAAGTAACACCAATTATAGCCAATTAGCATCTCATTAATCTATTAATTTACATGCGCAACTAACTTTATTCTTTTTATATATATATATATTAATTGCAGTGTATGCAGAAAAGTCAAACATCAGGGCTAGGTAGGCAAGAATTGCGTATCAAGGGGGGGCAGTCCGACCCGGGTGCAGGCAGCAAGGGGGTGCACAACATGCTGAAAAATGAGTGAACCATTCATCTTTATTAATGTTTTACAACAGTCAAGGCATTTCTAGAAAAAAAAACAAACAGATAATAGGCAAGTCCAGAGTCAGATTTCACATTTGCTTCACTATTTTCAGGAGACAGGAAAGTCGGAACTCTAAAGCTCACAATCTCGGCAAAAGCCTGACATCATATAACAGCAGCATTAAAACACAAGATGACAATAGTGCAGTGATTTTCAATGCACGTCTATTGAAACCCCATTGCAACATGAGATTACAACAGTGAAAAGATTTCTGTGCACATCTGGGACAATCCATTATGATGCTAAATCAGGGCGACAAAACAAAGTTGATGAACATATAAAGACCGCACTATGGCTGTTACAATGTGAGGTTTCAACGGAGAGATCATTTTAATGAATATCTATTGAGCAAATCCATGTGACTGCCGCACCACAGATACATCGAAGCGAGAACGATAAGATACGGTTGGTTCATAATGCATGTCGGCAAGTTCCTAATCTTTGGGGAAAGGAGTTGATGCCCTCAAAATGTCCTCTTCCAGTTCAGCAGCAGCAAAAAGGAGAAACCTCTATGACAATCGAAACAAGCCAACAGGAGTAGAGGCTGACCACAAACAAAAGCAACTCGAGAGATGGTGCTTGAAAACGCTTTATTTAGTTGCTTGCAACAAGGGACCCGACACGGTCCGTGTTTTGGCATAACCAAACGCCTGCTTCAGGGGTCGCAAATTATATTTTAAAAAACATATAAATATGTCATACATATCTTATATAATAAAACTCACCCTCAACGTTCTGAGGACACTGACATCACTTCCGTCATCAAAACGCGTTCGAAGGGTTCGTGGTGGTGAAGCCACTGAAATCGCCGTCTCGGGGCCCCGCCCTCGCATCAAACGTGATGATGTCAAGGGCGGAGCAATGGCGTACGGTGCGTTCAGGAGGTACGGAGCAATGGCGTCAGAACGACGAAAGGGTCGGTAGGGAGGGAGGGAGGGAGAAGGGGGAGGTGTTGGCGAGGAAAACCTTGCTAGCACCCGTTTCATTTGCTCCAGAAACGGGCCTCTTTTACCAGTGTAACATAATGTTCTGTATTTAAATAATCAAATTAAAAATAGGGATAAAAATGATAAACTAAATGAAATCAGAATAAAATTAAGTGCACAGCTTAGCTTTGAACTAAACAAGGTATATTAAAACCGAAGCATACATTTTGAATTTAAAATTTGTGTTTAAAAGCAGACATACACTTGTAAATGTGGGAAGCAGCGTGACCAATGTGCTGAAGCTTCAGATTAAAATCAATAAGCTCTGGAGTTTGGGCCAGGAACCGGGCGTGTAACCTATCTTTGGATTTCTTTTTTACCGTGGAGCGACAACAACCCCTTGAGAAAGCCGAGTTGTGCGAAACAGGCACCTGTCAGGGAGAGTTCCGCACTTCAAGGATCAAGCTAAGTGAAGCTTTTTCATAAACAAAATTACAGCCTTGTCAGACAGTCAGATTGTTAAGTAAGAAGCTCCCGATGAGTATGCAGGCATTAAGAACAGTCAAACCTCTGGTGTTAGCAGTGGCGTTCCGTGCTTGGCTGACACCCGGGGCGGATCGCCGCTGCGCGCACCCCCCCCCGGGTGCAGTGCAACACGACGCCCCCCCCCCCCGGCATGGAACAGCACCCCCCCCTGGCGTCGGCACCCCCCCTGGTGTGGACCCTAACCCCCCCCCCCCCGGCGCAGCGCCTCTCACTCCCCCCGACAGTCCCCACCTGTCTACCAGCTGAGCTCCGGCCGGCACCTCCAATCTGCAGCGCTGCTGACTTTAAATGAAGAAAACCGTCTCGTCGTTGGCCCTTCACTACTGAGTCCCGCCCTCTGATATAACTTCCTATTTCCTCGAGGGCGGGACTCAGTGAGTGAAGGGCCAACGACGAGACGGTTTTCTTCATTTAAAGTCAGCAGCGCTGCAGATTGGAGGTGCCGGCCGGAGCTCAGCTGGTAGGCAGGTGGGGACTGTCGGGGGGAGTGAGAGGCGCTGCGCCGGGGGGGGGTGGACGGACGGACGGAGCACCCCCCCCCCCACCCGTTGACACCGGGGCGGACCGCACCCACCGCCCCACCCTTGCTACGCCACTGGGTGTTAGTATAAGAAAAATAGAAAGATGAAAAAAGACAAAGAGGAGGGCGGTAGGGTAAGTCGATGATTACAACTGTCGCGAAAGAGGAGACCATAATTAACCCCCCCGCGACCTATGAGACTTCCCTACTCAGAACAGTGCCTCATTGACTGCACAAGTGCATCCGTTCTACTGATTTGAGAAAGGTATCTCTACCCAGTTGTAGTAGAACTGAGCCATTGCAAGTCGAGAGTATTTCTAGGATAAGCAGCATAAAATGAATTGTACTGTTCTGGGATCTTGCCAGGTACTCGTGACCTGGATTAGCCACTGTTGAAAACAGGATGCTGAGTTTGATGGACCTTTGGTCTGTCCCAGTATGGCAACACTTACGTTCTTATGTTTTTATGTCCTTATTCTATAACTTGCACACTTATTTTGCATGCTACTTTCAAAATTATGTGCCCAAGTTTATAGAATTAGGGGAATGTTTATTTCCAACGGACACTAAACCCATTCTAACGTGCTTGTGATTTCTTTTCCTTTGGAATGCATGGGGTAGAGACGATCTACTGCTGGATATAGCATGGAGACCAGTCTGTTGCCCATTATATTGTAGGCTGAAGAGAGGAAGCTTTCAGCTGAGGATGAATACGATGTGGAAAGTAGTAAAGCTTATGTGGTTGTCTGCAGAAGCATGGCCAGATTTTGATGGCAGAAGGAGCAGACGTTTTGTAAAATAGGCGCCAGTGTGAAGCTGCAGGCCCAAACTGCCTAGGCGCCATTGCATTCGAAATCTGTTTGGAGGAAAAACTGCTCCCCTTGCACCCCCCTGCAACTAGGCCTCTGGTTGGCGGTAGGCTTATGAGTGTAATGTAAAACTAACTGCCTGTCTAAATAATAGCAGACATCCTATTGCATTCAAACACATTTTGCATCTAAAGAAAAACAAGTTTAATTTTATTCTTATGTTCACTTTCAGGGTAATTTTATAAATGGCTTGAGCACATAGGACAGTGTTTTATATGCTCAACTAGGGTGTTTATAAAATTGTCTCAGGTGATCGGAACACATATGCACCGATGTGTCTTCCCTGGATGCGTCTTATAAAATCACCTTTCAACAGACTGAGTTGAAGTTTGATTAACTTACAGGCACTGTCCCTCTAAGCCAGAGGTTCTCAACCTAGTCCTTAGGACACACCTGGCAAGTCAAACTGTTAGGATACCCACAATGAATATGTATGAAATAAATTAGCATAAAATGGAGGTAGGGCATGCAAATCTATCTCATGCATATTCATTTTGGGTATCCTGAAAACCCGACTGGTTAGATGTGTCCTGAGGACTGGGTTCAGAACCTCTGCTCTAAACTGAGTCCCAACAAAAACAAGGAGGTAAAAACCCTCACGGTAACGTGAGATATAGAAAAAAAGTGAGGAGAACGAATGAGGATACCAAAAATTGTATTTATTCATATAAAATGACCCGACACGGCCATGTTTCGGCCCAAAGGCCTGCCTCAGGGGTCTTTAACAATCTAGAACAAAACAAATGAAAACAGAAGAATAAAACATGACATTTTTGGTATCTTCATTCGTTCTCCTCACTTTTTTTTCTATATCTAAACTGAGTCCTCCATCTAGAATCCTGCCAGTAGGGGGTGCTGTTTCACTATCACATTTTCAATAGTGAGGGACATGCAAGGACTCCAGGGAGCCTGCCTTTCCCTAGAGATTGAAAACACAGTATTGAAGCACCATCCCCTACTGTGGCAGCAATGCAATTGGAGAACAGCTGCTCAGGGTAGAGGGAACAATGGTTACAGGCAACAGCATGATGTGATGTTACTGGACATTCTTAAGGACCCTTGTTAGTGCTTCATGATACAGCTGATTGGGCACTGAAAGACTTTCTTATCTACGTATAACATTGGTTTATACATAAGTAACATAACTCTAATAACTCAAGGATTCCTGTTATGGTAAATATCTGAGACATGACAAAGTCCATAAATCAGGGCTTCTCAAACCTGTCCTGGGGACCCCAAAGGCACTGGACACTCAGGATATGCAAACTGATCTCATGCATATTCACTGTGGATATCCTGAAAACCCAGTTGACTGTGTGGCATCCTCAGGACATGTTTAGGAAGCCCTGATGTAAATCATAGAAACCATACTTCTGGGTAGGCAGCCATTTTGAAACCAACAATGTACTAGTAGTAGGGTTACCATATGTCCGGATTTACCCGGACATGTCCTCTTTTTGAGGGCATGTCCGGGCAACCGGGCGGGTTTTGCCAATCTGCCCGTTTGTCCGGATTTCTGGACAAAGGGGCAGGCTGGAGGGCGGGCCGTTTGTCCAGAAATCCGGACAAATAGGGAGATTGCTAGCCTCCCCTCCCCTTACTTACTAGTGCCCTGGTGGTCTAGTGACCTTTTCCGCCTTTGGGGCAGGAAAGAGCCCCCTCTTTCCTGCCCGGAGCGCTGCCCTGCATGCATCCTTCCTGTTCCTGATCCTTGGCGCCGATTCCAAATGGCCGCCGAGAGTTGAAGTGACCTCGAGAGACTTCAACTCTCGACGGCCATCTTGAATCGGCGCCAAGATCACCAACAGGAAGGATGCATGCAGGGCAGCGCTCCGGGCAGGAAAGAGGGGGCTCTTTCCTGACCACCAGGGCAGTAGTAAGGTAAGGGGAGGGGGGTGACGGGGAGGGGGGTCGACGGGGTATGTGACAGGGGGGAGGGGAAAATGTGACAGGGGCAGAGCGAGGGTGAGACGGGGTGGAGTGAAGGTGTGGCAGGGGGCGGGGTGTGAAATGGGGGCGGGGCATGTGTCCTCCTTTTTGGGGGGACAAAATATGGTAACCCTAGCTATTAGGAATAATAAAATAGTCTAACAAATATTTAGTCAACGCAGCACTAATAAAAGCACCAGGCTGTCTCTTCAGCAGCCTCCACTGATGAAGAGGTATCCATCAGTTCTAATGCAGTTATAGTTTCTGAATGATTACTAGAGTACTGTTTCTTTCATGTTCATTTTACCATATTGTTTATAATGCCATTACCTGGATGTTTTTAAGAGAATTGATAGTAAGAACTGGACGTGCTCACATTAGTCAGGAAAGCTAGTCTATAAAAACATTTTCAGAGTGTTAAACTATACAATTGGCAAATCCTATTAGTCACAACATTTTAGGGCCCATGAAATTCAATATGAATGTGATTGGCGCCATAAAAACTAATGAACCCCAAATAAACCCAAGAATAAACAAACTCATGAAAACGGTCATATGAAATCCTCTTTGGACTAAAGGTGTGGGAAAATCAGTGAGGAATTTTTCCAATGAGAAAATGAATATGGAATTATATCATTGATATTAATATATATTTTATGTCTTTTTTTAATAGATTGATTACATTTTAATTTACTTTCTGTACCCTGATGCAGGTAGAAGCTGAAACACGTCCATTTTTGGTTTTAGGATTGGTTTATACTTAGTCTTAGCGTTAATAAATGCTTTGTAATTGCTTCATTCCTTATTTACAGTCTTTAGTTACTAATTTGTGTTTTTATTTATCTTGTATTATATTATCTCCTGTGTGGTTTAACTTTTAGATGGCATTGCTGGCTTATTTATAGCCTCGGCCTCCTCCTTTGGACATCTAGCTCAATACAACCTCTGTGGCAACCGCCCCAGGTTGTCCAGCCATTGCAACTACAGGGGCCACAGATCACACGTCCTCTCTGAACCTGAACAATAACACTCTAAAGAATAAATTACAGCAGATAAAATAGCAGTGGCGTAGGAAGGGGGGGCGGTGGGGTGGTCCACCCCATGTGCACGCCGCTGGGGGGGGGTGTCGGCTCCGCTGGTTCCCTGCTCCCTCTGCCCCGGAACAGGTTACTTCCTGTTCCTGGGCAGAGAGAGCAAGGAACCAGCAGAGCAGATGCAACTCCCAGCGACGTGCACTCGGGGGCGGATTGGCCCTCTCGCCCGCCCCTCGCTTCCTAATTCATGTAAGAATGCGCTCTGGGGAGGGGGGAGGGTGGGCGCCGAGGGGGGGGGTGCCGTGCTGCACCCGGGGGGGGGGGGGTGCGCAGCGGCGACCTGCCCCGGGTGTCAGCCGCCTTCGCTACGGCACTGTAAAATAGAGAAGATTTTGCATTTAGCTCACGCCTTTTTCAGTTGTAGCTCACAGTGAGTGACATTCAGGGGAGTAGTGCGCTGAAAAATGGATCTGCGCACGTCCAAATCAAGCACCTACACTAGCATAGGCCATTTTTCAGCGTGTCTGTAAAAAATGGCCTTTTTTGGGGGGGGGCGAAAATGGATGTGCGGCAAAATAAAAATTGGCGCACGTCCATTTTGGGCCTGAGACCTTATCACCACCCATTCACTTAGAGGTAAGGTCTCACGTGTTAACCGGGCGGTAATCATCAGCACACGTACAATGCCGACTACTGCCCGGTTAGCACCGCATGCTGGAAAAGAAAATATATTTTCCAGCACGCTTAGTGGACGCGCGTAAAAAATGAAATTACTGCCTGGGCCACACAGTAGCCGGCCGGTAGTTCCAAATTGGCATGTGCTGGGCACCCGTGGGTGTCTATTGGGCTCATTTTCGAAAGAGAAGGGTGCCCATCTTTCGACACATATCGGGAGTTGGGCGTCCTTCTTCCAGGGTCACCCAAATCGGCATAATCGAAAGCCGATTTTGGGCGCCCTCAACTGCTTTCCGTCACGGGGACGACCAAAGTTCCCGGGGGAGGGCGTGTCGAAAATATGTGAAAGGTATTGGCTTTCTAATATGAGTTGGGATTCTGATTTTAAGATTTTTTTCTTTTTTTATGTAATGTTAGTTTTATGATTATATAAAGCTATGCTATGCTAATAGAATTTTATATCCCACAAAATCCCTGACACAACAGGTTCAGAGTGATTTACAGACATTAATTAAAATTCAGTATCAATATCAAATATCATCACTGATTTAAAATAGCCAAGTCTTCAATGTCTTTCTAAGTACACTATAAGAAGGAATTTGTCGAATATCTAAGGGTAACTTATTCCATTGCTTATTTTGCAATATAGCTGGCTATTCACAAATGGTTGGCTAAGTTTAGTGGGCAAATCGGACTACATAAATAGCAGTCCTAGCTTTGCCTGTTATTAACTTAACCAGCCAGCGCTGAATCTTTACTTAGTAGGTTACGTGTAACATAGTAGATGACGGCAGAGAAAGACCTGCACGTAGGGTTACCATATGGCTCCAGAAAAAGGAGAACAGATTGAGCCAGCTGGGTTTTACTTCCATTGCTTTCAAGCAATGGAAGTAAAACCCGGCTGGCTCAATTACTTCCATTGAAAGTAAAACCCGGCTGGCTCAATCCGTCCTCCTTTTTCTGGAGCCATATGGTAACCCTACCTGCACGGTCCATCCAGTCTGCCCAACAAGATAAACTCATATGTGCTACTGTTTGTGTATACCTGACCTTGATTTGTATCTGCCATTTTCAGGGCACAGACCGTAGAAGTCTGCACAGCACTAGCCCTGCCTCCCAACCACCAGCCCCGCCTCCCACCACCGGTTCTGCCACCTAATCTCCGCTGAGCTTCTGAGGATCCATTCCTTAGGGGATCTTTTCACCATGCTGCAGGAAAAAGGGCCCTGTGGGGGGCCATTTTCTCCACACACCAGGGCCCTTTTTACTGCAGCAGGTAAAAAGCCCCCAGACAAATACGGCCTCGTGGTAAGAGAACTCTTACCGGGAGACCTTGTGGTGGGGATCCCTTACCGCCACACATTGAGGTGGCAATAAGGGCTCCCGCAGTAGCCGGGCAGCACACAGTGATGCCCGATTACCGCTGGGTTACCGCCGTGCAAGCCATTTCTGGGGGGGGGGGTTCTTTTTCCCCCAGAACTGGTACGTGCTCGTAGCAGAACCTACCACCGGTGGCAATCCCAATTTAGTGTTCAGTAAGCCTGCGTTGGGCTTACTGACATTTTGTCGAAGAGACCCTCAGAGCCAACCAACAATACCTGAGACCAGAAATGGCCCAGCACCGAATATCCAGAGATCAGCACCGATGGTGGCAGCTAACTGCGCCGGATAAATAATTAGGGTGGTGGACTTTGATCCTGGGGAACTGAGGAACTGAGTTCGATTCCCACTTCAGGCACAGGCAGCTCCTTGTGACTCTGGGCAAGTCACTTAACCCTCCATTGCCCCATGTAAGCCGCATTGAGCCTGCCATGAGTGGGAAAGCGTGGGGTACAAATGTAACAAAAATAAAATAGATACTATTGGAGATTCTACATGGAATGTTGCTACTATTGGAGATTCTACATGGAATGTTGCTATTCCACTAGCAACATTCCGTGTAGAAGGCTGCGCAGGCTTCTGTTTCTATGAGTCTGACGTCCTGCACGTACGTGCAGGACGTCAGACTCACAGAAGCAGAAGCCTGCGCGGCCACATTGGTGATCCATGTAGAATCTCCAATAGTAGCAACAGTGGAGGAGTGGCCTAGTGGTTAGGGTGGTGGACTTTGGTCCTGAGGAACTGAGTTTGATTCTCACTTCAGGCACAGGCAGCTCCTTGTGACTCTGGGCAAGTCACTTAACCCTCCATTGCCCCATGTAAGCCGCATTGAGCCTGCCATGAGTGGGAAAGCACAGGGTACAAATGTAACAAAAAAAATTGGGGGTGTTTTGTAAATCCCCCCCCCCCCCCCCAACAGAAAGGATTGGTGGCTAAGAAATATTTATAAATAAAAACGTTTGTTTGTACTTCCCTATTTTGACTTTCTAAACTCCTTTTCGTTGCTTTTTATTTTTCCAGTTCAGAGCGTGTGCCAGGACTATTACAAAACAAAGAAAACAACTTTTGATGGGAAGATGGGAAGAGAATGCAAGCATGCCATTTCAAAGAGTGAAACTGAACAATTTGCCCATCAATCCTCTCCCTGTCAGCATCAGTTTCCTTTCACCAAGATGTCTGAATCATACCAAATGCTAGGTCCTGCTCCTCCAATTACTGAACCTGCTTCGGACCAACGTGCAAGTGAATAGTTAATCCCGCCATGGAGAGTTTTTTGAATGCTAGCTGCCATTTCTGAACTGAAAGAGGAAATTATAGTTGTTCAACAGACAGAGCACAAGGTGTCAAACAAATAGCTTTTATTGTTACAGGGAAAGCAATTCGAGGCAGTCTTTTGAGGTTATTTTGAAGAGTAAAATGACAAGGTAATGGTACAAGATTGAGATAATGTGGTTTCCTGAATTAAGCCTTACTTGCACAGTACTTTACAGTGGGTCATTGTTCGGTCATCGTCAACTGCTGATGTTTGACCAGTAAACAAGGTCTGAAAATAGACTCAGCAACCTTCTCAGATCCAGTTCCTTACGTCACATTAAACCGTTCCTCATCACCTACAGCCCCCTCAAGATGAACTAAGAGAGCAATATATTATTATTATTATTATTACATTTGTACCCCGCACTTTCCCACATAATGCAGGCTCAATGCGGCTTACATAGTAATTTCAGATGCAAAGTTAATAGAATATAAAGCTACACTAGGCCTAGCACAGATTTTCTCCCCCTTCCTTGGAGGATCATTTTCTCATCTCATTTTCTTTGATGCTTTTGTAATGTTCATTGTCTCATTCCTCCTCTTCTTCCTCTGCCTCTTCTCATTCAACAGCGAACCCTGCTAATGTTCCCCACTGTTTGACACCCTTCCTGACCATTTTATCTCTATCTCACTCTCTGACCGAGTTCAGTCCTGGAATCATTCGCTGTGTACTGCGCTTATTGCAGCTATTCCCACAAGACGTTCCCGAGTACCGCCTGTCAATAAACCTTGGTATCATCCCCGCCTTCATCTTCTAAAACAACAACTCCGTCATGCAGAACACAGTTGGCGCATTCTTCCCTCTTGATTCCCTTGTCCTATTTTGGGATCTCTCTAGGCGTATCGCACCCAAATTAGATCCCGCCGTCGAGCCTACTATACACGATTAGTATCCAATGCCAAAAAACTTTCTGCCTTGGTTAACCAATTCTTGTACATAAGTGTTGCCATACTGGGACAGACTGAAGGTCCATCAAGCCCAGTATCCTGTTTCCAACAGTGGCCAATCCAGGTCACAATACCTGGCAAGATCCCAAAACAGTACAATACATTTTATGCTGCTTATCCCAGACATAAGTAGTGGATTTTTCCAAGTCCGTTTTAATAATGGCTTGTGGGCTTTTCTTTTAGGAAGCTATCCAAACCTTTTAAAAAACCCGCTAAGCTAACTGCTTTTACCACATTCTCTGGCAACGAATTCCAGAGTTGAATTACATGTTGAGTGAAGAAATAATTTCACCAATTCGTTTTAAGTTTACTACTTTGTAGCTTCATTGCGTGCCCCCTATTCCTAGTATTTTTGGAAAGAGTAAACAAGTGATTCATGTCTACCTGTTGCATTCCACTCAGTATTTTATATACCTCTTTCATATCTCCCCTCAACTGTCTTTTCTCCAAGCTGAAGAGCCCAAGCCATTTCAGCCTTTCCTCATAGGGAAGTCATCCCATCTCCTTTATCATTTTTGTCACCCTTCCCTGTACCTTTTCTAATTCCACTATATCTTTTTCGAGATGTGGTGACCAGAATTGCACACAGCATTCAAGGTGTATTCGCACTATGGAGTGATACAAAGGCATTATAACATCCTTGTTATTTTCCATTCCTTTCCTAATAATACCTAACATTCAATTTGCTTCCTTAGCCACCGCCACACACTGAGCAGAGGGTTTCAACGTATCATCAAAGTGCAACACAATCTATTAATTGCTTTAAGTATGTCAAAAATTTAACTCCAAATAATGATTTTGATAATAATGATGTAATAAAAGTACTTATGAATACGAATGCAGGAAAATACAGGAAACATGTAGAAAAAATATATATATGCATCTACAAATTGTGTCCCATTGGTACAAACCGTATGCTCTTAATTAACAATTGAATAATTGAATTCCACTCTATACTTTCATTGTTGCGCTGAGTATGTTAATAAAGGTTTTCTTTCAGTGACGTCATGAGAGCATCAGCATCTGGAGTAATTCCACCTCCATTGGAGCTTTTATAAGTACTACAGCAGTGAAGCTTTAACCAGACTGGCAGCATATTCAAGAGGAAGAGACAGCCCGAACACAAGTCCCGAGGAAAGTTAATCTGAAACTCGCATGGTCATATTTCAGGGGAGAGCAGTCTTTTTCTTCAAGATCATTGAGTGATTCTACCAATGGAGCCCTTAGCGTTTGCTTTCACCGACGCAGGGCATATAAGTGACAAGTTTTTCCAAGTTTTATTTGATTTGTCATTGAAGCTGGATAAGAAAGTTGGCGTCATTGCACCAAGCACAAAATATTATGAAGCGAGTGAGCGGCCCAATGAATGAAGTGCTGCGTCTCACCCGATAGTGGTCTTGAGTGACTACCGTGTGGGTGTTTAAATTTCTGAGGGCACACCTCTTAAATTATTAAAGTTAATTAATTATTTAATTAGTACTTTTTCCTGGGTTTGGTGTGTTCTATTTAGGTTTTTCACCAGTGAAGTCAGGGATTTTTTTTTTTTTTTTGCTTTAAGTCTGTCAATGACAGCATACAGACCTATAAAATCCAGATCTCAAGGTCCAAATCCCTTGGCAATTATTTCACAGAGACAGACTCGTAGGAAATTACAGCCGTACTGTCGGCTCATCTACATCAATTACTAAATTCTACAATCCGTTCCTTTCCCTCCAGGGTCTCATCAGAGACTATTGCGGAGGCAGCATCACCTCCTTTCTCCTGCTACCCATTTCTCTCCCGATGTACCGTTCATTGGGGCCCTTTTACTAAGCTGTTCTAAAAAGCGGCCTGCTGTAGCCCCAGCGCAGGGCTTTCCCACGCACTGAGGCCACTTTTAGCATGGCGGTAAAATGGTTCCATTTTCCCTATTAATGGTCATGCATTAATTTCCTCATTAGCGCACGGCCATTAATGTGTGAGCGCGTACCAACACCTATTTCCAGGTGGTAAGGACTCGCTCGCTAATCCTGTGCTAATTGGTTAGCATGCACCAATGTGGCTGCACTAACCGATTAGTGCAGAACATGCCTACTCTCTGCCCCCCATGCACACCCCAAATTGAGCCTGCCTGAGCGCGCCCCGCGGTTGTGGTTTTTAACCTGTGATAAACACGCATTATGGACTATATCCTATATATCACACCTAAAAATTTGGCGCGAAAATGAAATTCACTTAAGCATATTCCAGGGGCGTAGCCAGACTTCAGCAGTAGGGGGGGCCAGAGCCGAGGTGAGGGTGCACATTTTAGCCCCCCCCCCCCCCCCCCCGCCACCACCAACCCCCCCGCCGCCATTGCCGACACCCCCCGCCGCCACCAGCACCACCTCCAACAACTTTGACCCCCCCCCCCTGCCGATGACCCTCTCGACCCCCCGTCCACCGTCGCCGTTGCCTATCTTTGCTGACGGGGGACCCCAACCCCCGCCAGCTGAAGTCTTCTTCCTTCGTTTGGTTTCTGAGTCTGACGTCCAGCACGTACAATGTGCAGGACGTCAGACTCACAGAAACAGAACGAAGCCCCTCAGAAACCAAACGAAGGAAGAAGACTTCGGCTGGCGGGGGTTGGGGTCCCCCGCCAGCAAAGGTAGCAGACAGCGACGGCGGGTTGACGGCGGGAGTGGGGGGGTTGAGAGGGTCGTCGGTAGGGGGGGTCCAGGGCCAAATCCACCGGGGCCCAGGCCCCCGTGGCCCCATAGCAGCTACGCCCCTGGCATATTCTATAACGTAAGTCTTAATTTAGGAATACTTTATAGATTAATCCAAATCTCTGCACAGTTTATAGAATACACAGATTGCCGGTCCACACGACTACATTTAGTCACGGCCAATTACAACAAGTAAAACCTGGCATAAATCCCGACACCGAAATGACACACTGAGCGAGTGTATTCTATAATACGCATAGATTTTAGAAATGCCCACTACCTACCCATTCCACGCCCATGGCCACGCCCACTTTACAAATAAGCGACTTACAATTTACATGCAGCACATTATACAATACGCTTAGACAGTTCTGTGCATAAATTCTAGTTAATGTCAATTAGTGCTGATAATTGATTGCCAGCATCCAGTTATCAGCACTGATTAACTTGTTAGCCAATTAGCTTATGCACATTGTTATGGAATATACTTCGATTTCTATACAGAAATCTCGGCGTGATATATAGAATCTCGCAGTATGCAGCTTCATGTGCTTTTTCTGTAGCGGATCTGTGGAACCAGCTTCCAGGCTATATTCAATTTTGCAGAACATTTGCAACAATTTAGGAAAGTGTTAAAAACTAAGGGGCCCTTTTACTAAGCCGCATAGGCGCGTACGCGTGTCTTATGTGTGTCAGTTTTGAACTACTGCCTGGCTACCGCGTGGCCCGGGCGGTAATTTCATTTTTGAGGCGCACCGGAAAGTTTTCCTGTGCATGGCGCTAACCGAGCTGTAATCGGCATTGTATGCGCGCTGACAATTACCGCCTGGTTAACGCGTGAGACCTTACCACTAAGTCAGTGGGTGGCAGTAAAGTCTCAGGCCCAAAATGGACATGCGCCAATTTTCATTTTGCCACGTGTCCTTTTTCAGCCAAAAATGAAAAAAAGGCCTTTTATGCAGGTGCGCCCCTGCGCTGGTGTAGACATGTGTATTGGACGCGCACAGGTCCATTTTTCAGCGCACTTTAGTAAAAGGACCCCTAAGTTGTTCCCATGTGTCATTTCTACTGTTTACGTGTACTATGACGATTGACAGCCAGGACAATTCCTGTTTCAGACTTTTTTGTGTATTAATGTTGTCGGACCCTAGGGCCACTTTGAGGGACATAATCAAAAGGGGCGCCCAAGTTTTCCTGAGGACGTCCTCGCAGGACGTCCCGGCGATGGGGCGGGGAAACCCGTATTATCGAAACAAGATGGGTGTCCATCTTTCATTTCGATAATACGGTCCGGGACGCCCAAATCTTGACATTTAGGTCGTCCCTAGAGATGGCCGTCCTTAGACTTGGTTGTTTCTGATTTTTGGCGATAATGGAAACTAAGGACGCCCATCTCAGAAATGACCAAATGCAAGCCCTTTGGTCGTGGGAGGAGCCAGCATTTGTAGTGCACTGGTCCCCTTGACATGCCAGGACACCAACCGGACACCCTAGGGGGCACTGCAGTGGACTTCAGAAAAAGCTCCCAGGTGCATAGCTCCCTTACCTTGTGTGCTGAGCCCCCTAAACCCCCCACAAAACCCACTACCCACAACTGTACACCACTACCATGGCCCTTACGGGTGAAGGGGGGCACCTAGATGTGGGTACAGTGGATTTCCAGTGGGTTTTGGAGGGCTCACATTTACCACACAAGTGTTACAGGTAGGGGGGGATGGGCCTGGGTCCGCCTGCCTGAAGTGCACTGCACCCACTAAAACTGCTCCAGGGACCTGCATACTGCTGTGATGTACCTGAGTATGACATTTGAGGCTGGCACAAAATATTTTTAACGTTCTTTTTTTAGGGTGGGAGGGGGTTAGTGACCACTGGGGGAGTAAGGGGAGGTCATTCCCGATTCCCTCCCGTGGTCATCTGGTCTGTTCGGGCACCTTTTTGTGCCTTGGTGGTAAGAAAATCTGGACCAGGTAAAGTCGTCCAAATGCTCGTCAGGGACGCCCTTTTTATTCCATTATGAGTCGAGGATGCCCATGTGTTAGGCACACCCAAGTCCCGCCTTCGCTATGCCTCTGACACGCCCCCGGGAACTTTGTCCACGACTGAAAGCAGTTGAGGACGCCCAAAATCAGCTTTCGATTATACCGATTTGGGCGACCCTGTGAGAAGGACACCCATCTTCCAATTTGTGTCGAAAGATGGGCATCCTTCTCTTTTGAAAATGAGGCCTCTTGCCTTGGGCCCCCCCTGCTCTACACTTTCTCAGGGTATTTAACTACCTCCCTGCCTGAGCCCCACCCCTCTGACTCAGTGGGCTAGTGCCACCTGCTGTAAGATGGTTTAACTGCAATATCAGTGAGGGAGTGTTCTCAGGGACATCTGCTACTATACCACTCCCTCCCTCACATATACCGTACATTTGCATAAAAGCACATGTAAGGCACAATACAGTACATGTATTTTTATACCTGTATAAATAAAACCTTCCCGGGGGGCAGAGCTGGCTGCAGTTTGGAGATTGCATGTAGTCTGCCACTATTTGTACTAAAATTAACTCTTTAATGACTTTAGGAGAAAACAGCCGACTTAAAATGAAGGTGCTCCAGAACAAGAAAGGTCTAACTGCAAGTGCCCCCCCCTAAACTGCAAAGGCTACTTGGGTAGAATTTATGCCCCTGTCAGATGGCAATATAGGTACAGCTAGATCACAGAAATTCTTACTCTATTCTTTTATTTACAAACTAGCCGTTAGGACCGTTAAAACGGGCGAGATTTCCAGCTACCCTCCTCGCCGCCGCTCCATCCCCCCTCCGTGCCGGTCCCCCTGCACTGACCTGACAGCGCCTCTCATCTCCGTGTGAAAGCGCTGAAGGCAGCGGCAGATCGCTCTGCCGCTGCCTGCAGGGCTTCCACACGGAGGTGAGAGGCGCTGTCAGGTCAGTGCAGGGGGCCCGATACGGAGGAGGGCGGGAGCAGCGACGGGGATGGGGGGAGAGGGTGGAGGTTGGTGCGCGCGAAGTTCGTTTCCAGGCGGCAGCGTCTGACAGTGACTCCGACTCCGTTTCCCTCTCTGTTCCGCCCTCTGACGTCATCACGTCTTGACGCGAGGGCGGGACAGACAGAGAAGTCTCTACTGCGCATTTGCAGGTGAGTCGGTCACTTGCCGTTTATGTGTTTGATAACTGGAAGTCTTCGCTCCAGTCCTTTAAAACAGGTAGCCCAAAGAAGTATTTGTTATTTTAATCTAGGTTTGTTTTTTTTTGCTCCCGGGGTGTTTGGCAGAATTTGAAATTAAACAGGCCAGAAATACAGCAATGATTACAAAGACTTGTGTAATACCTAAGCTACAAGGAGAGTTAATAGCTTTGAGAAATTCTGTTTGGGGAAAACTGTACTAAGTTGAGATGTGGGGCTAATGTGCTCTGTGAATTGTGCATTCAAAGGTCATAGGTGGAATGAGTTCAGGACGCCTCAGCTCCCTTCTGCATCACAGAAGTGGATATTGCCAAGACTGGCATGTCTGTGTAAATAATGACAGCTGTTGACTTTTTACCAGGAACAGAACCGAAGGGGAAAAGCAGTAAGCTAGCAACTCCCAGGGTTAAATGTTAGTGTGGGGCCTTAGCATAAGGCCAGATTGCCATTTCAGGAAAAAAAAAGTAAGGGTAAAACAAAAAAAAATTATAAGAAAAGGCTTCCGAGGCAGGTTACATCCGCAATATTGAAACTGCACCATTGGTGGCCAAGGATTTGATGTCCTGCAGCCTCTGGAAGGGAAAAAGATATATAAAGAAAACCTTGCGTATATGAAAAAAATTAGATTGTAAGCTCTGTCGAGCAGGGACTGTCTCTTCATGTTCAAAGTGTACAGCGCTGTGTATGTCTAGTAGTGCTACAGAAATGATAAGGAGTAGTAGTCTTCGGGATTCCGCACAGAATCTTCCTACTATTTGGGATTCTGGAATGTTGCTGCTCTTTGGGATTCCACACAGAATCTTGCTACTCCTTGGGATTCCGGAATCTTGCTACTCTTTGTCCTTATCCCTTATTTGTCCTGTTTGTCTGTCTTGATTAGATTGTAAGCTCTGTCGAGCAGGGACTGTCTCTTCATGTTCAAGTGTACAGCGCTGTGTACATCTAGTAGTGCTACAGAAATGATAAGTAGTAGTAGTAGTAGTCTTCGGGATTCCACACAAAATCTTGCTACTATTTGGGATTCTGGAATGTTGCTGCTCTTTGGGATTCCGCACAGAATCTTGCTACTCCTTGGGATTCCGGAATCTTGCTACTCTTTGTCCTTATCCCTTATTTGTCCTGTTTGTCTGTCTTGATTAGATTGTAAGCTCTATCGAGCAGGGACTGTCTCTTACATGTTCAGTGTATAGTGTTGAGTACGTCTAGTAGCGCTATAGAAGTGATAAGTAGTAGTAGTAATATTTCATAATTTTCACATCTAAAAAGGATGCCGACTCCGTGTCAATGTGTAGAATAACTTCAACTGAATTGTCACAAGTATCAATCCACATCAACAACAGGTCTAATTCTTAAGCTTCACCTGCCCTTGTGAAAAAATATCATCAATAAATCTGACCCACATTTTAATATAGGACCAGAATTTAGATGCATTGATGAATTTCTCTTCAAAAAACCTCACAAACAAACAAGCTACAGAGAGAGAAAGAAAATGTTGGCAATACCAATGTTAACAGTTGTATCATAAAAAGAACTTTCATATGGGGAATTAAAATAAAAATATTCAGAATGTAAGAGTTAATTGCAACCTTTCTATAAGTATTATCATTGATGAAATAAGCAGGGAGGTTATCTCGGAGCCCCTCTTTCATCTCGTTATACATCAGGAGATTAATTTTATAATAGGTCACCTAGGGTTGGGAGGTCAGGTAGGAGTCCGTTTCAACACTATTTTATAAGACACAGAGGACCTATGTATCTTTATAAAATAGCCTCACAGAGCTACAGACTCACAGCTAAAGTGCACCTACACATAAAAATATTGCCATACTGGGACAGACTGAAGTTCTATCAAGCCCAGTATCCTGTTTCTAACAATGGCCAATCCAGGTCACAAGTACCTGGCAAGATTCCAGAACAGTACATTTTATGCTGCTTCTCCTAGAATATGCAGTGGATTTACCCAAGTCCATCTTAATAATGGCTTATGGACTTTTAGGAAATTATCCAAACCTTTTTTAAACCCTGCTAAGCTAACTGAATTTACCACATTCTTTGGCAACGAATTGCAGAGTTTAATTACACATTGAGTGATCAAATATTTTCTCCAACTTGTTTTAAATTTACTACTTAGTAGCTTCTTTGCGTGCCCCCTAGTCCTAGTATTTTTGGAAAAAGTAAACAAGTGATTCAGGTCTACGTGATCCACTCCACTCAGTATTTTGTATACATCTATCATATCCCTTCTCAGCCATCTCTTCTCCAAACTCAAGAGCCCTAGCTGCTTTAGCCTTTCCTCATAGGGAAGTCGTCCCATCCCCTTGATCATTTTCGTCACCCTTCTCTGAACCTTTTCTAATTCCACTATAGCTTTTTCAAGATGCGGTGACCAGAGCTGCACTCATTTACACCTGCTCAGGAATTGCCATCAGTATCAATAACACAGTCTGGGCAGCATCCTTTATTCGTTCTGTGTACACAGGCAATACCACTGCACAAATAAGAGCAACGTAGCCTATCCTTTCACAATGTCAAAAAAAATATTGCCAAGGCTCAAAAGCAAGAAGCAGAGGGACTCGTCATGACAGAAAGGATAAAGGATGCAACCCAGACTGTTACACTGATACTGATGGCCCCTGCTATGGTGTTCCGCCAAAATACAGCCGGTGTCGGGTCCTTAATTAAAGGTTGGCTGATAACCCACCCTTGGAGACCCATTGTGGGGTTTTTTCTGTTTGGCATCGTCTTCTGTGATTTGGATTCCCTCTCCTTTCCTGCTTGAAAAATGCAGTCACCGCCACCGTTGAATATTGGTCCAAATGAATTTCTGGTTCTCTGTTTTCACCTGCATAGTTTGTCTTCTGACTCCTTAACCATCTTGCTCTCATCAGGAAGCCAAAAAACACAGCTTCCAATATTTTCTCATAATCCTCCTTGATCCCTTGCCTCAGATTGGTCATGCACAATAGAAATTAGCAGAGGCTTCTACACACCGGTGTAGATATTTAGACAACCCTTCTTGGAAAAAATAACTTCGTTGATGCAAAGACCTTCCACAAGTGAGTTACTACAGACAGGCCATGTCATTCACTGAGGGGTCCTTTTTCAAAGGCGTGCTAGCGTTTTTAGCGCGCACTAAAAATAAGCACGTGCTAAACATTAGAGATGTCCATATATTACTATGGGTGCCTCCAGCATTTAGCACGCGCTAATCATTAGCGTGCCTTTGTAAAAGGACCCCTGAATA
The DNA here is from genome assembly GCF_901765095.1 of Microcaecilia unicolor. Lineage (NCBI taxonomy): Eukaryota > Metazoa > Chordata > Amphibia > Gymnophiona > Siphonopidae > Microcaecilia > Microcaecilia unicolor. Next base: position 29,804,036 of record NC_044041.1, on the reverse strand, counting down.
AGGTGGAAATGGCTAGAATTGAAATCTAATTAACAGTGCCCTTATACAAATGCTAGAAGCCTAAAAAAATAAGATGGGAGAGTTGGAGTATATAGCACCTGGTGGAAGGAGGACATCAATGGGACATTGTGTTATCAGGGTACAAATTATATCGCAATGATAGAGAGGATCAAATTGGACGGGGAGTTGTGCTATATGTTAAAGAGGGAATTGAGTCAAAACAAAATAAATACTCTACATGAAACAAATAGCAGTGTGGAATCCTTGTGGATAGAAATGCCATGTGTGAAGGGAAAGAATACACAGGTAGGGCTGTTCTACCGTCTGCTGGGACAGAACGAACAGACAGATGAAGAAATGTTAACAGAAATTAGGAAAGCTGGCAAATTGGGCAACATTATAATAATGGGTGACTTCAATTATCCCAACATTGACTGGATAAATGTTATATCAGGGAGTGCTAGGGAGGTAAAATTCTTAATGAATGACTGCTTCCTGGAGCAACCGGTCCAACAACCGACAAGAGGGTGAGCTATTTTAGATCTAGTCTTTAGTGGAATGCAGGGCATGGTACGAGAGGTAATGGTGTTGGATCCGCTGGGAAACAGTGATTATAGCTCAAATTTGATCAAGTTATCTGGATTGAAGTCACTAAAGAAATCTACTGTAGCAGTATTTTCAAAAGGGCGACTATGACAAAATGAGGAAACTGGTTAAAAGGAAACTAAAAGGGTTGGCAGCAAAGTTTAGGACTTTAAATCAGGCATGAACATTGTTTAAAAATACCATTGTGGAAGCCCAGACCAGATATATTCCACGTATTAAAAGTGGAAAGAAGGACAAATGACAGCCAGCAGGGCCGTGCCAATGCGGTAAGTGGGGTAAGCAAGGCAGGGGGCGCCTGCCTTCGAGGGGCCCTGCCGTCCCTGCCTTCCCACTCACTTGCAAAATCTTTTACCTGGAGTTCCGATTCTCCTATCTCCCCTGCCCTCCTTTTTATGGTAAACCGGGAAGTGAAAGCAACATAGCAGTATTCACTAAGGCAGGCAGGCTCTTCAAGTTATTTGAGAGCATGCAACCAGATTGCTATATATGCTTTGGTTTGGCGATAACTCCTCACTCAGGGTCAGCTTCAGAGCTTGAACAGCATTCAAATTAAAGAGAACCTGAAATTTTAAAAGTGCTAAAAATAAGTTTTAAAAGTATTTGCATTAAATCTAATTGCAGAATTCAGGTGCTGGGAGTCTGTACTTGGTTGTCATATGCTCAGATTTGTTTAAATCATATGCAAATTTGTCCATTTTTGAGAGGTTCTCATTTGCATATTTATGGATAAAAATGATGGAATGTTTACAGCCATAATGTTAGGTCATGGCTCTGATCAAAAGTGTGAAGTTTGGTCCAAAAACAAAGGGTTTATCTAGTGTTTTTGACTAAAAATTCCCAGTGGCTGTGTTTTAATCTGCATTCAAATAGAGCTCTCTGATTGGATAATCAGCTTCTGTTAGAAATCTGCCTGACCGTCGGTTTGGCCAAGAGAGACATGCAGCTGTGAGTTCCTGTGTGTGTTGACTGAAATTATAAAAGAGTGCCTGATTATGTGGTAAATGAGAAAATATGAATGAAAAGAGGTTGGTGGAGATTGAAGTTTGAGGTTTCTCTAATGAGAAAAGGATCTGAATATTTCAGGATTACTTGAAGTTTATGAAGAATAGAAAAGGGTGAATTTCAGTTTAAGAGTGTTTAAATCCTATAAGCTATATAAAGGCTAGGTAGATTTAAGTGACTGTAAGCAAGGAAACCTTAATATTTGATCTGAAATAAATATTTGATCTGAGATAGTTGATCAGAGATAAATGTTTGATCTGAATTATATCCTTTGGTGCAAAGGAGATTAGAAAAAGAATCTTTGGAAACTAAGAGGACTTTGCTCACATTTTGAATTAGCATTCCTATTTTGAGTTGGAAATCTTTGAAGTGTTATGAAAATACATTTTGCTTTAATGAAATTGCTAAACTTTAGAGTCTGAGACTTATCAATGAGGGATACATACAGTGCTATTTTTTCCTGAGGTCCGGCTTACTTGCCTGCTCCCTTCTGTTCCTGCTCTGCTAGACGGAGGGGGGGCGCCAACTGATAGTCTGCAGGGGGGGCACCAGAGACCCTAGGCACAGCCCTGACAGCCAGCATGGTTAAAAGGTGAAGTGAAAGAGGGTATAATAGCCAAAATAGCATCCTTCAAAGAATGGAAAAAGGGTCTGAATGAAGAAAATAAGAAGCAACATAAGCACTGTCAAGCTAGATGCAAAGCATTGATCATGAAGACTAAAAGAGAATATGAAGAAAAACTTGCCGCAGACAAAAACTTATAGTAACACCTTTTTCAGATACATCAGAAGCAGAAAGCCGTGAGAGAGAATCCGTGGGACCATTAGATCATGAAGGGCAAAGGGGGCACTCTTTGCTTTGGTCTTTATGGAAGAAGATGTAAGAGGTCTACCGGTACCGGAAATGTTTTTCAAGGGTGACGATGCAGAGGAACTGAAAGAAATGTCTGTGAACCTGGAAGATGTACTGAGCCAAACAGACAAGTTAAAGAGTAATAAATCACCTGGACCAGATGGTGTACACCCCATGATACTGACAGAACTCAAACATGAAATTTCTGATCTGTTGTTAGTGATCTATAACCTGTTGTTAAAATCATCCATAGTACCTGAAGATTGGAGGATAGCCAATTTAACGCCAATTTTAAAAAGGGTTCCAGGAGTGATCCAGGATATTGCAGACTGGTAAGCCTGACTTCAGTGCCAGGGAAAATTGTGGAAACTATTATAAAGAGTAAAATTATTATGATTTGTCAACTTTCCCAGGTTACCAAATGTTCTTCCTTTGGATATGTTGAAGCGTTATTTTTCTGAAGTTTTGAATATTATGGAAAAGGACTTTCCACCCTTTTCACAAGTATACTATGTCCCGGGGAAGAATTTGAATCAAGAAACTGAACAACCGATTGACATCTCTCTTTTGCTTGAGACCTCTGACTCTGATTTGGCGACGGCCTCTACTTTGGTGGCGACTGTCACCTTAATGCCCGATAAGAATTGGATTTTCCATCTTTTCTTTCGAAATAAAGAGAAACCCTTTTTGGGTTTTAGAATAATGTTATTTCCTGATGTCTCTAAGGAGACAAGACGACGGAGGAAACAATTTTTGCTCACTAAGCCGGAGGTATTGCACTTGGGGGGTACCTTCTTTTTAAGGTACCCCTGCAAGTGCATAATAAGGCTTGGGGATAAAAAATATATGTTTACTGAACCTGTTCATGTTTCAACATTGATAGCCTCAGTTAAAATTGAGAAGCAGTAGAAGAAGATGATGTACACCTTTCTAGCAGAGTTATAATTGTTGTTTTAATTAATTCCTATGTTATATTTCTCCCTTAGATTATTTAATCTTGGATCTCCGTTTATGGACTTGAGAGTCAATAGATTTAGAAAAGTGAAGATTTATTCACATTTTCTTTTCCTTTTTCTTTTATTTACTGGTGTAAAACTTTTACTATTGACTCTATCCTACTCAAGAAGTTTTCTTGTAATATACTGTTAAATGAATAAATAATAAATAAATTAAAAAAAGAGTAAAATTATGGAACACGTAAACAAACATGGTTTAATGGGACAAAGTCAGCATGGATTCAGCCAAGGGAAGTCTTGCCTCACCAATTTGCTTCACTTCTTTGAAGGTGTAAATAAAAATGTGGATAAAGGTGAGCCGGTTGATGTAGTATATCTAGATTTTCAGAAAACTTTTGGCAAAGTTTTTCATGAGAGACTCCTGAGAAAATGAAAAAGTCATGGGATAGGAGGCAATGTCCTTCTGTGGATTAGGAATTGGTAACTGGACAGAAAACAGAGCGTAAAGTTAAATGGCCATTTTTCTCAATGGAGGAGGGTGAATAGTGGAGTGCCACAGGGATCTGTACTGGGACTGGTGCTATTTAACATATTTATAAACGATCTGGAAAACGAGGTGTTTAAATTTACAGATGACACAAAACTGTTCAGAGTTGTACAAAATATCTCTGACATATTGGAACAATCTTCAGAAACAATACTTGATAGAGCTACATTGTTAATTTCCCTTGTATTTGAACAGGATTATAATAACATACTAAGACTATATTTTCGCAATGTTAAGGCTCAATTTTGTGAATCTAAGGTCTGGATGTATCCAGACGTGACTAAACAAACACAACAAAAAAGAAAAGCATTTCTTGCTTTGAAGCAAAAGACAATTGATATTGGTGGATCTTTCTTTTTGGCATATCCATCTAAATGTGTAGTTAAGTTAGGTCAGAACAAATATACTTTCTTTTCACCGGAACAACTGAAATCGTTTCTAGATATGAAGCAGTTGAAGTAATATAAATAACCTGGAGTATAAGACAGCTTTTACTTAATAATATTGTTTCTTTTCTTTGAAACTTCTCTGACTCTATCACTCCCCCTTCACTATTGGGGTCTAAGAAAGGTTAAAGCATTTTCTGTGTTAAAGTACAGTTAAATTGGTAACTTTTTTGTCCATTGTAAGATTTTTCTTTTTTGATGTTTTTCTTCTTTGGTATGAAACTGGTAAAGCATTGGATGAGAACGTTAATGATATATATATTATTTGCCTGTGTTTCTAAGCAAGGATTACCTTGTTAATTGTATATAAAAATTTTTTTAAAAAACCTGCTCAGAGTTGTAAAAACGCATGCGGATTGTGAAAAATTGCAGGAAGACTTTAGGAAACTGGAAGACTGGGCTTCCAAATGGCAGATGAAATTTAATGTGGACAAATGCAAAGTGATATACATTGGGAAGAATAATCCGAATCATAGTTACCTGATGCTAGGGTCCATCTTAGGAGTCAGCACTCAAGAAAAAGATCTAGGTGTCATTGTAGACAATACGCTGAAATCTTCTGCCCAGTATGTAGTGGCAGCCAAAAAAGCAGACAGGATGCTAGGAATTATTAGGAAAGGGATTCAAAATCAGACCAAGAATATCATATTGCCTCTGTATCTCACCATGGTGCAACCTCACCTTGAGTATTGGGTTCAATTCCGGTTGCCGTATCTGAAAAAAGATATAGCGGAATTAGAAAAGGTTGAAAGAAGAGCTACCAAAATGATAAAGGGGGTGGAACTCCTCCCATATGAGGAAAGGCTAAAGAGGTTAGGGCTCTTCAGCTTGGAAAAGAGATGACTGAGGCGGGATATGATTGAGGTCTATAAAATCCTGAGTGGCATAGAACGGGTAGAAGTGAATCAATTTTTCATTCTTTCAAAAAGAACAAAGACTAGGGGACACTCAATGAAATTACATGGAAATATTTCCTCCTATTTGTTCATGCCAAAAATAGTTAAGCTCTGGAACTTGCCTGCCAGAGGATGTGGTAATGGCAGTTAACATATCCAGATTTAAAAAAAGGTTTGGACAAGTTCCTGGAGAAAATGTCCATAGCCCGCTATTGAGATAGACATGGGGGACGCCACTGCTTGCCCTGGGTTTGGTAGCATGGAATGTTGCTCCTATTTGGGATTCTGTCAAGTACTTGTGCCCTGGTTGGCCACTGCTGGAGTCAGGAAACTGGGCTAGATGGACCATTGGTCTGACCCAGTGTGGCTTTTCTTATGTTCTTAAGAAAAGCACTCAGGCTAAGGCTGCTGTTGTGGTAAATCTCTTGCCCTTCACAGTTGTGCTAGGAACATCTGGAAATTAAATCACTTTAGGCTGGGTTAAATGATAAACATTGTATGGCTGGCAGAGCATTATCATTTATAGCATCTGAGCATTGTAAATTATATCATATATAAAAAAAAAAGCAGCATCTTCAAGCGTGATCCACTTTAATTACACTTCCTGCTAGCTTCAATGGCAATATTTTTAAACTAAGATTAACAGTATTGAGAAGAACGTTGAAACAAATTTGTCAGTTTTTGGCCTGGGCTCTACATCTGATCAGGTCTAGTAGATAAGAAATGTTAGGGGAGGTGTGTATCTGCCTGAAATGATTTTAATGAACCATGATCTTATGTAGCTTCACAAGGTACCTTATCCCTCTAACACTTTCATACTTGGTTCCAGAGGATTTCGTCACAAACCCAATGAGATCTTGTCTGGTATATTGCACCATTTTTTTTTTTAAAGAGGGCATCAGACTGTCGCCCGTTCTCTCCTCTGTACCAAAGAGATTACAAGGAGGCCTCTGTTTACATCTTAATGTCATTAGCTCCTAGTATAGGAACAGAGATCAACACAGAAAACCTGCCACCCACTGGCTAAAAGATGGATCCTCAGCATGATTTACTACTACTACTTATCATTTCTAAAGCGCTACTAGACGTACGCAGCGCTGTACACTTGAACATGAAGAGACAGTCCCTGCTCGATAGAGCTTACAATCTAATCAAGACAGACAAACAGGACAAATAAGGGATAAGGACAAAGAGTAGCAAGATTCCGGAATCCCAAGGAGTAGCAAGATTCTGTGCGGAATCCCAAAGAGCAGCAACATTCCAGAATCCCAAATAGTAGGAAGATTCTGTGCGGAATCCCGAAGACTACTACTACTTATCATTTCTGTAGCACTACTAGACGTACACAGCGCTGTACACTTTGAACATGAAGAGACAGTCCCTGCTCGACAGAGCTTACAATCTAATTAGGACAGACAAACAGGACAAACAAGAGATAAGGGAATATTAAAGTGAGGATGATAAAATAAGGGTTCTAGGGTTCTGAACAAGTGAATAAGGGTTCGAAGTTAAAAGCAGCATCAAAAAAGTGGGCTTTTAGCTTAGCTTTGAAGTAATAAAAGCATATCAGTGACCCGTTCTGATACTAACGGGTCCTTTTACTAAGCTGCATTAAGCATGGACTCACGCTAACACCTACCATACATTAAAACCAGCCAGTGTGGTAAAAATCCCATGCTAGCTGCTAAATGTGGGTAGGGGCGGCAAGTGGGCATGGTGGGGGAAGTGAGGTAGTGGCCGTCAATGACAGCTAGAGCACAAAGCAATACCACAAGCTATCACAACTGCATCTAACATTACCTCAAAAGAATGCATTAGGGGCAGACATGCTATTGACAGTCTGATGGCGTGATCACTGTCAACTGATGTGCCATAGCGGTGCACACATCCCCTCCCCAGAAATCTCTTCCTTGTTTGATCCACCTCGCTCCGATCCTCCCCAGTCTCAGACATCCCTGATCCTCCATATCTGAGCCTCCCCTAGGCTCAAACTCTACCCCTTGAAGTCTAAACCCTGCCCCCCAGGGATAAGTACTTCCCCAGAGCCCAATCTCCTCTCACTCTCCTGACCCCGAGTTTGGGCTTGATATTTTTTAGGACATGCAAGGGTTTTTGGGGGAATTCATGGGTAGCTTATTTTTGGGCGGTTTAATAAAAGAGGCCCTTAATCCGCCTGGTTTTGCAAAGGGTTTATATCATCCTGTCCCCCAATGGAGTCAGAATCAGATATTCTAATTAAAACCCCATATGTTATAGGTTCTTGATTTCTGCCTAGAAGCTATGAAGGGGCCATCCTTGGTTTATAACTCAGATCATATCTATTTTATTTTATATTTAAGCTATGCATTGACCTTCTTCCATATGCTGAAGGTGATTCACACCATTCAAATTATTTTATTAAATACAATAATAATATTACATAACCCAATTCTAACAAGATCTTACACTTGCATGTTAATTAAAAAAAACAGACAATTCTTTGAGATCTCCTTTTTTGTGTGTTACATTTGTAGCCTGCGTTTTCCCACTTATGGCAGGCTCAATGCGGCTTACATGGGGCAATGGAGGGTTAAGTGACTTGCCCAGAGTCACAAGGAGCTGCCTGTGCCTGAAGTGGGAATCCAACTCAGTTCCTCAGTTCCCCAGGACCAAAGTCCACCACCCTAATCACTAGGCCACTCCTCCACTGTTGCTACTATTTGAGATTCTACATGGAATGTTGCTATTCCACTAGCAACATTCCATGTAGAAGTCGGCCCTTGCAGATCACCAATGTGGCCGCGCAGGCTTCTGCTTCTGTGAGTCTGACGTCCTGCACGTACTCACAGAAACAGAAGCCTGCGCAGCCTTCTACATGGAATGTTGCTAGTGGAATAGCAACATTCCATGTAGAATCTCCAATAGTAGCAACATTCCATGTAGAATCTCCAATAGTATCTATTTTATTTTTGTTACATTTGTACCCCATGCTTTCCCACTCACGGCAGGCTCAATGTGGCTTACATGGGGCAATGGAGGGTTAAGTGACTTGCCCAGAGTCACAAGGAGCTGCCTGTCTGTGCCTGAAGTGGGAATTGAACTCAGTTCCCCAGGACCAAAGTCCACCACCCTAACCACTAGGCCACTCCTCCACTTTCTCAGTGGCATTATTGTCCCTGCCCCTCTTTTTTTTTTTTTTTTGCAGCATTCTTTTTTTTCATCTGTCTTCCTCTTCTGTCACCCTCCCCTTCTCTTCCCCTTCTGTTCCCATGTGTTCAACATTATTATTTGTATTCCTTTGATTAGTCACTCTCCATGGAATGTCTTTTGTTTTTATTATATATAACACTTCTTTCATACCTTGCCTGGGCTGAGAACATGCAATTTATGTCCTTGAATTATGTTATGTTCCTAAATATCAACATGTTTATTTTATTTATTTATTTATTGCATTTGTATCCCACATTTTCCCACCTCTTTGCAGGCTCAATGTGGCTTACAATACATCATGAATAGTGGAAACATTAGAAAATATACATTTATTTATTTTTGTTACATTTGTACCCCGCACTTTTTCCCATTCATGGCAGGCTCAATGCGGCAGGCAATGGAGGGTTAAGTGACTTGCCCAGAGTCACAAGGAGCTGCTTGTGCCGGGAATTGAACTCAGTTCCTCAGTTCCCCAGGACCAAAGTCCACCACCCTAACCACTAGGCCACTTCTCCACTGTTGCTGCTATTTGAGATTCTACATGGATCACCAATGTGGCCGCGCAGGCTTCTGCGAGTCTGACGTCCTGCACGTACGTGCAGGACGTCAGACTCACAGAAACAGAAGCCTGCGCAGCCTTCTACATGGAATGTTGCTAGTGGAATAGCAACATTCCATCTAGAATCTCCAATAGTAGCAACATTCCATGTAGAATCTCCAATAGTATCTATTTTATTTTTGTTACATTTGTACCCTGCGCTTTCCCACTCATGGCAGGCTCAATGTGGCTTACATGGGGCAATGGAGGGTTAAGTGACTTGCCCAGAGTCACAAGGAGCTGCCTGTGCCTGAAGTGGGAATCAAACTCAGTTCCTCAGTTCCCCAGGACCAAAGTCCACCACCCTAACCACTAGGCCACTCCTTCCTGCATTACAGAAGGAACATGGGTTATATGATAATGGTAAAACATAGTAGTTTAACAAGCAAATATTATGAGACAGTTCTGAATATATGTGGAGGAGTTGTGTGTATTCACATTGGTTGATCTTTGTGGTATGCCTTGTTAAAGAGATGGGTCTTCAGTAGTTTGCGGAAGTTCGTTAGTTCATTAATCGTTTTTACGTTGCGCGGCAGTGCGTTCCATAACTGTGTGCTCAAGTAGGTGAAGTTTGACATGTGCATTAGTTTCTATTTTAGACCTTTGCAGTTAGGGAAGTGCAGATTGAGGAATGTGCGGGATGATCTTTTGGCATTCCTGAGTGGTAAGTCTATCAGGTCTGACATGTAGGCTGGTGGTTAAACTTCACATCATGTAAAAAATTGGGCTTATTTTTTAGCTTGTTTTTGAACTGATATCGCTTGTTTTGGGCTTGGTATTTAAGCAAAACATGCTTGTTTTTCTACAAGTACCTGCTGGGACCCCTTGCACTACTCGGGCTGCTTAGGTGGAATTTATATCACCAATTCACCCTAGCCTTCCCATTTCAGAGAT